>NC_135783.1:179291446-179613946 GCF_051106095.1 Pogona vitticeps | reverse complement strand
AAACTTAGAATCTCCAGCTTCTGTTAAATGACTGGATCTCTAAAGAAACCACACCTACCCAAAAATGGGCACTGCCATTTTAGCCTCTCTTTTAAAGAGACAAGTCTTGCATATTACATTAAGTGTCTGTTGCCCAGACATTCTCCTCTAGGGAAACCCAATCCAAAATTAGATATGTTTTATCTACAACTAGTCCTACCAGAGTGGTATAAAACCACAATTTTCATCCCATAATTGCCACTGTTCCCTTCAGTACAAGGCAGGAGGAAAGACACTAAGCTTTCAATAAGTGGCAGAATTAAGAGGCAGAATTGATGTATCAATGAATAATAGGCATAAGAAAAAGATAATGAAAAGTGTCACTACCACCATTTGTTTCTGCAAGGGAGTTAGCATGGAAATGTCTCATCAACCCTAACTGAGACTCCCAAGAGCCATAAAAATGCAGAATACCAAAGGAAAGGCCTGCCTTCTTGGGAGGCTGAATTATTAACAAAGAAAGCATTGTTGAAAAACAAAGAGCATTACATCATTAGCAAAGAGTGGCATGTTAGGTCACAAAGACTGGCCTAAACTGTCTCTAAGCTGGCCTAATAAATGACTGCCAAGGGCCTAGACTGCACCATAAAAAGGTAAAGGAGGCAGTGATCACTCTGCAAGTGCGTAGAATGACAGATCCATAATCACTCATCTTTCTGCTGCTGTCCTTTATCAATTCATTGTGTGAAAATAAACTTCTAGCCTATTCTTAGGAATGTTTACTCAGAAGTAAGTCCCACTGGATTCACCAGAACTTACTTCCAAGTAATAGTGCAGAGAACTAGCTTTAATAATCCTAATTCTCATACAGGCAGCATAGTACATATTCATTCACAGAGCTCATCCTTTCCAAAACTAAAGGGCCAAAAAAGGGGAAAAAATCACTGCTGAATACTAACCGTATATGGGATATCTCCATTGGCAGTGAGATGCTGGTGGGCATACTGAGGTTTCCTTGGGGCACAGCAGGAGGAATTGGTTTTTGGGGACGCCGAGGCCCTCGCCTTCTCTTCTTCTTATGTTTTTTTGTAAGGGCAGGTGGCTTTGTTTTTTTCCTGGGCTTCCTCTGCTGCTGGTGCTGAACTTTACGGGAGCTGTCGCCTCTCAAGAAGTTATCCTTTTGTAGTGAGGACAGAAAGACAGGAAGAACCCATGAAGAACATGCCCTTTTGTCTTTTATTGCCTTTCCAAAACAGTTCGGTGTCATGAAGATCAGAACACATGACAAATTCAAAGATCAATCATGAAATCTGATTAATGGCATTCTGTCCTCCACCAGTGGTAGGGAAGGGAAGAATCAAAACTACATTCGGGCGGAACTATTTCCAGATTCATTCACTCTGGTCTAAACATGGTCTTTAGAAGGGGAAAGGTTGGCATTGAGTCAGAAGAATGGTTTTCAAAGCCCAAGAGCAGAAAAAATGAACTGCTTTTCTTTGAACAGTTTACATGGCATATTGCAAATGCCATTTGAAAGACAGTAATTTGCAGAAGAGGACTTAAAGCTCAAAGGTGAAATCTGGAGGACACATTATGTAATAGCTAAGAAGAAAAAAACTTGGGATGTTGTCTTTGTTGCACACATCAGAGGCATATTAAGGCCCAAGTGCTAACAAGGTACTGTAATTTAAAAGGCCTATTCTTGCAATTAATTTAGGAAAAGCAAACATAAGTTTCAACTTCTTAAGCAACTAACTTCCCGGTAGCAGAAAAGGGTCACTGATCCGGTCCCGGAATTCGCCAAATTTGTTATTATGAGGACTTTATTACATGACCAGTGTGCTCAGCGAAAGGAAAAGTTGGGAATCATCTTTAAGCCTTTGAGAAGAAGTATAAGAATTGCCCAGGGAGAGAAGAACATGCATGTTCAAATAATAGGAGCCTGTTTTGACAGACAATCTCCGAACATAAAAATTAAACCACAGAAAATAACCAGAATACTCAGCTTCCATCTCAGAGCAGCATTCCAGCAGAACTACTCCAGCATGTCTACTATTAAACAAAACACACCAGACAAGGTGATGCTCCACAAAGGCAAATGTCATCCTTCTGCCTATCCCTGTATTTGGCAGTACTGAACAGATTCAGCTGTGAATGGACATATGTAGGATTGAACTATGGCAGAACTCATTTCAATCACAATCCTTTTGGTTGCTTCACTTTTTAAAAGCATGTTTAATGATAATGACATTCATTACTGTCAATATCAGCAGCACATAGTGCCCCCCCTCAACTCGGTTTACAGACTTCTGAATGGGAGATGTGACAGTCTGAAACACTGCTGAACTCTGATGTTATCTTGTGGTTTGCTGGAAATACTGTTGTTCGAGATGCTGTGGGAGTTTATAGCCTATTCTTATCAAATGAGCTTACCATTTTTTTGGCGTGTTCTTCACACAGGGGTGTCTGATGTGTGATGTCAAAAACTGGCACAGAGCATTGCTGTCCGTCTGCAAACTTGGCTGTACAGCTCGAGAAAAGCTGCTGTGACCGATTCAAAAGGATATCTATATACAGTTGCGTCAAGAACAACATGCAGGATGGAGGAAGAGGCAACTCTCCGGTTTTCAAAGAAAGTAAAGTATGATCTACAACCTGTCAAGATCTAGCTTTCAGTCAATTCTGTTGTTACCTATGCCTCAAGCTCTGAAAGATGCAACATTAACAGTTAAAGCAGAAAACTGCCATCAAGCAGAACCGCTAATGATTTTATAATTTATTAAGATGGGCTTATTGAAGTAGCTATTTTGCTAATGAGTCCATGTGCCTGTTTCCTGGAGATTCTTAATCAATACTGTCATTTCAGGGGTCATGCAATCAATAGGTTTGCTTCTAACTAGCTAATGACAATCTATGCCAAAATACAAAAAAAGAGGATTTTTGTCATCCACATATGAGAAGGCATAAACCTTGTAAAATTCTTCCTGCCTTTTTGAAAGATTATGTACAGCAGAGGTTAATATGCTTGGAAAAGAATCATAAACTTGGTGTATTTTTAATCCCTTCCCAACCACCCCTTCTCTCATTTCCCCTCTCCTGGGCAGCAAAATTTCCTTCTACAAGATTGTTTACATAAGGGCTAATCAGAGATGTGTTCAGATTTTAACCAATGGGCAATAAGTTCCCTTTTGTAACAAGCAGCCTCATAAACAGCAACATTTCTACTATTTTAGGTACACAAAGGCAGTGAAGGAACATATGTGGCGAATATACCCAGAGTTTCCCTGATGGCATAAACACAGGACATTGATCTGGCACAGACTCCCTAATGAATAAGCTTTATGGCAGCTCAAAAAAAAAAGGACTGCTGTACTTCCACAAGTCATGGCACCACCATTTACAGCCTCCATCAAAAAGTGCCAATTCATATAAACAGCACCTCTGCAAAAATTCTACTGGACTGTGAACTGTGAAGTGGCCGAGTTAATCAAGAGGGCTACTGGATACACAAAGCAGGAAAACACATTAAAATTCTGAGCTTCCTGAATTGGAGTCTTTTCTTCTCTCTCTCTCTCTCTCTCTCTCTCTCTCTCTCTCTCTCTCTCTCCCCCCCCCCCCAATTTCCTGGGCTCCTGCCTATGCTCACGTTCAGATTCTTCATTTGCAAAGGTTTCTGACATACGACACACCATTCTTCCTGGTTTCTTCCTCTTCTAGTCTACAGAGCAGGATTACACATTTTTCATCTCTTTTCATTTTAGACCACTTTACTGCTTTACGTTTTCCATGACTGCAAACCCTGCTGAAACCTTTAGAGCAACTGAAGCTGATTCAGATTTTCTGTGATAACCAAACCCATCTAACTCAACATAGTCATATCATTTGTTTGTTTTCATTTAACAACCAATACAGGCTCATACATATAATATTGTTTTGTGTGTGTGTGTAACAATGCTAACTATGGAATTCTGGCTAGAAGCCAGTAACGGGAGTGCAGGTAGATTTAAAGGATGAGCAGGTCCTGAATAGTTCACAGAATCCATCTCTTGCAAGTTCATCCCAGTCTTATGCTGCACAGCGTGGAACAAAAAAATGCAAACAAACAAGATCTACAGATATTAGTAAGAACCTTCCAGAAATCTTCTCTGGAAACAAAGAGTAAGGCATAGGTAACTAATTACACTAGGGGACGTAGTGGCGCTGCGGGTTAAACAGCAGAAGCCTTTGTGTGCTGCAGGGTCAGAAGACCAGCAGTCGTAAAATTGAATCCATGCGACGGAGTGAGCTCCTGTCGTTTTGTCCCAGCTCCTCGCCAACCTAGCAGTTCGAAAGCATGCAAATGCGAGTAGATATATAGGCACCACCTCAGTGGGAAGGTAAACAGAGTCCCGTGTATAGCTGCGCTGGCCACGTGACAATGGACACTGTCTTTGGACAAATGCTGGCTCTACGGCTTGGAAACGGGGATGAGCACCGCCCCCTAGAATCAGACACGACTGACTAAATGTCAAGGGGAACCTTTACCTTTACCTTACCTAACTAAATACACTTTCAGTCCTTAGCACAAACAAGAAAACAATAAAAAAGATACGTTGAAAACAATGCTTAGTGAATGGAAGAGCCTTGTTGGTGCATGGTTCACCCTTCGTGGTTCCAACACATGGAGATGCATCCCTCTGTTTCACTTGGCTTGTGCTGTAACAAAAGGACAACAGGGAGCAAAACATCAACATGATAATTCAGGAGGCCAATAGTTCGCATCTAGCTCAGCATGCAGGGAGCACATGCTACAAAGGAAGACCACAAAAAGAAGATTGTGACAGTTTTCACCCCCTAGCAGTTAACCTGTAGCGTGTTGTATAGACAGACTGTAGTGAATGAAGAGGTGGTGTCTTTTGTCAGGTGTGGAAGGTAAAGAACAGCCAACACAAACCGTTCCAAGGTTAATTATGAGAAAATCTACGAGTACCTGTGGTTCTCAGTGATTAGTTCATAATCCTTGCATTTTATTGCAGAGCTGAAACTTTTCTGAATTTAGATTTCAAACCATACCATTCTGACTTTTTAGTCCAAATTTAAAATGAGTTTTCCATGAATGAATACCCCCGCCCAGCAACATCAAACATGTCCATGACAGAGGACCATCTTTCCAAACTTAAACGGCAAATTTCTACTATTTCAAATACCAGGCTTAAAACCAGGATCGGTCACTGGAATGCTCCAATTTTTTTTATTCTAGCCATTTAGGGTTAGTGGACAATCTTTGTTCTTGCTCATGCGCAGAATCTAAATGCAAGCGGTACCTTCTGCTCTTCTGACATGGCTCTGTAACCAGGAAAAATGAGACAATGGAGGGAGAGGGTCCATGTGCTCCTTGCTAAGTGTTTACATCTTCTCATGTTGTATAATGGCCAATTAGGCTTCTGCATACAGGTGTGTTTGTGGTTCCACAGCTGTATTGTATCCTTCTTTGTACGGCAATGAATGCCACTCACCTGGTTCGAGTACATGAAGCCCTTCGAAGCTCCCGTAGCAACTGGCCAGCACACTCCGGCTCTCTGCTGGCTGCCCGCAGCAATGCTTTCCGGAATGTATGTTGGCATTTCCTTTGACGAGTTTCTGCCCGCTCCAGGCGGCAAAGATGCTTATATTTCTGCTGAAAGTAAGTGCAAAGTTGGGAAATGCGGGAACTCCTGCCGCAGGCATCATCACCATCTGGCCTGTGAGATGGGGGGGGGGGGGAAGAGAAAGATATATAGCTGGTAAAGTTCCTCGTTTTCAAATGTTTCAATATTAATCCACAAACAAGTGCCTCTAAATTATTCAGTGAACAGCTTGGGTCCAAGATGTCTCCAGGAACAGCGGCTTTCCTACCAATTTGCCCAGGCACCTTATTCATCTATAAGATTGCTCTCCTGCCAAGCTTACTTCTCAACACTCAGATAAGTGTCTCATCAACATCCCATGGAGTCTTTAAAAAATATTTTTGAGGCTTTTTTTTTTAATAATTGAGAGATTTCACTATTCATTTTAATGCAGCTTTTCTTCTGCTGGTTTACCTGTTGTGTGCAGTGTTTAATGTATCCATAATTATTTTTGACTTGAATCCTGAGCTGCCCTTCTGCAAACTGCTTCAGTCCACAGAAGGAGCTTGCAGGAGCTTGCAAGTGAGAACCTGTTTTAGTTTTTTCTCCCTTTCCCTTCCAGCCCCCACTGATACCTTCCCACATTGTTCACGAAGACCTGTCAACTCTCCAGAGGAGAATTCTAGGGACCAGAAAAAAGAAATGGAGAAAATATCTCCATCTCTCTTCCATCAGCTGCAACAGGCCACTAGAACTCTGCACAGGACCCAAGCACAATACAGAATCAAAGACCTAAATAAGGGCCTCTCCCACCATAACTATCTTCTACACTATTTCAAGGTGTACATTCACAGTCGGCATTTTGCTCAGTAGGCTTTTAAATGGCACACACACAAAAACATCTCCCTTATCTGTTTGCTCCTTCTTGCTATACCTTTCCATCTTTATGCAACATCTAATGACTTAGAAGTGCAATGGCCTTATTAACACAATACCATGATAACAAAAATAATAAAAAGCCATTGTCAACTCTGACAAAAGAGCCTCGTGGTGCAGTGGTTGAACTGCTGCCCTGCAGCCAAAACTGTGCTCATGACCCGGGATTGAATCGCAGGTAGCTGGCTCAAGGTTCAGTCAGCTTTCCATCCTTCAGAGATTGGTAAAATGAGTACCCAGCTCTCATGGGGGAGGGGTGAAGCTGGATGTAGTTTGCGTAATTGTAAACTACCCAGAGTGTGCTTGAAATGGGGCAGTATATAAGCAGCACACTTTGCTTTGACTTATGGAGACCCTTTCCAAGGTTTTCAAGGTATAGAATACTCAAGAAATTAGTTGACCATTCTCTTCTTTTGGAGATGCTCTGGAATCATGTCGCTTCTCCCAACCTCTAGCTCCACAACCAAATATCTAACTCGCCGAGCAACCCAGCAACAGTACAATACCACACGATACATCTGTATTATGGAATACAGATGTCCTCGTTGCCAATCCTACACGATGTCGCCAAGTAGCAGCTCTTGTGTCTGGACTGCAAAGCAGTGCTCTTGAAACTGGAACAGACCAGAACTACCAAAAAAAGGATAGGGGGCAAGAAAACCATTTATCATGTTCTGATTCTGACTTCAGTATACATATATCCCTTTTTTCAAATTCAGCAGACAAAGATCTTCCATTGCTTTTTAAGAATCAAATGTAAGAACTAAGATGTAAGAATTTATACTATCATATAAATAAACATCCCTTCACAGATTGCTGCCTTGTCATGGTGAAGGGGTTTGAGTAACTCAGGGAAGCTATGGGATATGCTGTGCAGGGACACCCAAGACAGACAGGTCATAGGGGAGAGTTCTGACTAAATGGGATCCACCTGGAGCAGGCACTGGCAAGCCACTCCAGTATCTTTGCCAAGAATACCCCATGACCAGAAATAAAAGGCTAAAAGATATGACGCTGGAAGATGGGACCCTCAGGTCGGAAGGCGTCCAACATTCTACTGAGGAAGAGCAGAGGACAAGGACAAGTAGCTCCAGATCTAATGAAGTGGTTGGGCCAAAGCCGAAAGGACACTCCGCTGTGCATGTGCCTGGAAGTGAAAGGAAAGCCCAATGCTGCAAAGGAAAATACTGCATAGGAACCATAGGTCACTAAGAGTTGGACACAACTTAACGACTAAACAACAACAATAAATAAACAAGGCACTAAAATGTTTTCCATACCATTTTAGGACTTTCAGGAACAAAGAAAAAACACTGTGTAGCAAAACAAAGACTAACATACAAGTTTTAATGATTCAGGATTAATCTGCATACAACAGCCAAGGTCTCAAAGTCTGTATGAATGCCCCTTCAGCCATTGTCTGCCTTCCCCGCTGGCTACATAATTTAGATACCAGTTTGACAGGTACATTATTTCCAGTTACTACACACAGTTACTCACACAGCTATTCTGCTTCTACTCATGTACTTACTCATTCCTTTCATATCTGAGGGACTCCCGGACAGACCATGCAACATGGTATGGTGAGGTTTGCTCCAGCTCTTCCAGTTCTTCTCCACTGTCTTCAGACCAGTCCAGCCCTGGGAGGCAGAAAAGGAAATGAACACTTCCAACCAGCCTGCAATACCACTTCATTTCTCATGGCAACATGCATACAAGTGAGAGATTTTGGTTGAATCTATCACCACAACGATCAGGAGCATCTTCCAGTCTTTGAGAAGGGACTCTCTCTCTCTCTCTCACACACACACACACACACATACACAAGTAATAAGCAGTGAGGTGCCCTGCTCCATAGCAAGTAAAATACACGAAAACATCTGTGCAACTCTACAGGATTATGTAAATACACAAAAGATGCATTAGTGTAGTTTATTTGTTATGGAAGTAAAATACACCCCAAGAAACTCCAGGCTGTGCAGGGAGTTAAGCCAATTGTGCCCCTAACAAATGCGAACACTGGTGCTCAGAGCTTTAGGGCTCCTTGAAATAACTGCCTTGGAAAATGACAATGTGAACAAAAAAAATCTGTCTTGTGAAAAGCTAAATTCTTAGAGAGAGACAGATATTCACTCTGCTCTGAGTTTGCAGAACACCTGCCTATGATTGTACTTCCACATTAAAAGCATGTACTTGGAAGAATACAACTCCAAGCAACTGGAAGCATCAATCTGTAATGGAGCTACTAATCTATGGAAAATTCAGTAAATCCAATGAACAAAACAGACACACACACACCCCACTTACCTAAGTGTGGAAACAGATCAGCATCAAGCTGCTGTTTCTGGGTGCACAGTTTCACCAGTCTCTGTAGCCGGCTCATGCATGAGGAGTGCGGAGAGAAGGCTGTGGCTTTCATGAGGATCCTGTCAGTCCTGGGGGGGTCTTGGGCAGGAGCCTTGGTGGGGTTCAGGAGAGGCAGAGGTCTTTTGTTTGACAACTGCCTGGCTTGTGCTATAGTGTGTGTGGTGGGTGCCACTCCCTGCATTGGTAGGCTGGTGTTCTGAGGTTGAGGCGACTTGCAGACTAAGCCCTGCGATAGCCCTGCTGGCTTTAAAGAAGTCGGTATAGGTGGGAGGTGAGGCTGCGGCGGCTGCGGCTGCGGCGGAGGCTGCTGCAAAGGTGCAGGAAGGGGGCTAAAGTGCTCTTGGCGGACTTTCAGGATCTCGGTCTCTTTCTGGCGCTGCCGGTTCTGAGCTAACTTGCTCTGCAATTTTTTCTTCACAGTCGCCCCTTTCTTGAGATCCTCATCTTCCTCGTTGAAAGCAAAGGGGTCTTCCAATTCTGCTTCCAAGTAGTGGAGAGGAAGCCTGGCCCCCGGGGGAGAGAGGGACATCCCATCCAGGCCGTTGGGCATCTTCAAGGCCAAAGGAGGGACTGTCAGACTGAAGGCCACCGAATCCATCTGGTGCCGAACTTTGACCTCCTCTATGGGATCATTCTTTTTCTTCCTCTCCTTTTTCGGTAAAAAGCCAAGGACCTGTAGGTGACTGTTGCAGTACCTTTGAAAAATACAATCAGCAAAAAAATCATCTTTCCCACCTGGGTCTTTGGCCAAGTGCAGCTCAACAGAGAAGGAAGCGCTTTCTAGACATATCTGTTTGTCTCAATAAAGTACATTTCAATGTTGCATGACCAATTCACGTATGATAAAAATAAGGTTTGAATTGCAGAAGACATTTTAACATGGGCTGTACCGTAGCTATAGATAAAACATGTTCTCAGTTTATCATTTAGATCAGAACACTTTCAGGTGCCCATGTACGGGATACAATGTTACATTTCTGCACAATAGGCATCTTTTAAAAGCAATCTGGGATGGGGTCTTCCCCCCCCCCCCGTCCTAATAAAAATAGCTGTGCTAGCTCGTCTAACTCATTCCTGTAGAAAAGGTACCTCCTTAACCCCCCAATATTCCATTTTCACACTTGAAAATGAAGCGAAGCATAGCAATTACATAATAGCGCAGGCCACAGAAAATAGTTCAGCAAAGAACCACCCTGCATTGCCTTTCAGGTTTACTAAGCAGGAAACACACTGTGGATTTGGTGGATTTTTTAAACCTGAACATTTCAGTTTAGGAGCAGGAAGTCTTGGGTTGAAATCCTCATTCAGCCATGAAGCGGACTGGATGATCTTGGGTCTGGTATTCTCCATTTTGGAGCACTGTTGTGAGGATAAAGGCGTGGAGGAACCATGCATGTTCTCCTACGTTCCTTGGAGCATAAAAATGGAAGGAGGCTGGTACAGCAGTCTCCTTCCATTTCTATGTTATTTTTTAATGTTATAAAACAACAACAACAATAGCACAGCACCAGCTCCATAGTGTAAGATACAAGATAATTAACAGCTAATAACCTTAGGGCTATTTGTCTCTTAAGAGCAGCAGGCCTACATCCTGTGAAGGGATAAACAAGCACAAGCATCACCTTAAGCAGGACAAGTGCATACTGTTTAAGGTTTAAACAATCTTTGGCACTCCACAAGTCAGTATTCCTCCCCATATCCACTCTACGAAAACAGGCAGATGAGCAGCCGAAACTGGAATGTATTGAGAGTTTTTACAACTAATATTTGATGGATGCAATATACTAAAACTTTTGTTGACTCAATTCAACACAGACATTTGAAAAGTTTAAGGGAGAAAGGGACACTTTTATTACATAACAGGCAATTAAGGCTGCAATCCTGCGCACACTACCCTGGCAGGAAGTCCCACTGAATTTATGAGTAGACATGCAATGTACATCACAGATTTGCACTAAGAAATCACACTTTTCAGTCCTTTTTGAAGGACTGTTTCTAGCTCTCTTCATTTTTAGAAATGTTTGAAAAGCTTCTGTTAAAAAGTAGCAAAATTCTTTCACAAACGATGCTAGAACATTTTTTAGACTTGAATATGTAGCTTACAATTACTGAGAGAGAAAGCAGGAATGAGTTACAGTATCTTAAATTTGAATAGACTGAACAAAGCTGGATGCTCCTGGAGAGCAGCAAGTTCACAACATGGATATTCTTTTGGATCCAACCCTGCCCTTGGATAATTTGTTGGCAAATGTGGCTTAGGAGCATCTTTCTCCAGATGAAGCTTGTGGGCCCCCTTATTTCCAATCTACAGCAGTTAATGACTTATTCCTCAGCTCAATTCAAATTGCTGGCCTAAAGTTCTAATGCCCAACGTAGATGGAGTGGGACGAAGGCACAGTGGGAATAGTTCCAGTTGACACATTCTGTTACTACTTGATGTTTCCAAACATCCTCCAAGGCAGCTCCACATTATATGAACCTGCTTCAGAAGCCTTCCTCCAGCCATCAGATACATGGTGGGGAGGAACTCAAAACCACGGTGTTCTCAGTCGTGGTGTTTTTGAATAGTCTGCCTACTCCTGTCACTGCCTGCCTTTCAGCCGGGTAAAGGAGACTAGCTAGATACTGCTCATAACATTAGTTTTGAGCTGCTGACACTTTTAACTGGGAGTTGTTTTCGCTATTTTAGTTCCTTCCCCATGGAAACATAAGGGAGTTGTGCCCCCTCCCGTTTCTTCGGTAACCTTTTAATTACAGCTACTATTCACTGATGTTGCAATGTTATCTTCCAATCCTGCCACATTCTAATGACCCACAGTTTGCCTTTAACCCAACTGGCAATTTAAAGTGGCAATCAGGCAATGAAAGTTGTGGCTGCTGCACTGAGGAGGATGGCCTTTCGATGGAAAATGCCTCATCCTAGACTGTGTCTCCACGAGGAAAATTCTGAGCTGTGCCCCTCCAGCTTAGGTTTGTGATTAACACCTTAAAGCATGTAAGTCTTTTTGCTTTAAGAAAAATGGTTATATGGCAAATCTGTTTCCTTTGTGAGCCGGAGTGATTTCCTTACAGATCACACTGGTAAAAAGTAATTGGTGAGTGCAAAGTGTTATATTGACATTAGCTGTTTAGTTTCTGTGTTCATATGATGGCTTATACAAATCTTTTACTGTTAATTTAGTCAATAAAGATTGAATTTCTTTTCCCAACACTGATGTCTTTATAATCCTATGTTTAAAAAACACCAGAGAAAATTCTTTAAAAATCCAATCATTTTAAAAGCTATACCCCACAAACTAAGAAAATTCAGAATATAAATCCACTCCATTCAACACGGACAAACTGATACACCATTTAGTACCTTAATTTCTACTCTAAGTAAACCAGTGCTGCATCATAAGTAGACTAGTGCATTATTTCCTATATAGACTACCACTAGAGTTGTGGAATAACTGGAATGAAATACAGGCTTTGATAGTGTCAACATCTCCATACAGCACATTAACACTGCAATCCAGTCCAGTCCACAGTTATATAGCCTTTACCAGTGCAGACCAATTGATGGATACTGGGAAAAGGAAATCTCATTGACCAAATCCAATAGTTGTTTTCATGCATACAAGGGCATTCACAGAAAGTCTATCTTTATTGAACAAATTAATATATTGTCAACGAATACCTTACTACTTTGAATGAGCTTAAAATCTGGGGCCAGACAAACTGTCTTGTGGCACAGTGGTTAAACCGCTGTACTGCAGCTAAAACTGTGCTCACGACCTGGGGTTCAAATCCCAGGTAGTGGCTCAAGGTTGACTCAGCCTTCTATCCTTCCGAGGTCAGTAAAAGGAGTACCCAGCTCGCCGGGGGGGGGGGCGGCGGCAATGTGTAGCCTGCATAATTTAAAATTGTAAACTGCCCAGAGAGTGCTTGAAGCGCTATGGGGCGGTATATAAGCAGCACGCTTTGCTTTGCTTTGCTTTTGCTTTGCATCCAAGGATACTGAAGGAACTGGGTGAAGAGATCTCAGAACCACTGTCTATTATTTTCCTGATATCATAGTGGATGGATTAAATGCCAGATGACTGGAGGAAGACTGCTGTCCTTATCTTCGAAAAGGAGGAACTGAGGAACGACAGAACAGTCAGCCTGTCATCAATCTTAGGTAAAATTCTGGAGCAGATTATAAAGCAGTCACTCTACAAACACCTTGAGAACAATGCAGTAATAACTAGGAGCCAACATGAATTTATCAAGAACAAATCCTGCCAGACTAATTTTACCTCATGTTTTGATCAGGTAAGCTCTCAGTCCGATAGACAGTAAGAATGCAGTAGATATAATATATCTAGACTTTGACAAAGTGCCCCATGATATTCTGATCATCAAGCTAACTAGATACAGGCTGGATAAGGGCTGGTTGTGTCCTCTCAACTCTAGGGTTTCATGGATGAGATGGATTATCTAGGTCGATTTCAATCTGCCTTCAGACTTGGTTATTGGACTGAGACTGCTTTGGTCACCTTGGTGAATGACCTATGCCGGGAACTTGATGTGGGAGTGTGTCCCTGTTGGTTCTGCTGGACCTCTCAGCGGCTTTTGACATCATCAACCACGGTATCCTTCTGGGCCATCTCTCTGGGATGGTATTGGAGGCACTGTTTCACAGGGGCTCCAGTCCTTCCTGGAGGGGAAAATCCAGAGGGTGGTGCTGGGGGACTCTTGTTTGACACCCTGGCCATTGGCCTGTGGTGTCCCTCAGGGATCTGTTTTGTCCTCTATGCTGTTTAACATCTACAGTACATGAAATTGCTGGGAGAGGCTGTCTGGAATTTGGGAGTTCAGTGTCACCAGTACGCGGATGACACCCAACTCTATGTCTCCTTTCCATCTAAAGCTGAGGAAACTGTTTCAGTTCTTAATCAGTGTCTAGTGTCACCAGTGGACTGGATGAAACTGAATAAACTGAAACTTTAATCCAGATAAGACAGAGGTGCTCCTGGTCAGTCGAAAAGCAGATCAAGGAATAGGGTTGCAGCCTGTGCTGGATAAGGTTACATGCCCTCTGAAAAGACAGGTCCGCAGCTTGGGGGTGCTCCCAGATTCGTCTCTGAGCCTGGGTGCCCAGGTTTTGGTGGTGGTCAGACGTGCCTCTGCACTGTTAAAATTAGTGTGCCGGCTGCACCCATTTCTCGAGAGATGTGATCTGGCCACAGTGACACATGCCCTAGTTACCGCTCAGCTGGACTACTATAATGGACTCTACTTGGGGCTGCCTTTGGAAAGTGTTTGGAAATTCCAGAGCATCCAAAATACTGCAGCCAGATGACTAACTGGGGCTGGTTACACAGGGAGCATATAATTCCACTGTTACAGCAGTTCCACTAGCTGCTGATCCATTTCCTGACACGGTTCAAAGTGCTGGTTTTAACCTATAAAGCCTTAAACAGCTTGGATCCAAGCTATCTCGAAAACCACATCTCCCTCAATGAGCCTGTCTGGGGATTCCGATAATCAGGGGAGGCCTTTCTCTCTGTCCCATCATCTTCACAGGTACACTTGGTGGGGACACAAAAGAGGACCTTCTCTGTGGCTGCGCCCAGACTTTGGAACCCCCTCTCACAGGAAGCTAGGCTGGCTTCATCTCTGTTGTCCTTCAACAAGCAGGCAAAGACCTTTCTCTTCAGGCAGGTTTTTCCTTAACGACTGGTGGCCTGAAAGGGGTTTTTAAACGGATTATTGTGTTCTGTTTTAAATGTGTTTTAGTACTGAAGTGGAAGACAGGAGGGCCTGGTGTGCTCTGGTCCATGGAGTCACGAAGAGTCAGACAAGACGAAACAACTAAACAACAACAAAGTATTGATTTTATTTACCATTTTAAATATAAAAATTGTTTAATTCTTTTAAAATATTTGTATACTTATTATTGTCTTTTAAATATTGTCTTTTTAATGATGTAAGCTGCCTTGGATCCTAAAGGTGGAATAGAAATATTTTAAATAAACAAAACAGGCAAGCATTCCCTGAGTCAATGGCTGCTCAGTGGGGATTTTTTTAATGGATTGTAGAATGACTTGATGTTGCTTCCATTTTTTTGATATTCTATTAATCCTTTTAGTATTGTGTGCTTATTCGCTTAAATTGCTGTTGCTGTTTAGTTGTTGTGCCCGACTCTTCGTGACCCCATGGACCAGAGCATGCCAGGCCCTCCTGTCTTCCACTGCCTCCCGGAGTTGGGTCAAATTCATGTTGGTAGCTTCGGTGACACTGCCCATCCATCTCGTCCTCTGTCGTCCCCTTCTCCTCTTGCCTTCACACTTTCCCAACATCAGGGTCTTTTCCAGGGAGTCTTCTCTTCTCATGAGATGGCCAAAGTATTGGAGCCTTAGCTTCAGGATCTGTCCTTTCAGTGAGCACTCAGGGTTGAATTCCTTCCAAATGGATAGGTTTGTTCTCTTTGCAGTCCAGGGGACTCTCCTCCAGCACCACAATTCAAAAGCATCAATTCTTCGGGAGTCAGCCTTCTTTATGGTCCAGCTCTCACTTTCATACATCGCTTTGGAAAAATCATAGCTTTGACTATGCGGACCTTTGTCAGCAAGGTGATGTCTCTGCTTTTTAAGATGCTGTTGAGATTTGTCATTGCTTTCCTCCTAGGGACCACTTCGGTGGGAAGGTAACAGCGTTCTGTGTCTAAGTCGCACTGGCCATGTGACCACGGAAGATTGTCTTCGGACAAACGCTGGCTCTATGGCTTGGAAACGGGGATGAGCACCGCCCCCTAGAGTCGAACACGACTGGACAAAAATTGTCAAGGGGAACCTTTATCTTTACCTTCCTCCCAAGAAGCAGGTGTCTTTTAATTTCGGGGCTGCTGTCACCATTTGCAGTGATCATGGAACCCAAGAAGGTAAAATCTGTCACTGCCTCCATATCTTCCCCTTCTATTTACCAGGAGGTGATGGGACCAGTGGCCATGATCTTGGTTTTTTTGATGCTGAGCTTCAGACCATTTTTTGCACTCTCCTCTTTCACCCTCATTAAGAGATTCTTTAATTCCTCCTCACTTTCTGCCATCAGAGTGGTATCTTCTGTATATCGGAGGTTGTTGATATTTCTTCTAGCAATCTTAATTCCAGCTTGGGATTCATCCAGTCCAGCTTTTTGCACGATGTATTCTGCATATAATTCAAATAAGCAGGGAGACAATATACAGCCTTGTCGTACTCCTTTCCCAATTTTGAACCAATCAGTTGTTCCATATCCAGTTCTAACTGTTGCTTCCTGTCCCATATATAGATTTCTCAGAAGACAGATAAGGTAGTCAGGTATTCCTGTTTCTTTAAGAGCTTGCCATAGTTAGTTGTGGTCCACACAGTCAAAGGCTTTTGCGTAGTCAATTAAGCAGAAGTAGATGTTTTTCTGGAACTCTCTGGCTTTTTCCATAATCCAGTGCAAGTTAGCAATTTGGTCTCTAGTTCCTCTGCCTCTTCGGAATCCAGCTTGTACTTCTGGGAGTTCTTGGTCCACATACTGCTGAAGCCTGCCTTGGAGGATTTTGAGCATAACCTTTCTAGTGTGTGAAATGAGTGCAATTGTTCGGTAGCTGTAGCATTCTTTGGCACTGCCCTTCTTTAGGATTGGGATATAGACTGATCTTTTCCAGTCCTCTGGCCACTGCTGAGTTTTCCAAACTTGCTGGCATATTGAGTATAGCACCTTAACAGTGTCGTCTTTTAAGATTTTAAATAGTTCGACTGGAAGCTACCAACATGAATTTGACCCAAGTCCCGGAGACAGTGGAAGACAGGAGGGTCTGATGTGCCCTGGCCCAAGAGTTCACAAAGAGTCGGACATGACTTAACGACTAAACAACAACAACAAAAGGCCTAAGCTAAAGTACTATGTCCAGTTCCAGACAGAGCACTTTAAGAAGGATGCCAACAAACTGAAACAAGTTTAGAGGACAGATGATCAGTAAACTAGAAACCAAGCCCTAGGAGGAAAGACTGAAGGAACTGGGCATGTTTCGCCTTGAGAAAAGACGACTGAGGGTAGATATGATAGCACTTTTCAAATACTTGAAAGATAGCCATACAAAGAAGGGACAAGATCTGTTCTCAATCATTCCAGAGTGCAAGCCATGTAACAATGGGCTCAAGTTAAAGAAAGGAAGATTTAGGCTAAATATCAGGAGAACTTCTTAACTGTTAAAGCAGTACAACAATGGAATGAATTACCTCAAGTGGTGGTGAGTGCTCCAATGTTGGAGGCATTCAAGAGAAAATCGGACAAAGATCTGTTAGATCTGCTTTTGGATTCCTCCACTGAGCAGGAGGTTCGACTCCATAGCCTTCCAACTCAATTATTCCATGATTCTATGATAGAAGTACTTTGCATCAGAACCAGGCTGTTGCAGGGCACATGATCAGCTGTGCAATTGGGGGAAGATTGGGTACACTATGGAAAGCCTGAGAAACAACTACTGCCATTTGTGTGATTGCCTTTATGTGATTGTGTAGGTGACATGACTCTGGCCATTAGTTTAAACAATAGCGCGCGCACACACACACACACCTCTTGGACTATATGTCAAAATCATTTTGCTTATATATTTTTCAAAAATAATAACTATTAGAAATAAATAAATGAAGTCTGCCCAGCATAGCTTTTTCATACAAAGTAGGAAATATAAACAATTATCAGTATGACTCTTGAGTAAACTGGCTAACTGGAGAGACTTAAGGAATGCCTCAGTGACTCATGCTCATATTCTTGAAAATTAGTTTACTGTTTGGCAATAAACTGTAACTCTAATGCCTTATTCTATTTCTTTATTGAAATCTTTTGCATCAATACCATAAGATAAAATCTAGCACAATCAGATAAATTGTGATTCCAGTTTTAGGTAACAAAAGAAGCGAAATACATCCTCAAAATATATTCTGCATGTGATGCTTATTGTGGTATTGCTGAATATGGATTTTCTGATTACAGAATGTTGGTCCCTGACCTGCAAACATAACCCTGTCTTCAACTAATCCCTGGACTAGTAATTATAATTACAAATTTGTCTCAGAGTTACAAGTCTATCTAAAAACGAAGCAGCTTCTTAATTACCCCGTCAGTTATGAGTATATCTGTAAATCTGCCTCTTAAATGTAATGGATAACTTGTGCCCCTTTCTTCCTCCTGTCTTTAGTTTTTCAATGCTGTTCCACGACTATGTAGCTTTCGTGCTGCCTGCTAAATAGTCATCTTGTAAAATTATATACAGAATACCGTATTTTTCGCACCATAAGACGCACTTTTTCCCCACAAAACAGGGGGGTGGAAAGTCTGTGCGTCTTATGGAGCGAAGAAAACAGATTATATTTTCCTGTTTTCTTCTCCTAAAAAATTGGTGCGTCTTATGGAAAGGTGCGTCTTATGGAGCGAAAAATACGGTAACTGTTTTAGTTTGCGACCGTAGCAAAATTTTCATAATGTATATAGCTTTATGTGGCCTGTCTTCCTCCTTAGGAAAAATGACAAAAAGTCATTCAAAAAACAAGAACTTTTGAGGAAAGCACTTTTATGTACATGGAATAAATCAAAGAACCAAATGTATAGGAAAATTCCACACTGGGTGACACCAATTGAGGTGTTTGCCCCCATCCCAAACCTGAGAGAAAATAAGAAAATAGTAAAATACAGTGAGATCTTAAACTTTGATGACTCTCTCAAAACCCAACAAGAATTAGTGGATCGAGGAATTGAAATGGACTGGTGGGCTCTATCTCAACTATCATCAAGATTTGTTAAAGATAAACAACAAGGCTTCTATTTAGAAAATACACTTTGATAGAATCCTTCTAGAACATATTAAGCTATTGCATAATTTTTGTTAGACTTTGATACACAGGAGAAAATAGTGAAATCATGTATGATTAAGTGGGCACAGAATGGTAGGCACAATATAGATTTAGAGCAATGGGAACGAATATGGAAAATAAATATAAAATTAACTAAATTTGTTACATTTAAAGAGAATATTTACAAAATGTTTTATAGATGGTATATGACACACATAACATTAGCCAAAATGAATGCCCAAATATCAAATTTATGTTGGAGGTGTAAACAGAAGGAAGGATCATTCTATCCCATGTGGTACGCTTGTAAAAAAGCACAAAGAAACTGGAACAAAGGGAGGCAGTTTTTTACAAGAGGTTCTTGAAAGTCCAGTTCCTATGAAACCTGAATTATTTTTATTAAATATTTTGCCAGACTCTATGGACCTTGCAAAAACATACTTAGGGATTTATAACAGATGCAAGATTAGTTTTTGCAAAACACTGGAAAGAGCTTGAAATATTGGAAATAGAGGAACTGATAGCCAAAACTTTTGAAACTGCAGAAATGGACCAATTATCAGAATGGCTAGATGAAACAAGGGAAAAAAAACCACCAGAAGTGTTGGGAAAAACTATATGCATGGTTCCAAAATAGAAACAGTAATGGATAATATAAAAAAATAGACAGCTATTTAGTCAACGATTAGATTAATATCAAGTATGTCTGGAACAGATTGTGTAACATATTCAAAGTATAATTTGAATCGACCATATACTATATGGAAACTATATTAATTGTTTGTAAGGTACCTTTTTCAGTCTCACTCCCATTCTATCCTTATCCCCGTTGTTTCCCCTCCTTCCCTACCCTGATATGAAAATAAAAAAATTAAAAAACAAAACAGGAATTTCCACTACTAACTAAAGAATGAGTCAGGATTTGAACCAAAACTGATGGGACACCACCAGAACACTGCAAGTGCCAGGAAAGCTAATCAACAGCAACTAATAATAAATAAGTTATGCCCATTTATTTTTAAGAACTTTTTTCTTAGGCCTTCTTTGAGAAAAAAACAAGCATTTACTTGAGTTTAAACTGTGAATCCAATTGTGAAATTCTACACATTCTAATTTTGGAGAAGATTTCATCCACATTAATAGCCTATAAGACGCTCCTTTCAGATGTTAAATTACAAAAAGCACCGTTAGCCAAGTACACATTTCCCTTGTGTGTGTGTGTGTGTGTGTGTGTGTGTGTGCGTGCCAGAGTTCTCTCTCTCTCTCTCTCTCTCTCTCTCACACACACACACACACACACACGCACACACACCTCCCCTGACCCGCACCCCACCACCCTCCTTGGTCACCACATGAAGCCCCCATAACAGAGGAGAGGGGGCCAGCCGGGCTGCCACCACTGACCCAGGGGCTATCACACCACTAAAAACAGGGGCCTCAATAACTGCAACTCACCATTCTCCATCCACTTCCTGGAGATGAATAGCAGCATAGTATTCATTGAATTTTTATTTATTTATTGGGGAAAAATCCAGGTATAACCAAAGCCGTGTTGCTCAGACCCATGCAATTCAAGGGAGAAGTGTACTGAATTTCTTAAGTTGGTTTAATATCAAGGTTGTTGATACTTTGCACTAAGATCCTATCCCTAATTCTTTCTGAAAACCTAAATTGTGAGGCCTTCAAATTGAGCACATGTGCATTTACTTCCCTACTCTTCACAACGCATTCTGTGTGCACATTGGTTCTAAGGATGGTGAATGTATACCAAATCCAGAAACTTTTCCAGAGCTGAACAGAGCCACAGAACACAAAGCCTTATTAACATTATGCCTGTTTTTTCTACAGTTATATATTTAGGTCTATGGTATTAAAAATAATGTTGGACATTAGCATCACAAAATCTTGTGTCAGCAATAGACTCCCAGAAGCAACTTGGGGAGCTATCACTCTTGCTGAAATGACCACACACAACTAAAACGATAATAAAATGACAAAAATACTGTAACCTGCCTTGTCCCCCTGGACAAGGGGTGGTACACATCCTGAAGAAAAATATCCAGTGCTGTGGCCCAGAAGAGGATCATAATGTCCAAGGGAATAGAGTAGATTCTGCAGTTTTTAAACATAAAGTTCTGTGCAAAAATGAATTCCAGGAGCTCTCAGCTTTCATTTCAGAAATACTTCCTCTATATTCCTACCTTCCATGGTTGGTCATTTATTTTATTGGTGCCCCCTTGAAAAAAGCGGAATTCAAGGCGGCTAACAAAAATAATTCTAATAAAAGCAGAAATCTAATTAAAACATAAAAACAGATTTAAAACACAATGAAACCATACCCATAAGATAGAAAAGAGAATCTTCCAATAACAGCTTGGAATGAACGCAAGAGGTCTGCCTGCATCGAAAGGTACACGCCCATCAGCAGAAGGATAGCAGCCAGAGAGAAATTCTAGGCGCATCCACTGGAAAGGCCCTCATTTGTGTTCTCATGGAGCCTTCAATTAAGATTCTAAAATATGGGCAAAATTCTATGTGAGAGTATATCTGCATGTATACTCACCTACGGTCCTCAGATTTGGGGATGGGGTTGGTGCAGCGTTGGCTATTGTATTTGGCCACATATTCACATTGCTTGAAGGGGGCAGTCTTGTCCTCCAGAACGTGCCTGATACAGAAGGCGTAGCCGTTAAGTCGTCTCTGCTTGCACAGTTTGGGGCTGTACGAGCACAACGGCTTATTGTCAACCTCAGAAAAGTGTATGTGTTTGCCTTCATACATCACGTGACTCTTTTCCTTGTGAACATCAGCTGAAAGAAACACACATCACAGGAATGTTAAAGATACATTTCCATGTCAGATAAGAAGAAAATAGAAGTTTTGGTTCTAATCTACTTGAAGGCGACCAATTACCCAATTCTAAATCTTCTGTACCATGTCAGTGTTAGCAAAGAGCCGCAGGGACGCTACTATCTTGGAATGATGGCAGGTCAAGATGAAGCAGATTGTCTTAAAAAGAAGAAGAAGAAATTGTTAATGACAGTTTGTGAGGACTACAAAGTTCGCTGAGTAAAAGTGAATCCACTGGTTCCTCCCAGATCCATAATTAGCTATCCTGAAAGTCACATGTAAAGTATATCTTCCACAGGGGTATTGTGAAGACGAAGCATTCACCAACAGTAGTACACTCTGATGAATCCCATTACTAGGTAAATATGGTAACAAACTCATAGAGGTCCTCTATTTCATATGAATCACAAGTTTTAGAACTGCTTGTGCTATAATCTCTCATGGGTCCAAAGGTCTCCACAAGCACCATCAGCAGAGAGAGTGCAATCAACCATCCACAGAGCTGCATCTTTCTCTTTCAGCATGGTGGTGCAGTCTTGCACAGGATAAAAGAAGAGGCGCTCAGCCCTTAACCCAGATATGATCTTCTCGATTTTAAATCACACCTGCATTTCCCTCTTCAAAAATGTATGTTCACATTTGAAGACAAACCTTTAAGAGAGCTTTCAACCAATCATCCTTCATTACAACTAAGGAAAAATGGCAAAATCTGTAGTTCAGGGACTGCTACATCTCTATTTTGGATCTAAATAATCTGATTTACAGGGAAATCGTTCAACTACGCAGAACAATGTTTGGAGAACAATTGGATCCATAAGGAAGGAATGAGTTGGACACACACACCCTCAGCACCAAACAACAACGAGGACACCCTTGAATAATACAGTATGGCAAAGAACATTGACACAACATATAGCATAGGAGGACACGGAAACACTCGCACAAGAACAAATGAGCTGGAGAATTCTTGTTGCCTGATATGTTACATAGCATGGAAGTGGATCCTCCTCCTCTTCCTCCATTCAATTAATGGTGCTCCTTTTCCAAAAATGCTGGAAAGTCATTTATATGGGGTTTAAAACTACAGTCACAAAATAATGAATACCTACATCAAGATCTGGGCTGCAAGAGAGTCCTTGCTTACTGAATCTAGTCTATTTCTTTTCATTTCTGTTTGGTCACTGACAAACTGTCTTGCTACCCACATATGCTTTCAGCTACAGTACGTTGATGGAACTACTGCACAAGAATGACCTGTACAACAAAGAGATCTCATAATCTGTCCCCATCTTCGGCACCCCTCCTACCCGAACCTTCTCCTCCTGCCCACCCTCTCTACCACATGCCAAACATTGGGACAAAGAACATCCCAGTCTTATTTTTTAAAGTAGATACAGCATTATTTGGGATAGTTTGGAATGTTAAAGCTTTGCGACAAGGAGATTAGCAAAATCTGGCATAATCTTTGGTAGATAATACAGGATGCAGGCCTCAAACTAGAAACAGGCTGGGTTAATTATGAAGGGGTGGCCGAAGGCAAATTCTATGAAGAAAATATCAGTTCAAGATTACCAAGCAACTGAGTCATTTTCTTGGCCAAAGAGCAACCAGGAGACCAAGTGGGAGTGGGGGTCGTGGAGCCATGGATGGTGGTAGCATTTGAAAACTGCAATCTATAAGACTGCCTCCAAGGATACCTAGATGCTGAGTTAGGGAGTAGGAAGGGGGGGGGGAAAGAGCTAAAGGGAGTTCAACCTTCATTCCTCTGTGTGACACGATATTCTTAAATGCTGCCCCCCAGTCAAGCACCCCCGCTCTGCTTTCCAAGTTTTGCAGCATAGCTTCAGTCAGCAGAACCACAAATGAGCTGGACTCCCTGATAGCAACTACGGCTTTCTACTTGGAGGGTCGGGTCTAGAATCAGATTTGCTACACGGATTTCCAGAAGTTTATTTTATTTACAGTATATATTTTATTTCTCTGGCCATTTCTTCATCTCACAGAGATTTGGACTGTAAGGCACTATTAGCGGACAAACCAAGGCAGGGCTATGAAATCATGGGCTCTCCTTACCCCCAATGCCCTACAAAGGGCCATGGTCCTATGAAATGGTAGCACACACATTGTTCATATTTTGCAGTGATCCAGTAACCCAGTGCCACAAAATCCTTAAGGTTAAGATGCCACAAGTCAAACAAACAAACAAACAAACAAACAAACAAACAAACAAACAAAAAACACTGAAGTTAACACCATTCCAATTTTCATTATACTACATTTGATAACCCAGTGTGCTTTAGCTGCTAGGTTATTACACTTCTCCCTTCAACAACACTGAGCTTAGGGGAGCCGGGCCCTGTGTAGTTCAAAATCCGTGCATAACTCTTGTGCCCCTAAAAAAATTACTACAAAAGTTGACTCACACACACACACACACACACACACACACAGATTGAGACAGAGTCAGAAACAGAAACAGAGACCATTTTGATGGGGGTCTCCTTCTATAGCAACAATCCTTTCCATACAGTATGGTGTAGAATGAGCCTTAAGGGAGCCTTGGTGGGGTTCAGAAGAGGCAGAGGTCTTTTGTTTGACAACTCCCTGGATTGTGTTATAGTATGTCTGGTCGGTGTCACTCCCTGCATTGGTAGGCTGGTGATAAGCCCTGTGATAGCCCTGCTGGCTTTAAAGAAGTTTGTATAGAGGTGGGAGATGCAGCCGCCTGCTGCAATTCAAGGTAGAGGTGTAAATGTAGGACATGTTGCAGCACAGTGTAGAAAAGTGGAGGCCTGGAACCCAGGGGTGGGAAAACTTTGGCCCAACAATGTTTTGACCTACAATTCCCATCACTCCCACCAGCACAGCGAACACTTAAGGGCAGTGGGAGCTGCAGTACAAAACATCTGGGTAACTAAAAGCTCCCTAATCTAGCTCAGTGATGCAGCCCCTCAAAAAGCTTTACTACAGGAAATACCTCAAAAATTACAATTCATTGTTTATAATGGATGAAGAAGATGCAAAATAAAATTTTATTACAGTATTTTATTTACAGATATTTTAAAGAATCTATCAAGCACTTGCAGGAAGATGAAAGGGGGAAAGGGCAAACAGAGCTTTCCTTTAAAAAAAATCCAAAAAAACCCCGCAACAGGTTTCTTTGGAAAAGAACAGATCTAAAATACTTTTCAGTCTTTCAGTCATAGGCCAGCAGATTTTTGTTTGTTTGTTTGTTTCATTTCATTTTTGGAAAAGAACAGACGATTATGAATTATCTAGATAAACTACATCTGCAAAATATATTCTCTATAACACTAACAGGAAGGTACTTTTACACATGTGGCAAATGATTACTCTGTGGAATAAAAATGGGGAATGGATATACAGGTATTACTCCTGGTCAGCGGTAGGCTCGTAGCAACTTTGGCAGATATAAAACATAATGGTATGCTAGCATCAGAGTTGTCACATAAAGGCTGGTTCAATTTCTTCTCAGGAGATGGAAGTCCCATATAATGTTCTCACTAGAGAGCTTTTTCAATTTTGTAGTTTAGGAGTCAGGGCCTCCTTTAAGTATAAAATATATTTATTTTGAATAAGCAAGACCTGAAAACCCACTTCAACCCACCAAGAAAACAGAAGGGGGTCAAATTGATTTCCCTGCATATAATTTATCTTCTCCATTAAATCTCCTGAGATATGCTGGCAAGGCATGCTTGGGGGCACCATCTGAAGTACTATGATTTGCAGAGATCTTCTACTGTCACTTCAATCTTTTAACTTCCAACTAAAGAGCACAAACATTGCAAAATTGGATGAAACCGTGGATCTGCATTGTGGATTTTTTTTTAAACTGTACCAGCAGACATATGCAGTTCTTACACTGCATACTTTTGAGGGGAATTGTCTTTGTGCAGATGATAACTGACCCTCAACATGTTCTCAGGATTTGGGGCATGATATGAAGAATAAATATTGCAATGACCAAAAGCACTCCCATGAAGGCGAGGTAGGTAGTGAAGACAGAAAGGCAACTGCTCCGAGTGGAGCAATGAGCGAGAGACCAAGTCTGATTTTCAAAACTTAGGACTTGTCTACACAGCTTGACTGGAGCAGGCTGGACTAAATAGGACTGGTAAGAGGTCCAATATACCATTTGGTGTGATCCTCACATCCAAGTGGCATATAGTCCTCAAACAACCGTATTTGCCAATACTGTGAAGTGGCTTAATAAGACAGTATTTCAGGACACTGGCAAATTAATCACTTCCTCAGCTCCATGGAAGGACAAAAAAAAAAGGGGGGGGGAACCTAAGTATATATTTGACAGAATATTCACTTTATCACTTTAATGGCAACGCTTCCTCCTGGAAGCTTTGTTTGGCTTTGCTTTTCAAAGTCTGGTGGAAAGCCTGCCTGCATCAAATTGGGCAGGGTCTCCACTTGAGAGAAACAAAACTAACAAAAGCTTCAAGGAGGAAGTATTGTATTTGAAGTGCTGCCACAAATATTCACTGTCATATACACACTTGTATAATTTTTTTTCACTTCCTCAGCTCCTCCAGGGAGCTGAGGAAGTGATTAATTTGCCAATATCCTGAAGTGGCCATCCTATTGAGTCACTTCACAATACTGGCAAAAGGCGCACTCTTGGCCTGTTCCCAGTGATCAAGTACTCTGCAAACAAAACAAACCAGAGTGAACCTACCTGCACAAAAAGAGGAGACGCTCATGACATTGGCCGGAAAGGTGTGGGTAGAAATGCTCTGGAGACAAATTTGGTGTACTCAAGTGATTATGCCGTGTGATTGTCCCCACGGAGGTCCAAACAACAGGCTCAACGCCCATCCGACCAGACCCCTATTCCCTCTTTCCCCTGAACGGAATACTGCTTCCATGTCTTTTAAAGGGTGAGAAATACTTTATACTCTCCCCAGCTCTGGAGCTGCATTCTGACTTCCCAAATCAGACTCCTGGTTTCAGAAAAAGCGGGGAGAAAGCTGTTTGTCCTCTGCATTTTTAGAGCTACTCACAGAAGGGAAAAAGCAAGACCTTGCTCCTCTTCCTAGAATCTGTGATGAGGAATATCAGGTAACAATAGAGTTTCCCTCTACTGGACCACTCTTCTCAGAGTAAGCATTTCACTTTCGCCCTCACAGAAATAAATGGCAGCTACTCTCTTAAAGGAAAAAAGTAGCAAAGCACAATTTTGAAGATAACTGGGGTGATAAATAGCTTTGTTCCCTGTCCCTGGCGACCTCAGCTATTTAGGTCGAAGCCTGTCTCCTGCTTACACTGACATATGCATATATATATACTGTACCTGTTTAGACTTCTAGCTAGTTTAGCCACCAGACAAATGAGCTGCAAGTTGGTATTCATCATCTGTTCACGAACTTGTTCAGGAAAATGTTCACTAAATGTTCATCATCTGTTCACTAACTTGTTCAAGTAAATGAACCAGGAATAGTCTTGTGAGACACCCAAACCTAGGATTACAGGCTGTTGTATCCCAAGAACAAACCCCAGTTTAAAGATAACTTACTCTCTTCTGGATAAAATAAACCAAATCCTTGGTTCAGATGGCACGCTAAGCTTTCCATGCCTAGTCTAGTCAGCAGACATGAGTCAACCGGCTGCAAGATTCCTAACTTAAAAGTCTGGAAGAACGCAGACTTCCTTTGTTTTCTGGTTTCAGGCACTCAAACAAGCATTACATAAAAAATGCAGATGTGTGCATGTTATGAGTGCACGCACAGATACACAGATGCAAACGAGAAAAGAACCTCCTGATAATGGCTTATATGTGGGACTGTTTTTGAAAATCACCTGGAAGATTCAGCTAATGCAGGATGTAGCAGCCAGGATCTGAAATAGTACAGCCAGATGACATCATATTACACTGATTCTGAATAAAATGTAGTGTTTGAATATTCAAGAAGCGGCTTGCCTTCCAAACTCTTAAATGCATGGAATCCAGTATGTGCTGGAATGTCTCTTTATATGAGAAGTGAGCAAAATATGGGCATTGGGCTAGTTGCAGCCCTCCAGGGCTGTTTTTGCACCCTGGCTCCCACTCATTCATATAATTCTCTACAAAAAATTACTGCTTGGGAAAGCCTCCAGGATGCCCAGTATTTTAAACCAATTGCAATCTCCCCCTTCGCAACAACAGATAAAATTTTCAAAATCGGAAATTAGATTCACTCTTCTCTGTCCCGCAGGCCCCGTGACAAGGGGCACAGGAGCTTCAGGACCTTCAGGGGGAGGGGTCAGAAATGTTTTATTTCAGAAAAATCACCGCAGTGGCCTTATACGGCGTCATTTGTGGAAGCAGGATTTCTGTTACTGTCCCAAATCCTTTTTGAATAGTATTAAATGGCAGACAGTGACGACATCATCAGCTCATAATGTTAAAATGTATTTTAAATTAATTAAATGTTTCCGATCCATTTGACGTCCTGACACTCCCTAAGGGTCTCCTTTTGCCCTGGGGGAGCCTTTGGGAGCCTTGGAAGGGGAGGGTGAAGCCCTGTATTGCCAAAAATCACTGCTGGATCACCACCACTGGTCCTGATCCCAGTGCCAACAATCCGATAGCAAAGTTTAGTGATTCATGCTTCCCCCGATCCCAAAGCTTCCCCAGGACAAAAAGAAGCCCTAAGAATTCTTAGAATGTAAAAGGGTGGGAGGAATAGAAAGCATTTAATTAACTGAAAATAAATGTTAATAGTGCATGATGACGACATACTCCGTTTCTGCCACGTAAAGTTATGCAAACATAATCTGGGTTCCTATGAGGCAACAAGAGAAGGAAGCTTCTTAGTTTTGGCATGCCAGTTGTAGAACATCATACCTATGGAGACACGGTGTTCTCAAATCAACTGTTTTCGTCCCAGTTCAAATATTTTTCTTCGCCAAGTCATTTTAAATGGCTACGGTGCTCTTTTTTTACAGGGTTTTGTAGCTTTTCTTTGATTATTTTGATTATTTGTTTTGCTGATTTTGTTTCACTCTATTTGTGTACTAGCCTGGCACTTCTATGAATGAAAAGCGTTAATCTTTTAAAACAGTATTAATTAAAATGAAAATGGCCAGAATCCTATTATTTAACCCCACTGGCTAATCCACTGGTACAAATATCAGTGGGGAATTGCTACTAGAAGCTGGTGATTTTATTTTCTGTCTCACACTAGTCACATTACTTGGCATGCAAATAGTGGGTTCTTAACTAGCAGTGGTTTGCTGCTTAAATTTACACTTGTGGACTAAAAACTCTTGTTACCTTTTGACTGGACTCTAGTCAACAGCTGTTAAAGTTTGGCTATGCTGAAGGCTGTATTTGACCCATAACTGAAAACAGGGTGCCCACGTTGAACTAGTGATAGAAACCTTGGAAAACAGCTAAAATAGGCATTCTGTTATTGCCCTGGTCACAGTACAGCAATGCCAATGGTTTTATATTAATAGATGCTCAAACCATTTTCTTCCTGTTTGACTCGGATGACACAAGGAATATTTTTAGTTGGCCAAAAAGTCAAACAAATGCAAGAGTTGACCACTTTTTACTAATCTAATTTTTCCCAAAGAAAATAACTGAATACAATGTACATGTATCATTGACCTTTTTAAATGAACAAAACCTTTACAAATGTCCATAACATTCTGGATAAGCAATCAATAATGTAACAAAGATTCCCACTCCAAATGATCTTTTAAAACATTTGGTTTCAAAATGTGCCTTTAGCACCCTCTAAACATGATAGTAGTACTGTACAGTGGTGCCCCGCTTGACGACGATAATCCATTCCAGCAAAATCGCTGTAGAGCAAAATCGTCCTCAGGTGAAATAAAAACCCCCACTTAAATGCATTGAAAACCAGTCAATACGTTCCAATAGGGGAAATACCTCATCGTCCAGCAAAGATCCTCCATAGGGCAGCCATTTTCCGGTGCCTGTATAGCGAAGAATCCGTCCTGAACACAGCAGGGAGCCATTTTGAAAATCTGATGATCAGCTGTTTTTGATCGTCCTTAAGCGAAAAATTGGTTCCCGAAGCAGGTAACTGATCATCGTCAAATGAAAATCGCCCATAGAATCATAGTTTTGTGAAACACTGTTGTCAAGCGATTTCTTCGTATAACGAGGTAATCGTCGAGCGGGGCACCACTGTATAACCATTCTGTCTTCTCAAATGCAGTTCACCACCCAGCTGGGGTGTTCATGTGTGCTTGTGAATTTCTACAGATGCATACACAGGTATGCCCTCCAGACATACAAACCATTTGTGGAACTTGTTATTTTTAAGAGAATCAAACAAGGCAAGCTAAGGGACAGATGTGTTTGTGGTAGGAACATTTCTAGCTATTACCTCCATGAAACAGTGCAGCAATAGAATATTAATTACAAAGTGACAGAACTAACAAACTATTGCAAAGTCAGAAAAAGTCAGAAAAAGAAGTCAAGTGCCAATACTTCAAGGAGTTTCACTGGAATGTACTCCAAAATGTCCACAATTAGCAGAGGTGACAGCTTATCACAATGACTTATTTGGGGAACCCAAGTATCTACACACCTAACAAACTGAGGTCTAGGCTAGAAAGCCATATGTTACAACTTGTTTCCAACAGCATGATCCTAAGCATAATTTCTAAAAGTCAAGTTCCACTTAATGTAATGCTACTCACTAGTACAGGGGAGTAGATCTATGTGGCAGAATTACCTAATCCACTGTAATTCTCCCACCTAGATCTACTCGAGTCACTCACTATAGCCAGGAAAGACGGCTGAGGGGCCTAATGCCGAGAAAGGCCCAGAAAGAAAGAACAAGACACTGGGCCTTCTCGGCAGTGGCCCCTTGGCTTTGGAACAGCTTGCCACCAGAGATCTGCCTAGCACCTTCGCTGGGTGTTTTTGAGAGCCAATTAAAGACTTGGCTCTTTAGGCAGACCTTCCCTCTTGTCAATACTTGACTTTTACTTTTACTTACTTTTTTGTCTATTTTCCCATTTTGATCAACACTAAGATGTCAATTTAATTTATTCTTTTAACTGTTTTAATGAATGATTTTATTGTGACCCGCCCTGAGTAGACATTGTCTAGAAGGGCGGGATAAAAGTTTAATAAATAAATAAATAAATAAATAAATAAATAAATAAATAAATAAATAAATAAATAAATAAATAAATAAATAAATAAATAAATGAATGAATGAATGAATAAATAAATAAATAAATAAATAAATAAATAAATGACAAAAATATTATAAATAAATAAAAGTAAATGTACTTAAAACTTAAGTTTGCAAGATGATAAAGCTATACTTTGAATTTTAAAGTAGAGTAGGTGATTATGGCCCTTTAGATGTTTTTGCCCACAATACCCAATAGCCTTAGCCAGCCTAGTCAATCATGCAGGATTCTGGGAGCTGTAGTCCAGCAACATCTGGAAGACCACAACTGCCACACCTCCTCTAAAATTAGCACTGAAATGTGTTACAATGACATATATTAATAACTTGCTGTTGAGCAGCTGCCATGATTCCTGCACACAAAACTCCCAGTGTCAGTGACTAAAGATGAGTTATTCATATCCCTGGGGATACAAATATGAATAGCAGCACTACAGCTGCCATGGAGGTCCATTCCCTCTCCCCAAAACGGGATAGTCCACTCACCATTCGGCGAGCGGTGTTCAGCTCCACTGTCGTTGCACCAATTGCAGAAGGTGCCCGCCTGGCCTTCCCCACCTCCCCCCACAGCTAAACACTCATCAGCTGAGCAGGGAGACTCCCCATCTCACCTCCACACTGGAAGGGTCGGCTGCATGGGGAGGCAGGAAAGAGCTGGTGAGTACAAATATGAACAGCCCATCTCTGTCAGAGACATATTCACAAATAACTACCACTTAGCATTACTTAGAAAAAGTAAACTTGTGAAGATGAACACAAACCTCACCCTCCTCCATCCCTGTTTCTATCAGTATTTGCACACGTAAAGGGACTTTCTAATGCTGAGGGCTTCTAAGCTGGCTGGAGCACTGGACATAATGTTAGATGGGAGCAGAGATAAATGACTTACCGTACTTTATTCAGGTTAACCATATTTAATGATACAACAATTTTGACTCAATGGCAGTTCACTCACAGTAACAGACAAAACAGTATTCTCTTGGTATGTTCATTTATGCAGTGAATGTCAAAGAACCATCTACTGCAGGCAATGCCTTCAGGTACAGTCACATCTCCATTCTGCTTGGACATTGAGATCAGGGGTGTACAGCTTGTTCTTACGCACACTTATAGCCCAGTGCCATGCACAATTTGTCCCAAAGTGTCAGTGTGCTCAATGAGGTTTGCTCCCTGGTATCTGCAGAGGACCACAGCCCAAACTTGAAAGTAAGTTCCCCTGAAACAAACAGGAGTTATTTCCACATGTATCTACCATCACAGTGAAAGTGACTCATATCATCTTGTTCTTCCTACTAACTCCCACATATCAGAAAGATGTTAATTTAGTCCCAGTAGCATTTCTCTCATTATCATCTGTAATTCTATATTTGAACACTTCAAAATACACACACACACATCTACAGAAGCTACATATGACAAAACTGCCCCCATTCTGTCTTTCTATAACTGGTAATAGTTTTAAAATCTGCAGACAGGGTAGGCTGGTGGAACCAAAATATTCAGAACCGGGGGGGAAAAGCATATGCAATTTCACTAATAGCACTATCAGATGACCCTATTTTAGAGTACCTCCTTGCTTCGCAGGAAACATGATACTTCTTATTTTAGAATATGCCACTTACTACTGTACAGAATAAAATCTTCAGCTCTAGATTGCCCCTAATTTTTAAATTATACTTTCCCTTGCTTTGGAGGAATAATTACCATTCACTAAGTCATAGCATTTCTCAGTGTGCATAAAATGTATGGAGTCCATTTCATTACTTAGTTAGATTTGCAACAATTCCTAATAAGATGACGAAATATGGTAAAATTCTCCTCTTGTCAAAAACAAGTGGATATTTAAGTATATTTAGTAATATTCATCCATACACAACCTCAGTTTATAAATATTTAGGATTACTGATAGCACATTCCAGAAGTATTGGATTATAGCTCTCATCACCCCCAACTCTCCTCCATGCTTTCTTAAATGATGAGAGTTGATAACACAATACATCCAAAGAGTACCAGAGTAGGGAAGCCAGTGTTTGGTCATGTGCAAGAAACAACTCACTTATGGTGGCAGGAAAAAAAATCCTCTGGCAGCAGGCGAAGACCTACTGGTTATGTTTTTAAATGTGTTGTTGAACTTTATTTGTTTGATCCTTTTGTATTTGTATACTGACTGTTCTTAATGTTAAATACTGTGTTTTAGTGATGTAAGCTGCCTTGGGTCCTTTTTAAGGAGAAAAATGGGGTATAAATATATTAAATAAATAAAAGTAAAAAAATAATACTGCTGCACCAGGCAAATCTAAGCAGTATTCTATGCAATATTTAGGGTAAGGTGGGACTTTTGCACTAGACACCTGTGTTTTTCACAGCTATGTTTCTGCTCACATGCATGCTCTTGTAACATTAATCATCCCAGCAAGATGGACAGGACTGCATTTAATATTGAAACTCCATTGTCCTGCTCAGTGAGACACTGAACAGTACACTTGCCATTTCAAAAGCTGCTGTATCAGTTGTACATTCTGAGAATTTTCTGCACTGTTGAACACCAAACTTACACCACTGCTAGGAATTTTTAAAAATCCTTATACCTAAACTTACACTCATTTTCCCCCCTAACAAACCAGACCACTGGAGTGACTTAAATTTAAACATTGACATTACTAACTGGGCTGCTGGACAAAAAGTATGCTGGTGCAGTTTGATTTTCTGAAAAGTGGAGAAGGCCCACTGGAAAAAAAAATTGACCATAGTGTACCATCTCTGGATTGATTCTTATATATCAGTGGAAGCATCTTCAGAGCAACCCCAGGATGTGCTGCATGGAATGAAAATCAAAACGGAAACTGGAAGAGTCTTCTTACTAATTTATGTTCAGAGCACATTCCTATATGAAAAACAAGCAAATCTTGCATCCCTATCATAATACACTTCTTTAAAACTCACTTCCAAAGAAGGATATTAGGAAGGAAAATTCTCCCATACACTAATCTCTTAGTACATAGCCAGCTATTGAATACTGAAATACTGTACTTAAGTAATGACAAAGAAACACTGTAAGCTCTTTGGAGCAGTAACCCTGTCCTCTTCTACTTTGAGAAGTACCATTCATGCTGGTGACATTAGACAATTAATGAAAAGCCTGGTCACAATATGACTTCCCTCCTTGTCATGTAAGCATGTTTGCTTTAAATAAATTTAATGCTGCAAAAGAACAGATTAGGTCTTAGCTCCACTTTACAGCTGACAAAATTACTTCAATGAAAACTCCACCATTATGTGTATACTGTACTTGGAGAGTTTGGGTGGTAACTTAAGGCTACCACTTTTAGGTATGATAAAAAGTTGCTGTTATCCCACCCACCATATCAGGTCTCTAAACACTGGGATGTCAGTTTGAGAGGCAGTGCTGAGCTATATTCTAACTGAACATTTGTTTACACAAACACACTTGAATTCAGACTCTGCCAGCACAAAAAATAAATAAATAAAATGAGCCACATTCATCTAAAAATCATGTGAATTTGACCATACAGATCTTCCATTGATAACTCATAAAAGTCTACTTTATACATGCTATCCCTCCTCACCCAAAGTATACTTCTATTGTGTTGATCCCTCAACGGCTGGGATCTAAAGCTGTATTCAAACTGCACTCAGGGCCCTGCAAGAATACAATGTTGTTGAGACTGGTTTTGCTTTAAATTTTCTTTTGTCATGAAAGCAGTTCCCAAATCCTCTCTTTCAGAAACTGTCTAACATGAGTTTTGAAGAGCGGCAGTATGAGAAACACAAATCCAAAGTCCTTTCGAGTACACCGCATTAGATCTGTATTTTCTTTGGATCCTGACCAACAGTTCACCTGAAGGTAGGTGCACATTAACATACTATGGGCGGGCAGCCAGTGTAGTGCATGCTGTTGTACCTAGGACTTTAGAGACCTGGTTTCAAATCCCCACTTGGCCATGGAGACTCATGGGGACGGGCGGCACTAGTAAAACCACTCCTTAAAAATCTCACACACCTTGGAAACCTTGCTACGCAAGTAGGAACTGACTTGACAGGAGAAGGGGACGACAGAGGATGAGATGGTTGGACAGTGCCATCGAAGCTACCAGAATGAATTTGACCCAACTCCGGGAGGCAGTGGAAGACAGGAGGGCCTGGCGTGTTATGATCCATGGGGTCACGAAGAGTCGAACACGACTTAACGACTAAACAACAACAATATACACACTTGCTGTGGATATGGAAACTCTAGCAACCTTTCTTAACATTGGCCCAGCAATCTGGCCATTGCAGATCTATGTGCTAATACTATTGACCTCAAGGACTTGCTTTTACCTACACAGTTCCACTGATCTATTCAGGGGAAGAAATATTTACAACTTACACCCAAAGTCTCCATGCACAGGTACTGACCCTAGAACCTATACCATAGCTTAAAGAATGCTATACAATACACACCTTTTTGTAATTTATTTCTGATGCAACATATTCTAACACCGTGCAATTCCCGCTTCTCCGTGATTAGGGCTTGGGTGGTAAATTCCTTCCAGGCTACCTCCGACCAGAAGAACTACGGAGGACCTGCCTTTTTTTGCCACACACCTCATCCACAGGACCGGGGTTTCGTGCACAGACCCAACTAAGCACGTGCTCCTGTGGCTAAACTCCGAGTGACAGGCAGCCCCGACAAAACTGCTGAAGTGGGAAGGAAGATCGGGCGGTCCGGCGAAGAGGACCACAGAAAGCAAGAAGCCGCCGCCGCCAGTTCGGGTCCCACTCCCCGAAAATGAGCTGCTCTCCCTCCCCAAGACCCCAGAGCCTCCTAGCAGGCGTTTGGGAGGCGCGTCCGGGGGGGGGGACCTTGTGGCGAGACGCCTTTCGCCCCCCTCGACTTGGAAACCTTCCTCCTTCGCCTACTCTCCGAGTATCAGGAGGCCTCCGGAAAAAGTTTCCACGACCATCATGAACATGACATTTTAAATTAACGTTATGGTTTCTGAGGAGCAAGAAGAGGAGAGGGGGGGGTGAGGCGTGAGTGTTTAGAAAGCGGAAAAGGTCTCTCAGCTCTTTCCTCTCCCCCCCCCCGCTCGCTCGCTCGCTCGCCCGCCAATATACACCTTTTAGGACCGAAGGTAAAACCTCCCCGTCCGCTCATTTCGGGCCAGACCCCGCTGGAAAATACCCGTCTACAATCAACAAGGGGGACGGGGGAAAAGAGGGAAGACCGGCGATGCCCAGAATTAAACTTTAAAGGCCGCCGGCGACTCCCGGACACGCTCCCGAAGGGGGTGCAACGACACCCCCCCCCGCCGCCGCCCGCCCACAGTCTACGCTGAGAGAGGGACATCTTGTCCGACATCCTGATTACAATTATAATGTGAAATAAAATAATAGTCGGCTTCCTAGCCTTCGTCGCCTTCCCCCACCGCCCCAGAACCTCCTCTCCCCCCATGCTCGGCCGCCGCCGCCGCCGCCTCCTCCTTTCCAGTCCACGGCGCGACTAAGGGCCCCGGTCGGTGCTCTCGGGTTTAAGCGCCACCCCCGGACCCCAAAGCAAGATGGGGGCGGGTGGATTTCGCCCGAACCCGCTTTAGGGTCTCGTGTTAAGGGCTTGGCTGGAGCTGGAGCGGGACCCCGCGGGGGCGGGGAGCTCACAGGCCCGACTTGGGTCGAGGCCTCTCCCTCACGGCCCGTCCAATACAGCCCAACACGGCCGCCTTCTTTCCCGGTTTTAAGCCCAACCCGGCCTTTTCGGAGAGCCCCCCGTCTCCGCAGCACCCCGCGGCTTCCAAAATCTCGCCGCCGCCCCCTTCAGCTCCTCGAGGCCTACAGCGCTCCTCCTCATCCCCGGCCTCGCGTAGCGCGCCTCGCCACCCGCCCCGCGCACCCTGTGCCGCCTGCCGCTTTAAGAGAGCCCGGGGATAGAGGCCGGGCCTGGCTTACCTTTCCAGCTGCTTTTTTTTCTCTCCTCTCTCTCCTCTCCCCCCTTTCCCTCTGTTGGGCTGACAGACCAGAGTTTCCTCCCCAGCAGAGGGACCGGGGAATGGGCTCGGAGCGGCTTCAGTGCTGAGGAGCTGCTGCTGTTGCTGCCCCCCTGGTTCTGAGGAGAAAGATTCCTGCTTTTAGAAAAGAAGAAAGCTTTGAACGGGAGCTCTTTATTATTTTAAAACTACAAAGTGCTCAGAGGGTAGGTGATTATTAAGGGGAATCCCTGAATATATTCTCCAGCAAAGAAGGCAGGGCTGCTGGGGCTGCTCAAGAAGAGAGCTTAGCAGCCTCCTACAGCACCACTACAGGCACTGAGAGGACATAACACCAGAGAGCGGTTCCTCTGCCCTCCAAAACAACAACTTTCCTACCATCTTGGAGGTAGTATAGAGAGAAAGAAGAAGGAGGAGGAGGAAGAAGAGGTGGAGGAGAAGGGGAGAAAAGTACAGTACGTTTTTTGATGAAGTGTTGATTTTTAGAAAGGCAGATTTTATAAAGATGTGGGGCAGAACCTCCTGTGCAGAAGGAAGATCAAGTGGTTTGTCTTAATTCCTTGGAAGCTCAGATGACACTTAAAAAGGTGAAAAGAGAATATTTTAATAAAGTTTTTCTAACGAATTGTTATTATTATTTAAATTAAAAGGGGCCAGCGTTTGGCTCCCTTCTCCATCATATCTGAAGTTTAATGTGAACTTAATAAGTTTGCCTGATAGTTCTGAAAAATGTCTATAAACTTTTGTGGAATGGCTAATATATATTTTTCTGTAGAACTAACCTGAAATTGACATGGGATGGTTTTGGGAGAGCTGAATCTTAACTTTGCTCAGCATAAGGTAGATTAATCAGGTTTTAGATGGGAATAGCACAGATGTTTAGAGACCAAGATGGTATCTGGGATCAGAAAAAAATTAAATATAAATACATGGGATGTATTATTATGTATTCTGCTGTTTATAACAGTGCAACCTGAGAGTGAAATAAAAGTACTTTCAATGACTTAAAGGCAGCAGTGTGATTTTAACAAATTTATGAAGTATTTTGTAATTTTGCCATAGTAGAAATCTTTTTATCTGTGTTTTGAATTTAACCGTCAGTGTGTTTTCAAATCTCAAACTAATTTTAGGTCCTTATTCCAAGCTCTAATTAAAAGTTGTGAAGAGGAGATTGTGATTCCTTCTTTCTTTTTTGGTGTGCCTATGTGTTTGGGTCTCACACAGAATGTATATAAAAATTATAACATTACAAAAGATTCATATTCATAAGTTATCAAATCATCATGTCTGATATGAAGTAAAGCATTGAACAATACTTAGAAAAATGTTTGCAACAGTGAAGTGGGTTTAAACTGCTGTTGTCTTTTTTGTCTTTTTTGTTTTGTTTTTGCTTATGTTTTGTTTCTTTTCTGATATACTTGCATAGATTAACATGGCTACCTCTTCTAAAAGTGCTTAAGGATAGCTTTTCTCTTAGGTGAGGTATCATGTCTTCAATTCGGCATTGGCTTCATGTTTCAGACTGTTTCAAATGAGTCCTGATTCTCAATTGTCCAAATGCTGGATATGTTCTTTCTTTTACTGTACTGTAGTGTGTTTTGCTAGTATACATGCCACTGAATTGGGCATTCCAATGTTTAACAGATTGGAATTAACTTCCATTGGTTTTCATATATGTTTTTTGTTTTTTCTATGTCAGTGCATTTAGAACATTTCTTTACTAAGCTGCAGATCTTAACAGGTTAGCTCTAGTCCTGAAGTTGTAGTTTTTATAGTTTTTCGTTTCTAAATTGCCCTTATTAACTGGCTATTTTTGTCAGTAGTAATTGCCAGATTTCCCTTCAGTCCTGCATATTTCTTGGGGGGGGGACTGTTCTAAAAATAATAAAGGAGACATCTTTCTAGTATAATTGCAGTATACCTAATTTTAGCCCCCCCCCCCCAAGCTGCTCTGGTCATATTAGAATGTGTGGTTAGTCAACAGACATCTAGAGGAGGAAGTGCTACTGGAAAGTTGTTGGCTTTCTCTGTTCTAGTCTATTAGGATCTTGAATTTTTGTTGGACATTCAAATAGTCCTTTTTTCTTTCAAGTAGAAGGTGGTAGTGAAAACTCTGTTGGCTAACTTTAGACTTTACTAAGTAATCAAAAGGTTTTGCCACTGTCATTTTGCTTTGGCTCTTGCAGTGACCAAGCAGAATTCCATCTACAGGTATTCTTTGGATTCTGTATACTGTATGTAGGCAATTCAATCACTTGTCACCTTCAGTTACTGAGGGGAGGGCATGTTATCTGTGAATGATCTATGAATGCTCTCATTCATTATGAGAGGTGAGTGTACGTTTCGTGTGCTGTACAGTCAACTCTTCTTCTGGCAGTTGTCCATCACAGTGTGTCTCTTTTTGGATCATGCTCTTAATTCCACAGCAAAACATAATAAAAAGAAGAAAAGAAAAATCTGTGGTGTACTTAAGAAGAATCCCAAAAGAGTTGGGCAATACCTTTATCAGACCACTGATAAGATATTTTAATGGTCCAATAAAGGTATCATCTAGTCCTGGTTTTGTATTCTGTTCCATATTTACAGCCATGGGGATGTGAGCTGCTGAGCCTCATGGCACATTAGTTAAACTGCAGTACTGCACTGAAGACTCTGCTTATGATCTAAGTTTGATCCCAACAGACTCATGTAGCTGTCTCAAGATTGACTCAGCCTTCCAACCTTCCAAGCTCAGTAAATTGAGTATACAGCTTGTTGGGGGAGGGGGCAATATGTAGCCTGCATAATTAAATTGTAAACCGCACATAGAAAGCATTAAGCACTGAATGGTATATAAAGCAGCACACTTTAAGTAGAGTTTGGTGGTGAAGTCTTTCTTCCCTTTTTGCATTGCCTTGGAGAAAATAAAGTAGACCTCATGCAAATGGTGGCCAGGGTAGAGCAACTCCAGAGTCTCATTCAGGTACCTTAAGTGCAAGAGGCAAAGTAATTATGATTTTAACATAATGTTGGAGAGCAATATAAGACAGTAAACAACATTAAAAAACAAACTTCTTCAAGCTAGATAAAACAAGCTAAAAATGAGTCTTGACCTCTTTGCAAAATACTGTATAGGGAGTGATAAGGCCAATCGGAACTCCAGCGGAAATGCATTTCAGAGTTCAAAAGCAATGCAGCTAAAGATCTTTTCCCTTGAATCTCTGAAGGTGATATTCAGGGGACTTCTTTTGAAGATCTCCGTATTCAGAGAGGTTCATAATGAGACAGACAGTTTTCAAATACTTAAGAACTTAATCCGTATTGGAAGGTGGTTCTCAAGTTGAAAAGTTCTTATGTTGAATCTGCATTTCCCATAGGAATGCATTGAAAACCATTAATCCGTATCTGCTCTTTTCCGTTCATAGAAACTACAGTGGAACCTCTACTTAAGAACTTAATCGGTTTTGGAATGGTGTTCTTAAATTGAAACGTTCTTAAGTTGAAGCAAAATTTCCCATAGGAATGGACTGAAAACCAATTAATCCGTTCTGGCTGTTTTTTTGTTATGTAGAGGTGCGTTCGTACATTGAAGCATTAGTTCCCATAGGAACTAATGCAAAGCTGGTTAATACGTACTCTACCACTAGGGGGAGAATTTTTTTTAACCTAAGATGACCTAAGTTTAAAAAAAGAGCAGGAAAGGTTTTTTTTCCTGTTCTTATCTTGGATTTCTGTTCTCAAGTAGAAGCAAAATTTAGCAAATGGAGCTGTTCTTAAGTTGGATTGTTCTTAAGTAGGGACGTTCTTAAGTAGAGACCCCACTGTAGCCATACCTAAGTTATTGCAAACCTTAAAAATTAAAACCAATGTCTTAATCTGAGCCTGGGAAACAGTTGACAACCAGTGGGGCTGGAGCAATGTGCTCATGCTTCCATGCACCAGTTAGTGACCTAGCTGCTGTGTTTTGTAACTTCTGGATTTTTGTTAGTCACTGCCTTATAGTGGCTGAGTTTGCATGTCATGATAATCCAGCACTGTAGGTCCCCCATATCTGCTGGAGATTGGTTCCAAGCACCCCTATGGATACTGAAAGCATGAATAATAGTGAAAGCTATATGTATAGCATGGTAAAAGAGGGGCGGGGGGGGGGGGAGACAGAAAAAAGTATTTTCACATTTATTACCCTGTTTCCCTGAAAATAAGGCCTAACCTGAAAATAGGCCCTAGTATGATTTTTCAGGATGCTCATAATATAAGCATTACCCCCAAAATAAGCCCCAGTTAAGTGAAACCCTGCCCTCCACCATTGTGCAGCAAACATTAGAATATGACATGGCCGCATTTGAATAAATGTAGAGTGTTGTACATGGAAAAAAATATCCCCTGAAAATAAGCCCTAATGTCTTTTTTGGAGCAAACATGCATATAAGACCCTGTCTTATTTTCGGGAAATGCAGTACCACAACTGGCCACTAGAGGCCACTAGTATTCATAGTACAGTGGTGCCTTGACTTACGAACATCACTACTTACAACCATTTCAAGTTATGACCAGCTCTGGGCACAAAATTTTGCATCTACTTGCGACCAGAGCTTCCACTTATCAACAGAAAAAGGCGGAAATTTCAAATTTCTAACTGTAGGTGGCGATGAGGCTGCTTCTTTGTAGCTTTTTCACCCCAGCAGTTAGAGGGTGTGGTCGTTGGAGGCTTAGGATTGCCTTGCTTCTGTTTCTAATCGCGTGCGCGTGTGTGTGTGTTTGTTTGCAGGGAGGCTTTGGGCTGCCTGGTAAGGTAAGGTGCTGTTTTCTGCTTTTTAAAAACTGTTCTGAGTGTTTTTGCAGCCTGGTTTTGGGCTGGGGGGGTTATGTTTCTGTGCTGTGCTGGGTCTTGGGGGGTTGTTTGTTGGGTTTCCCTCCCATTTCTGATGGGTCTTGGGGTTTTTTGTTGCTTTTTGGTTGCCCCTCCCATTTCTGATGGGTCTTGGGGGTTTGATTGCTTTCTGGGGGGTTTTCCCCTCATTTCCAATGGGTCTTGGGGGGTTGTTTGTTTGTTGGCTTTCCCCCCATTTCCGATGGGTCTTGGGGGGTTGGTTGCTTTTTGAGGGGCATTTCCCCATTTCCGATGGGTCCTGCATACTTCCCTTGTTTTTTCCTTTGTTTTCTTTGCATTTTCGACCTGCCCCCTTGTTCTCTGTGCATTTCCAATCTGCTCTGTTTGTTTTCTGTGCATTTCCAATGAGTCTTGCACGCTTGATTGCTTCTCCCCCGCTTCACCTGGATGGGATTAATCGTGTTTCCAATGAGTCTTGCAGTGATTTTTTTGGTGATTTTTTTCTTCAGCCGGAATGGATTAATTGCATTTCAATGCATTCCTATGGGAAATGGTGCATCGATTTACAATCTTTTAGAGTTACGTCCATCTTCTAGACTGGATTATGGTCGTAAGTCGAGGCACCACTGTATTCTCTGGGTTTCTTTAGTAGCCAGTTCTGGTAATACATGTGAACATAGGGTTTTTTTTGGATGTTTTTCTTTTAATATTTTTAATACTTTCAGATAAGTGAGTCAGTGGATAGTAATCCCTTGGAAAAGGGGACTCTGCTTTGTTCTGCAAGAAGCCGCCTTCTTGCAGACAAGCAGCATGCTGCTGCATCCTTTCCAGTCACTCCTGCTTGCAGCCGGAGCAGCTAAACAAACAATTAAGCTTCCATTCATGGATTGTTTATTATGACAGCGTAACCTGCTCGGTCATGTAAGCCTGGAAAAATAGTCCATTGAGGATAGGCTCCTGCCATGTTCAGTCATCAGGATAAATTAGATATGGAACATTCATGTTTAGTTATTTCACTAGCGAGCAAGGACCAGCGCACTTAGCTTATCAACAAGCCAGAATTTTTTAGACTTCTTAAACCAACTGCACATACCTGGAGAGTGTTCTGCATTAGTTAGATTAGGCATCCTTCAGTCTCGAGAGACTATGGTAACGTGCTCTGTATGGAGGACTTGGAACAGCATCTAGTGTGGCTGAGAAGGCCAATTTGAGAGTGACAATCCCTTCCACATTGTCCTGCTCCCTGATTTTGCTGCTTTCGCGACTGCCTCTTTGCCTCGGCCTGCTGAACAAGGGTCTCTTCAAATTGGGAGAGTCCATGATGCAACACTTGCCTCTAGGCTGAATGCTCAGATGTCAGGGTTTCCCTTCTGTTGAGGTCCATTCCTAAGGCCTTCAGATCCCGCTTGCAGATATCCTTGTATCTCAGCTGTGGTCTCCCTCTGGGATGATTTCCCTGCACTAATTCTCCATACAGGACATCTTTTGGAATCCGACCATCAGCCATTCTCACAACATTCCCAAGCCAGCGTAGACGTCGGTGTTTCAGTAATGTTTACATGCTAAAAATTCCAGCTCGTTCTAGGACTACTGTATTTGGAACTTTGTCCTGCCAGATGATACCGAAAATGTGTCGGAGGCAACACATATGGAAAGTGTTCAGCTTCTTCTCCTGCTGTGCACAAAGGGTCCAGGACTCACTGCAGTACAGGAATGTGCTCAGGACACCGGCTCTATAGACGTGGATCTTGGTATATGCCGTCAACTTCTTATTGAGCCATACTCTCTTTGTGAGTCTAGAGAACATGGTAGCTGCTTTGCCAATGTGTTTATCCAGCTCGACATCTAGGGAGAGAGTTTCAGAGATTGTTAAGCCAAGGTACACAAAGTAATCAACAACCTCCAATTCTTGCGTGGAGATGGTAATAGAGGAAGGTGCATTAGTTAAAGGTGATGCAAACAAGGCATGGATAATTCTCTGCCCATCAGAATCATTCAGGAGCAGTCATAGATGGAGGACTGAAAGGTTTTTTTGCAAGATACACCAGATGGCAAAGTCAAGTATGAAAGAATACAGTGATGCCCCGCATAACAAGCGCTTTGTTTAACGACAAATCCGCATAGCGATTGAGTTTTTGCTATCGCAAAAGCGATCGCATAACAATGTTTTAAATGGGAAAACATCGTTTTGTGATGATCGGTAAGCTGTTTTGCTTACCGATTATCACATATCGATGTTTTTCCAACAGCTGATCGATGGTTCCAAAATGGCCGCCGGGTAAAGAAAATGTCCGTCTGCTGTGTTTTCGTGCCCTTTTCTCGCTTACCGGGCAGCGAAAATGGCGGCCGCATGGAGGATTTCCGCATAACGGTGAGGTTTTTGCCCATAGGAATGCATTAAACGTGTTTTAATGTGTCCCTACGGGCTTTTTTGCCCTGCATAGCGACGAATCCACATAGCGACGATTTTTTCGGAATGGATTATCGTCGCTATGCGGGGCACCACTGTATACCTGAGCTACCAACCTGACCTTTCAAGTAGAATGCAAGCCCTTCCAGAGCAGATTGAAACCCGAAATCTCTCATGTTCCTCCAGCAAATACCAGCTATTCTGTGGAAACAGGGCCGATAAATTAAAATAAATTCTACGGTCAGGTGACCTGCTCATAAAATATATTTATGGCTAAAATATACAAAATGCAGTTTAAAAATATACAACCAGTTCATAAAACATATTAAGTGGTTAAAATATACAAAATGCAATTTAAAAAGTGTACAACAGATAATTGTGTACTGTTTGTAAAATATGAGGAGATAGGGAATGCCACAGACTAGAATGATAGGGTCTATAAGTCAGGGTCACCGTGATAGTCTGCAGTTCCTCATCCTTGCTTTCACTATCAATTCTGAAGTTATTTCTATTTAAAGATACTGGAATGCAATCCTGTGATTGGAAGGTTTTATGAGGGCTTACATATTGATAAATAAGCGTACAGTGCTTATGATCAGCTAACTTGCTGAAGTCCTGTCCATTTGTATACATGGGCATTCTCTTAACTCACTGTCTAGGCACCAAAAATCAGGAATAAGGCTGGATTGTCAAAGGTAAACTGCAATTTAATTTGTATCACTTCAGACCAGAGATGGGGCCTGGACCCGCTGTCAAGTTGGACAGAGACTCAATTCTGGTTTGTTGTTCTGTTCCAGTGACTCAGACCTGATTTGTGACTTGGAACCCACCCACCCCTTCCTTTTTTCTGGGGAAAAAAGCTTGTTTTTAATTGGGACTCGGACCCAAAGACTTGCCTGCTTCAGACTCTAAATTAGTGTGTTGTGTATTTTTGTTTGTTTGTTTTTGTAAGACTGCTCCAGAAGAAATCCCTGCACTCTGAAAATAGACAAGCTGGTACAAATAAAAGACTGGATTATTTTCTCTAACCTCTAGTTTTTTTGTGGATGGAATCTTTTCATAGAAGGGTATTTAATTCTAAAATGTGAATTGCTTGCAATCTGAAGTGGTACAGGTCAAACTCTGGTTTATTCCCTCAGTGAGAAGTAAGCCTGGCAAATGGCTTCAAAGTTTTTTCTCCCTTTCAGACTTTATAGCGTTCACTGTGGGGTCATGTTTCTTTTCATAAATTCATCAAACAATCCTTAGAATGTTGCAACTGGATGCAGACTGCATTCATTTGTTTTTCAGGGAATAAAAAGCACTGGCCTCACTGAAACATATTTTAACTAAGCATTTTTAACTAAGCATGGAGATTATTGTATTCTAAATATTGTTGTACATCAACATCAGATCCTGTACATTGACATCTGAAGCGGAGTGAAACAAGGTTGTGTCCTCGTGCCGACCCTGTTTGGGATCTTTTTTGCTGTCATGCTGAAGCACGCCTTTGGAAGTGCAGCAGAAGGTGTCTGTCTCTGGACTAGATCATATGGAATGCTCCTTAATCTCTCTAGATTGAGAGCGAAGACCAAAGTCCAACTGAAATGCATGCAGGACTTCCTCTTCACTGATGAGGCAGCTATTGTCACCTATTCTGCTGAAGACCTCCAACAATTTATGAATCATTTTACTAAGGCCTGCCAAGACTTTGGATTAACAATCAGCCTGAAGAAAACACAAGTCATGGGCCAGGGTGTGGACTTACCTCCCTCTATCACTATCTCCACACAAGAACTGGAGGTTGTTCGAGGTATGCTTTGTGTACCTTGGCTCAATGATCTCTGACACTCTTTCCCTAGATGCCGAGCTAGATAAACGCATTGGTGAAGCAGCTACCATGTTCTCTAGACACACAAAGAGAGTATGGCTCAATAAGAAGCTGATGGCATATACCAAGATCCAGGTCTATAGAGCCTGTGTCCTGAGCACACTCCTGTATTTCAGTGAGTCCTGGACCCTTTGTGCACGGCAGGAGAGGAAGCTGAACATTTTCCATATGCGTTGTCTCTGACACATTTTTGGTATCACCTGACAGGACAAAGTTCCAAATAGAATAGTCCTAGAATGAGCTGGAATTTTTAGCATGTATACATTACTGAAACAGGAACGTCTATGTTGGCTTGGGCATGTTGTGAGAATGTTTGATGCCCGGATTCCAAAAGTTTTCCTGTATGGAGAATTAGTGCAGGGAAAGCACCCCAGAGGGCGACCGCAGCTGCGATACAAGGATATCTGCAAGCGGGTTCTGAAGGCCTTAGGAATGGACCTCAACAGATGGGAAACCCCAACATCTGAGCATTCAGCCTGGAGGCGGGCGGTTCAGCATGGCCTCTCCCAATTTGAAGAGACCCTTGTTCAGCAGGCCGAGACAAAGAGGCAGTCACGAAAGCAGCAAAATCAGGGAGCTGGACAGGGGACAGATTATAAAGGATTGTGTGGAAGGGATTGTCACTCTTGAATTGACCTTCTTAGCCACACTATACAGTACCTTGTTCCAAGACCTCTATTCAGAACACGTTACCATAGTCTCTCAAGACTGAAGGATGCCTACTACTACTATACATCTTAATTTAAATTCTGTGTCTCAGATTCCAAACCTTTTCATTTTACCTTGGTAGATTATTATATGAACAGAATATGAAATCCGTTCTTTGGTTATAGAGCTCTACTCCTTTGCTGATATTCCTGATCAACTGGGTTATTTTCTACAGCAGTTTCAGGTCACTTTCTTGCTCCAGTTAACAATATATTCAACTATATTGGCCCAAATTCTGTTGCTTAGTATAGTAAATTGCACCAGTAAACTCACTGAAACCATGGAGATTCAGTGAGTCAGCTCTATCAATTCAACTGATTTAAGTAGGCCTACTTCAACTGCAATTTACTATGCTAAAGTGAGTCACGATTGGAATAGGCCCCTTTGAATCAATGGACTTTACAGAGGAGTTGATCCACAAAATCCCTATAGATTCAACAGGTCTAATCTACTGTGATTTACTGTGGGATTTTGGCCATTAATTCCAGGATGGTTGCTCTTAATTGTGGATTAACAAAGAACTTCATTTTAATGTTTTACACTTCAAACTGGTGCATACAGAATTCTTATTTAGGTTTACTGGTTAAATAATGGGTGGGCTGTTGTGAAAAGTTGCTTCATTCTATGAGTGTACAAATGAGGCTATTCCCATAATCCCATGATAATCTACAAGAGGGATTTGTAATCCCTGAACATGTCATTTCCATGTAGTAATTTGTTTGTGCTGAAGTGGCCCTTGTTGGAGAATGATAAGCTAGAGGTGATGAGGAGAGTAGAATTGTCATTATAGAAGATGGGAACAGTAGGGGGGCTTCTGTTTTCTTCACTAGAAATAACAAGTGTTCTGTGTCCGAGTTTGTGTAGATGTGCTTGTTTATTAAATATTTATACTGCCTGACCTAGTGCTATGCACTACTCACAGTATTAACAACCATCAATACACACCAATTGCCAACAACCTCATAATGAAATAGGTAAACTAAAAATAAGAAACCTAAACATATTTCCAAACAACTAATTCTGGTGGTAGGACAGAGTAAAACCAAATCCCGCTGTTACCTCAGAGAAGGATGCATCTGAACATTTCCTTTAAAAAAACTCAGTCTTCAGCGACCTTTTAAATGTCATCAAAGAAGGGGCCTGACAGATCTCCAGAGGGAGCCTGTTTCATAAGGATGGAGTCACAGCTGAAAAGGCTCCATTTCTAGTAACAACCTTCCCAGCCTCCTTAGGTGTGGCCACCTGTAATAACAAGGCTTGAGAGGACTGGATGGGACAAGACAGTTTTTAGGGGGAGAGTTTCCAACAGGTAATGAGGCCCCAAATCATTATGTGTTTTGTATGTAAGTACTACTACCTTGAATCTAGTTGGGAGAGGCACAGAAAGCCAATGCAGATGATATAGAACTTGCAAAATATGATCAATAGTTCTTAACAGCTGAAATCAGTCTACCCACCACGTTCTGCACCTGCTGCAGTCTCTGAGTCAGCCTCAATGACAGGAGTCGATCCTTGAGATCACCAGCACATGAATAAATGTGACCCCTTGTCCAAGTAGAAACTTAGCTGGGTAATCAGTCTGAGCTGGCTGAAGGCGAACCTGGATACAGTGGATATCTGTTGTTCCTTTGCTCTCACATTTTGGTGTGAACCCTTGTGCTCAGAAAACCACAGCTTGCTTCTGCGTGTTGGAAAGATGAAGAACACTCTGGTGGGAGCCTCTTTCATGTATTAACAGAAATGTTTCCCCATGCAGCATGATGGTGTGATGTGATAAACATGAAAAGACAATATGGAATTAGGATTGGATGCAGCTGGCTGGCAGGTACTATGTGCTGCATAATATATGAAAGAGGGATGAAGACCAACGTGCTTTTGTAGGCCTGCAAGTGCATGATTAAAAAAAGAACAATCAGAGGACATGTAGAGGATAACACAGTGCAGGTACTGTGTGAAATCCCAAGTAGCAGTGCAAGTACTGGAGGGAAAGGGAGGCTCTGCAGAAGGTGGGTCAAAAGCAGCGGGAAGTGGAAATTAGGGCAGGCATGCCCCACCCCAAGACTCAATTACAGCTCATGTTTGACATCATCTCTGCTGCTTGGTACATATTTTGTTAATTATTGTACTGTATTTTTAAAATATAGTTCTACAATTGGGGGAACATATAAATAACATCCTGCTCATGAGTTAAGGCAATATCAACATACCAGATACTGGTATCTCATCTTTCATGAATATACTGTGCAGTGTTTGGCATGCAAACAATATTTGCTCAGGGCTTGCTATTGTTTATGTAGGTTTGAGGAAACAAGCTCAAATACTAAAGGTAGTTTTCCCTGAAAATAAGCTGGCATCATACTTCTTTGACACTGTTTAGTTCTTATATTGGAAAGCTGACAAACTAAGAAACTTTCATACTAAGAAACTTGTATTGTTGCTAAAGTGTACCAGGAGTTACGGAAGAATGCATTCCAGCCAACAGAGGCAACTTAAAACTAATTTCTATACTATCTATAACAGTGGTTCTTAACGTGGGCGATAATGCCCCCCAGGGGGCGATTTCATTTTTCAGGGGGGCGGTAGAATGAAAAGGGGCAGCATGGGGGCGCTGGAGCAGAAGGGGGGCGGTAGGGGGGTGCTGGAGCAAGCCAAACCTGTTAAGATGGCTACAGCCTTTTTACAGTGTGCATGAATATATATTGTTCTCCAATCTTAATTTAGTTTCAGAGTTTTCGTCTTCAAATTTTTAGTTCCTGCATTGTGGTTTGTTTTTATGCCCTTTTAATATTTCTTTTTGCATCTTAAAATTCACTTGCAACTAAATCATTAAATGTTACTTTTTGGGGGCATTTCATTTTCTTGGAATTGAATTTTGTTTTCAGGGGTCATTGGATTTAAGTGTCATAAATAAATAAATAAATAAATAAATAAATAAATAAATAAATAAATAAATAAATAAATAAATAAATAAATAAATAAATAAGATATCATCGCTGCGGGGAGGGGGCGATGATAACTTCCTCAGTGGCTCAAGGGGGCGTTTCTTTCTAAAAGGTTAAGAACCACTGATCTATAAGATAGTAAATTAATGCATTGGTTTACAGCCATTCTCAGATTCTCCATGAGCATAGCAGTTAGCTGATGCATTTAACAAAATTAGGTGAGAACTGGGGCAGTTCATTTTATTAATCTGCACTGTTACAGCATTTACCTGTGTAGGAATTACAGTATTTTCCTAACCCCCACACCAGTTTTAAACAGCATTAATGCCAACTTCCCTTACCAATCTTGGGAAATTAATAGTAAGGTTCCCCATAAGAGAGTGTAAACACATGGATTTTGGTAAACTGAAACACGGTCCTGATCACCTGACCACCACCACCACAAACTGGGATCATCTCCAAGCCTGGATGGCCAGATTTCAGTGGTGGCCAGAGAATATTCGCACAATTAAATAGAGTGCACCACCTGCATCCATGCCTGGAGAAGTTTGATGTGGCCATGGTAACATCTTTGTTACATCCCATTTTGATTACTGTAATATGCTTTCATTTTGGATTTTCTCATCATAGGGTATCAAAAAAATATAAGCGGTATAGCATTGGCTTCTACTGTCCAGTACTCAACAAAAGTTAACTTGGGTGTTATTGCCATTGTTTGTGGAAGACCATTTGGTAGTATCATCTTCCAATACTGCTGCTAGCCAGCTGCTCCCCTCCAGGAGTTTCCCTGTCTCCATCACCACTGGAACTGTCCATTCTCTTTTGCTGATGTGACTGTTTTTCCTGAACAGGGTGGATGCATCTCAGTTTGGTTTCTCAGCTTTAACTATTCCACATTGAGTGACCCTGCTATGTGCAAACTAAACTCATAATGGACTAGCCTCCTGACATAATTGCTTTCAACAGCCTCCTCACCATATTATGTCAATCCAAGAGAGGGTTTATGTAATTTAAGTAACATTTCTGGTGAATTTAAAGTCCATATGAAGAACAGATCTGCATTACTAAACTCAATTGATCATAGATTGGAACCACATAAATTATCAGGGAATAATGCAAAAAGACAATTTGGTTAGTCAAAAGAAAAGAAAACCCTCACTGGATAATGGAAAAAACACTTAACATTATTGACAGACAAGAAGCAAAACATGACAGAAATAGGGTCAGAATCATAAATGCAGCTTTTCAGCAACTTTTGTGTTGAGATAAAGGAGAACTATTACAATAATAATTGCAAATAAATAGGAACAACAAAAGAAAAAGTGAGAATTTTTGTAAGATTCAAAAATGAAAGGGAAATTTAAACCTACATTAGGATGCTGAAAGATCAACAGGGAAACATACTATCTAAGACCAGGATAAAAACAGAAACAGCATACTGAAGAACTACAGAAGAGAGGCAAAGATAACAGATTTCTTTGAAGATGAATTCTGTGATGAAGAAACTGCATTTTTAAAAGTGAAGTGGAAGCTGCTCTCAAAGCACTTAGAAGGAAGGAATTACCAGGAGTAGGTGGAATGCCAATAGAACTCTTTCAAGCCACAGAGACTGCATCTGTCAAAATCCTAACAAGAACAAGCCAACAAATATAGAAAACAAAACAATGGTCTACAGATAGGAAACATACAATAGACACTCTAACTCCCAAGAATAGAGAACCACAGCATTTCCCATGCAACCAAAGTGATGCTCAAGATGTTGCAATAAAAACTTTTACTCTATATGGAGCAAGAAATGCCTAACGTTCAGTTTGGATTCCGAAAAAGAGGAGGCATTAGAGCAGAGGTCCCCACCCCCTGGTCCTGGTCCATGGCCTTGCCAGGACCAGGCCACGGAGACAAATCTCCTCCTCCCTGCACATTCAGATGCATGCACGGCCCCTTCCACACATGCATAGACAGTCGCCCCCACCCACCCACATGCTAAACCAGTCCGTGGAGGCAAAAAGGTTGGGGACCAATGCACTAGAGATCAAATTGAAAATATATGTTAATTACTAGAGAGTGACCAAGAATTTCAGAAGATCAGTTTATGCTTTATATACTACAGCAAAGCTTTGGATTGTGTGGCTAATGAAAAACAATGGTTTGTTCTAAAAAAACCAAGTGTGCCTTAACATTTGATCGTCTGTGATGCATAACCGGGACAAGAAGCAAGTGTCAGGACAGAATAGGGAGAAACAGAATGTTTTCCAGCAGAGCTTCAACAAAAAAGAAGAAAGTTTAAAACTCAACAAAACCTGTCTCCCAGCACTGAAAAATACATCCTGCAAAAGGTCAATGAACCCTACCCAAGGACGGGTGATCACTGCACACAAAAGACCAGCTAACAACACCCATCAATCACAGTGACAGATCATCTCTCCCCCTTATCACAACAATACACCCACAACAAAAAAAATATGCTGATCACCATAATCACCTAATCTGAAAAGGACAAAAGCTGATCCCACAGCTATAAATACTCAACTATCCCACAAACTGCACCAGAGCACAGACAGAGTTCTGACTCCTGTCCTCTGAAGATGCCAGCCAGAGAGACTGGCAAAACATTAGGAAGAAAAACCTTAAGAACATGGCCAAAGAGCCCGAAAAACCTACAACCATCGGATCCCAGCCATGAAAGCCTTTGAGAATATATAGAATGGTTTCCCATAGGCAAAGGTGTCAGGCAATGGTGTATTTTATCTCCCTATCTATTCAATCTGTATGAAGAATACAGATTGAATAAAGCTGGACTACATTCAGATAAAAGTAGAGTCAAATTGGTGGAAGAAACATCAATAGCAAGATATGCATCAGTAGAAGTAAAATAGAACATTGACTGAAATCCCATTTTTTGGCATTGTGAGTTTTACTAAAGTAGGCACACTGAATCAGTGGAGGTTTGGTGAGTCATCTCTGCAAGTTCCATTGATTCAAATGAGTCTCCTGTAGTTTCATTTAACTTTAGTGTAATAAGTCATAACTAGAGTAGTTCCGTTTGAGTCAGTAGAACTTATGGGGAGTTTATTCATCAAATTTCCACTGATTCGATGAGTCTAATCTGTTGTAACTTACTACACTAAGCACCAGGATTTCAGCCACAAAGACAAAAATCATGACTACAGAAGAACTACATAATTTTCATGTTGACAATGAATAGTATAGTCAAAATAGTATGATATACCTCCATTCAGTCATCACACCAAATGGAGACTGCAGCCAAGAAATGAAAAGGAAGATTGAGACTTCGGAAGACAGCTATAAAAGAACTAGAGATCATAGAATGTAAATGTATCACTGGAGGTCACGGGCAGGATCATCAATACAATTGTAATTTCCAAATACTACGTATGGATGTGAAAGCTAGATGGTGGTGAAAGCCAACAGGAAAAAAAGCCTATTCATTTGAAATATGGTGCTGGAGATCTTTTCAGATATTCCTAGCCACCAGAAAGACAAACAAGTGTGTACTAGAGCAAACAGAGCCTGAACTCTCTGTAGAAGCAAAAATGACACTATGGCATATCATAAGACAGTAGTGCTCATTGGAAAAGGCAGTAATGCTAGGAAGTGTGGATGACCAAATACGAGGTATATTGACACCAAAAAAGAAGCAACAGGGTTGAGATTGCAAGAATTAAGCCAAGGATGTTAACGATAGGACATTTTGGAAGTCATTCAACTCATAGGGTTGCCATAAGTTGGAGGTGACAGGACCGTAGATAGCAACTACAAATTTGCTTATGTGGGGCTGTCTTTGGAAAATGTTTAGTCTCTAGTGGGTATAGTGGCTTCAGCCAGGATGTTGACTAAAGACAGTTACAGTGAGAAGAAAAAAATGTTTGCTCCAACAGCTTCATTAGCTATTGGCGTACCTTCAGAAACAAATCAAGAGTGCTCATTGTGATTATACAGCTTGAGTCCAAGCTATCTGACAGACTTATCTCCTATATACTGTAAGCCTGCATGAGTTTTAATATAGTTACAGGAAGCCTTTCTCCTATTCCCACCAACCTTGGACATGCTTGGAGAGGATATGAGAAAGGGCCTTTTCAGTTGCTACTCCCAGGTTGTGGAGCACCTGTGGAGCACATCAAGTTGGGCCTTTCCCTGTTGATCTACCATTTAGCTGCTGACAGGCTGCCAACCGACGTGCTTTAATGGTGGATACCATAGGTTTTTTAATTGTTTTAAATGTTTTCCCCCCACTGGTTTTAATGTGATATGTTATTGCTTGTTTTACTTGCATTTCTCCTTAAATATTTCGTAAGCTTCCTTGAAAAACTTCATAACTGTTAAGAGTATACACCAGTGGAACCAATTACCTTGAGAGGCAGTGAGTGCTCCAGCACAGGAGGCATTCAAGAGAAAATTGGACAACCATCTGTCAGATCTGCTTTGATTTAGACTCCTGCATTGAGCAAGAGGTTGGACTCCATGGCTTTATAGTCCCTTTCCAACTCAATTATTCTATGAGTCCAATTGTTGGTAGAAAGGTAGGGTATAAATGAAATGAGCAAACAATGCAAGAGGAAGACATCATAGTAGTATTTACTGACTATAGTTAAGGGGTCAAGAAGTGCCTCTGTTCAAGTTTCTTCTGTGTGATCAAATAATCTTCTGAAGTGGAAGAAGGCAATAGATTAGGAAGAGAAGTTAATCAAAAACTTTCTTGCACATGCTAAATTTCACATATATCCAAAGTTTTTCATATTTATATCTCATAATTTTTAGATATTAAACTTAAAAAAGGATCACAATGCACAGTAAAATTGTTTTAATGTTACATCATGTCTGTACACAGTCAGTACATACACGTCTCCACACAGTGAACTGGATTTTATATTATGAAGTGCAGGTTGATGGCCTAAAATAAACTTTCCTTTGCAATTCATAAAGGAAGTAGGGACCTAAACAAAAAAGAAAAGCTATTTTGTAGTCTAATCGTTTCAGTCATAATCATGCCTGATGGACTCCAGTAGTCAGCTTTCATTCTTTAGCAGATGGTGGGTTCTTCAATCGCCTTGGCACCCTCTGTAACAGCTTTCACACATTTTGCCATCGTCTGTGATGCTCTACTAATAGGATCTGAAAAGACAAATGTTTGTGTTCTAACTTTTATAAGACTAAGTACTGCTGTGTGTAATAAATAACACTTGTTTCAACTATTGGCGTATTTCATATAGGAATGAAAACAAAACTGTATCAACTCTTACGTTTACAGGACATAACTATAGTTATGTTAAGGGTATACATTAGTAATTTCTTAGACCATGAGAATAAGAGCACTGTTACCTGTCATATAGAAGTCTTTAACTGTGAGTTGGGGTGGAACAAGTGGTTCAGCAAGAAGTTTCTGATTCACTGTCTGCAACAGAAGAATGACAAATAGAGCTGAGTGAGACTATGTTGCATTAAATTTGGATCTACAGATTTGAATCTAATGGATGTTACATTTGTTATACTCTGGAATGACTCTTCAGATAGACCAAGGAAAACATTATTGGAAAACCTTTTGTTTAAACCAACAACCTGTCCTGATCAGGAATTCTGTGCAAACTACCACTACATATCCTTTTGTGGCTCATATAACAGTTCTCTTCCTTTCATTGCAAAGAAAGTCTACGGGATATTCTGGATATTATATCTAGGCTGAAATCCAGCAGCAGAACATATGCTGTGTAAGTCTGATGATGTAATTTAGCATAGGAGTTTTTTGTGGCAGATATGTACCCTAGACTTAAGATACATTTCATGAGGAAGCAGTTGGGGACTGCAGGACAGTTTTACTGGTGGCAATGATACTTAGAAATTAAAGACATCTACAGCCACCAATGGCTTCTCTATGACAAAAGGGATCCCAAGGGAACCTTAAGACCTTCGGGGGACAGGGAGGAACATTTATTTCCAAAAAACTACTGCAGCTGATGACATCACCAGCCTTATGTAATTTAACTTCTGTTACTGGATTCCAACCATACAGTGTTTTTTTTCAAGTTTTAATTTTATTGCAATGGATAAAATTATTTTTTCCATGGCATTATTAACATAGAAATAATTCTATGTGGTAGCTTATGGTATATTTTATATAAGTTTTATATGAACGTTTTGTATGGACACACGTCAATTACCAGCACAATAAAGTCAATATCAAAGAACTGAGGAGTCACTTGGGGCAAAACTCTTCTCATGTGGTACACCTTCGGTTTATTTATAATAAAATGCTTATTTTATTATAGCCAGATAAGTATACATTGTTACAAGAACATCTTACCTTGGACAGATCAATTGCTTGCCTAAAGTAGTTGGCTTCTTCTACATCATCATATCTAACCAAGTTGGGAGACACTTCTTCCAATCTTTTCCTTACTTGATCAAGTTTGTCATAAGGGAGAGTCATGCCGGCCACCTGTAACAGATAAGAGGAGGGAGGAAATAAGTAAAAAAAAAGTTTAACAATGAATATTCAGAATAAACAAACTTAAAACTACTGATTTCAAAAGTGCTGCTTGTGTCCATTTAAAGGTTTACCAAGGTATCTGAAGACACAGATCTGATGTTACAAAATGTAATACTACGGAAAAGTAGAATTTTTGCTTGGCATAAATACAATAGAAAGATTAACCCATTGATATATTTGCTTGGTACAGTAACCCAAAGCTGACTGAAATCCAATAGCTACTTGCAAATAGAGTAGGCCTATTGAATCATTAGGAATTTGGTGAGTAAATTCCACATATTCAACAAATCTACTCTAAGCTGCAACCTTTTACTGGACTTCAGCCACTAGTTGTTAGAATATATTTGGCCAGCCCTAACCATTACTAACAACAGCACACAATACTGTATGTTGTAACTATATTCCAAGAAGCAAAACAAAGCCCACATATTTTCTCCCAGGAATCTCAAGTTAAACTCACATTTAATCATTCAGCCCACACATACTGCTGGAGCAACAGTTACCAGATTCCACACTCAGATCTCAGAATACATTTGAATAAAGAAATAGTCCCAAAAGCCTATTCTGTCTATTTTCCTATTCTGTGGCAATTACTTTGCAAATTCACACTTCAAAAAGTTTCCAGTATCTGAGAAGACCAGGCCAGAGAACAGGTGTAACTGACTTCCAGAGAACAATTCAGGTGGGCAGAGGCAGAAGTGAAGGCAGAAGGAAATCCCAAACCTGGGAGCTTCTGCCACTGATTCTGGAAAGGACTATATAAATACAGTAAACAAAACAACACCACTAACAGGTATGATTTCTAGCCTATCGCACTACCTCAGAAATTGCTCTAATAATTCTCCAGTCTTCTCTTGCTAGGCCAGGCGGTGTTACTGCTGCTCTGGTTTGCTGAGCTCTGCCTTCAGTGTTCACATAGGTTGCAGTCTTTTCAGTGTAAGCTGCTCCCGGAAGAATGACATCAGCCATAGGAGCACCTATATCACCATGGTGCCCTAGAAAAGATTGTGAAAGAACCATCAGTAATGATGGGATACAAGTCTGGATTTCTTTATCTATGCTGCATTTAATTAATATAAACAAAAGAGAAAGATGGGGATTGTGTTTAGAAGTTCAAGGACCACAAAGATAGGCTTTAATCTAGCTTTTACCCAGCCTTTAGATGTGTCACTCTTACCCAATGCTACTTTTGCTTTTTTGACTAGTTTACTTCCCATTAGGCCTTGTGCCTGGATGCCTCATTTTTTATTTCTTTAGCTATTTGCCTCATCTTACTGCACTTTTTATATAACTACTGACATTGTTCAAATATGTCCTTGCAGGCATCATTTCACAAAACAGGAGGCCTAAAATTCAACCATATTTCAATGCCTCTAAAACTTTCAGAGAGAGTTCTGAATTTTTATTTATCACCAGTATACTTCAGATATTAATCTAAGTAACTTAGTATATCCTTAACTTTATTACATAAACTACTGCCTGCCTAAGCAATCTTCATTCTTTTGCACTATTCCTTTGTCTTCACAGCTACTCTTTAACTTTTAATACCCTTTGGCAAAAAACTGCAACTGATGGAAACATCAGCAACTTTTCAGGGTTTGTTCTATTTGATGGGTTATTATTACTCAACCAAACAATTTGAAAAGTCATACTTCATCCAGTACCTGCCGACTTTTCAATTTGCTTATGGGCAACATCAGCTGATTTTTATCAGAGTTAAAATCTTACTTCATGGGTTAAGAGAAATACTAAACATGGTCAACTGAATGACATTTCTTATGGAAACATCTTCTCTTTCTAAGTATACTTATTTATTATTTATTAATTTATTAAATTTGTATACCACACTTACTAGTGATAAACTAGTAAATACTTTATCTATCTTGCTCAAGTGACAATCTCATTGAGTTCAACAGTTTAGAAGAGCAGCCTAAACAGGCTATGTGACCAAACTGCACTTTCAAACTGTTTTCTTGGAAGGAATGACTGACAGTCAGTTTAGCGTGACATCTTACACTATGAAAACATTAGCACTTTAAACAAGGGAAACATGAGCTCCGCCAACAGGACATGTGGGTTTTTTAAACTCCTGGCTCTGCTGAGAGTTGCATAACTTTAAATAATTTAGTTCTATTTTTATAAGAACTCATGTGGCTCGCACTTTTTTTAGTTTCAGAATCTGAAAGCCACTCAAACAAGTTATGGAATATGCAAAACAAATCCCAAAATTAAGTTTGCCATTAATATGCGAAGAAACATTGAGTATATTACTCAATTTTTTTCTGTGACAAACCTAAGAGTTACTAATGGAACAATAGACAGCACCTACTTACCAGACTGCAAATCATGAAAAGATAGCTTGACGGAAACTAATCCAAACAATGCTGATCATTTATAAAAATGATACAATAAGCCAGACATTTTTAAAGCTGAGTAAAGAGGCTTTCCAAAATCTGTTTATAAGGTGCACAGCATAAGATATTGAATATTTGCCATGGCAAATATTTCAAACAATTGATATAAAATCTGCATCAGGAACGGATGGACACCAAAAATACACAGTATTTCAGATGTAAAATTCACATTTTTGTTGCTTTAACATGCTCAATTCCCTCTCTTGGCCAAAAGAAAGGTGTAATAGTACAACTTACCTTGATAGATAATAAAACAATTCTTAGGCAAATCTTGACGAGTAACACAACCTGCATCAGCCCCTAAGAGATAAAGCACTTTGGGGGGATTCTTCCGCACTGTGTCCACTCCTGGTTTGTAACCGAGATCAAGAGCAGCTACCTGGCTTGCAACCCTACAGAAGAAAAGATTACTGTTTCACCTAGTATGTCCTTTCAACTGAATTTTTAAAAAAAGTCCTGAAAACTATAATCTGTTAAGAGACCACATTTTTATTTCTGTTGTAATTATATAAAGCAACTCTGTGTTCAGTAGAACTGTATTTGTGGAAAAGACAGATTACTCTGATAAAGTGCTGTCAAATCTGTAACAAAAAGATGCAGCCGCGTGAGTTAAAATTTCAGACAAAACAAATTACATCCATTGGAACATGTTTACAGATTATACAGAAGGAAGTAACTCCAAGCCTACAAGCTCTCTTATCCCAATGCATACAGACTGAAAGGAACAGGCATCATACCGCTGTTCAAATGTCTTGATATAAAATGCCTAAAAGCCAAGCCAGCACTGACAACGATCAGACTATGAGAACTCGGTTCAGATTTAGATACTTGCTAACGGGCTAGCAAGAGGGCACTTCTCTGCCCTCTAAAAACAATACACAAGTTAATAAACCCTGCTGAATGAGATGAGATGAGCTGTGATGCAAGGGTCATGGGAATGCCCAAAATCAAGGAGATGTGTTTCCAGCAGAAAGTAGATGCTAATCCAACCTCCTGCTATTTAGAAACACAGCTGGCTAGGGAGGTTCAATTTTTGAGAAATATATACAAGAAAAAGTTGTTCTTATATTTGGAGTTAAATAATGTACAGTGGTGCCTTGCTTGACAATGTTAATTCGTTCCAGCGAAATTGCTGTAGAGCGAAAACATTGTCAAACGAAATTAAAAAACCCATTGATACGCACTGAAAACTGTTCAGTGCATTCCAATGGGATGAATACCTGCTCGTCCAGCGAAGATCCTCCATATGGCGGCCATTTTCGGTGCCTGTAAAGCGAGGAATCCATCCTAGAAAACAGCGGGCGGCCATTTTTTTCAGCCGGTGGTCATTTTGAAACCCAACAATCAGCTGTTTGCTGATGGTCGTAAAGCGAAAATCGTTTCCCGAAGCAGGGAACCGATCATCGTTAAACGAAAAAACCCATTTAAACCATCGTTTTGCGATCGCAGCAATTTCCTTGTTAAGCAAGCCAATCGTTAAGTGAGGCACCACTGTATTACTGTTCAGTGATGCAATGAAGTTCATATTTTACTCTAACGAGGCAGGTCTGACTATGCTGCATCCCTTTGGAGACAACAATTTAATCAGTTGTCAGAATGCTGGGAGATGGAAGTAGAAAGACATCAAGCTTGAGCCAAACCTGTGGAGAATGTTCAGGACTTTCCAGTCATCACCAACTCCACTTTTTGTCCTAGCATTTTGTGCAATGGTGGAAATGGCTGAATGAAGAGCTGCTCCATCACTACGCTGCAATGCTACACTGCCAACCACCACCATTGGCTTTTTAGCCTGGTTCAGGACCTGTGATAAATGGAACAAGAGGCAAGAGAGGAGAAAATCCATTCATATCTTGGATATTAGAACAATAAATCCATTTTCAATGAAAGGATTTAGCAAAAGCACAGATTTCTTGCTAAGTTACCTTGCTGAATGGGTGTTTTTCTGAAGCAATGTCCAGGAGTATCTGTGGGGAATCACCCAGATGATCATATGTGTAGGTCAAGTCAACCTGACTGCCCACAAGAGCCACCGTGAGCTCATTGTGAAGCCAACTGAAAATGAAGCACAAGGAACATACTATCTTGAAAGACACAATTTTTCTAGTGCACGGAAAAAGTTATGCTACATTAGCTCATATTTCTAGAATATATTGCTTTAGTAACTTCTGCAGATGTTGCTGAACTTGAAAAATATACAGTATCGCACAAACCAGCCACAAACCTATTGTTGTTTGCATGACTTGCAACAACTATTTAACCAAGTGCTGGGCCAAATATTAGTTGCACAACTGTGAGTGCATAACCTGACATGTTACCAAAAATGGCCCAGCACTTTGTCCATTAATCAGGACATGTTACACAAATCTTATGTCAACACTAGTAGAATTCTGGCCAATGACAGATAAATATCTGTGATTTAAAGGCAACATAAATCATGCAGAGACATGCAAAGTAATAAGCAGCAATCTGTGCAGAACCAGAGAGGATGGTTTTGAAGCTGCCTATATTTTCAGAGGCTGGTTATTGAGCAGTATAAAGCAACTCTACTAAAAGAGAATAACATCCCAGCATACACAAAGAACTAGAGAACCTCTGGCTTTTACTTAGAGGTACAACATATCTCTATTATATGGAACACCATGTGTATCTTTTTCTGATTCTCACATTTCTTATTCAACAGTATTCCTTCTCATTACAATGTCATGCACTAGATAATGCATGAGGAGTGCCATAGCCATGGTCATCAAGATACTATATAGCCTTTAGTTTACAGCAGGTACACACATACAATCTAGCTTCTCCAGTTGTGGTTTCTAATCTGCAAAGATAAATTATTTGCATCTGATGTCATGGAACTGCAAACCTCTTTCGAATTCTGGCATTGAACAGTGGTGCTTCAAAGCGTGGATTAGTGCCAATTAGCAGCAGAACATCTGCTTCTTCCACTCCTGCAATCTTGGTATTAAGGAGGTAGTTAGATCTTAGGTCTGTTCTATAAAGAGAATGCACAAAAGCAAAAATATGAAGCTAAACATAATAATTGTGATACGGAGTTACTATGTGAAGGACCAAGAGATGACTCTATAAAGAACCATTTTAATGTTAAAATAAAAGTAATGTATTTATATATCTTCATCCCTCCATGAAATCTTATATTGTTGTCTCACTGACATGGAAATTTACTTATTTAAAATATTTTTACAACCTTTCTCCTTGAAAAGGACCCAAAGAGGCTTACACCAATGAAAGACAATATATAAAGTTGAAAACAATGAGTATACAACTCTGGTTAACATCATTAAACGACCATATTTAAAACTACAAACAATGGATAAAGAGGCATCTTACATCAGTAACAATCAATATTAAGGCAAAGATCAGTAAGTATACAGAAATTTTAAAATGCCACTCTGAGAAACGGAAAACAAGTAGTACTAAGAATCCAATCAAAGCAATAATGCATAGTAATCTATCTAAAAATCACACAGCTGATTACTGAGGGAAAGCTTGCCTGAAAAGAAAGGTCTTTGCCTGCTTGCAGAATGATACGAGCAAAGATGGGGCAAGTCTAGCCTCCTGTGGGAGCAAGTTCCAAAGTCTGGGAGAAGCAACAGAGAAGGCTCTCTTCTATGTCCCCATCACACACACCTGTGAAGGTGGCGTAAATGACTCTGGGCTTTTAAAGGCTATGCCAACAGAACAGTCCATCAAGCTGGTAAAACTTAAAAGAGTACAGTCTTGGTAGCAGATTGTGTCAGATGTCTAAGGACCAGCATAGCCAAGTACAAAGAGGACTACCACCAGACAGCTGGTTATCAGGAGCTGAAGTATCAAAGTAACTACTGTATGAAGATACTAACAGTATGGAATAGCAACAATCTGCTATACTGGTGGCGGGGGGGGGGAGTGGTATTATCATCCATGAATGCGTCTACAGTGGTGCCTCGCTTGATGAAGATAATTCGTTCCGTTCAAATCGCTGTTAAGCAAAATCCTTGTCAAGCGAAATTAAAAAATCCACTGAAATGCATTGAAAACCGGTTCAATGCGTTCCAATGGGCGAAATACCTGCTCGTTTTGCGAAGATCCTCCATAGGGCGGCCATTTTCCGGTGCCTGTAAAGTGAGGAATCCGTCCTAAAGCACAGCGGGGAGCCATTTTGCATAGTGGGCGGCCATTTTAGAGCTGCCGATCAGCTGTTTTAAAATGTTGTCTAGCGAAAAATCGGTTCCCGAAGCAGGGGACTGATCGTTAAGCAAATTTTTCCCATAGGAACATCATTTTGCGACTGCAATAGCGATTGGAAAAACTTCATCATAAAGCGGATTTGTCATTTAATGAGGTAATCATTAAGCGAGGCACCACTGTAATCCCAATTTAAAGTCATCCAAATAAGTAACTATCTCCACATTCTTTAGTGCTTACCACAGCATAACAAAGAACAGGTTGCTTATTTATGACTGTGGTTCTTTAAGTGGTAATCTGTGAATTCACATATAAGAACTCTATACTTGCATGGAAATCAGCCTTCAAACTTTCTAGATCTTAAGGAGAAGTGTCTCTCTCCCCTATGCCCCCATTCCTACACATGACCAGGTATACCCTAACAGCTCTCACCCGGTTCTCCTCTGTCCGCGGGGTGGGATGTATAAGTTCACAGATGACCACTTGAAGAACTACAATTACAAGTAAGCAACCTGTCCATCATGGTCTTTGTGAATCATGCATATGGATGACTAGCAAGCTCACTTACTGGAAGAGAGATCTCTATAGCCAATCAAAAGAAACATCCTGCCGGAAATGAATATTCAGTCTATAATATCTGACAAAGATATGTGGCTGGGAGTTACTGTAAATATTACCAAATTAATTTATTAAAAAATTCCCTTTTAGACATAAAAGAATATCGAAATCTACCCCATATATTTTTCCGCACTGCAATACCTATTTCCCCTCCTAAAGGGTCAGGGAAAAACAAGAAAGTAGAAAAAGTAAAGGAAGAACTATTTATAGTTTGAAAAACTATTGAATTCTAGGTAAGCAAGGCTCCAGCATTCTGCAAGCAGACAGAGGAGGACTGGATGAGAGCTGTTAGGGTGTGCCTGGTCATGGGCACTGGCATTGGGGGAGGGGAAAATGCTCTTTCTTAGGCTCTGGAAAGTTTCAAGGCTGCTTTCTACACAGATGCCAAATCTGTATGTGTGATTCACAAAAATCACATACAGTAGCACTTTCCTTGGTTCATCTTTAGTCTCATACCATTCAGCTTCATTAGAGCAGGGGTCCCCAACCCCCAGTCCACGACCATCCTGGAACTGGACCACAAAGACGAATCTCCGTCCCCTGCCCGCACACACGGTGGGTATGTCATGCTTGCAGAGGGGCATGTTGCGTTTGAGGGGCTTGTTACGCTTGCATGCTGTGGAAAGCCCAAATGGGAGAGAACAGAACTAGTATGTGATGTCGTTGAATCAGAATTGAACTGGAATCGAAGGAATTTGTAGTGAGTCAGGTGAACAGAGATGTGAAAGTACGCGTCTTAGAGATCTATGACAACAAACCAGTCTCCCTGTGAAAAGAGAGGAATGATAGTGTCTAGTGTCAACATTCTGAAGTGTCTAGGTCGGATGAATTTATTGAGATTTCTGAGGTCAAGGATGGAACGGAGTCCTTCGTCTCTTTTCGGTACTGTAAAATATCCGGAGTAAAAACCGCCATGCAGGACAGAGGGAAGGATGGTGGTTATGGCTTGCTTTTGGAGAAGAAGGAAAACTTCTTAAAGGACTGTCGAATGAGGGGTATTTTTAACTTTTCCGATAGGTGGGATAGTTTCAAATTCAATGAAGTAAACCGTTTTCAATGATGGAAAGGACCCATTGGTCATTAGTTATACGTTGCCAAACATTAAGGAACGGATGCAATCTTGTTTGGGACAGGATTGAAGAATTTAAAGGAGGTAAAGAGAGTCTATGGGTATTGCTTACCCTTCTTTTGAGGGCGCCGAAAGGGTTGGCGGCGTGGTTGCTGTTGCTGGGTTTAAAAGGAAGATGGATTGCTTAGCGATGAGGTTTTTGGAGCGATTTTGCGCTCCGTTTAACGATATTTCCTATGGGGAAAATTCGCATAGCAATGTTCGGGACCTTGCCTCGCTTAGCGATGACAGTCTTAGGTCCCCTGTTTCGCTTAGCGATGTTCCGTTTTCGCTATTTTTAAAGTGTCTTAAAAGGTTAAAAACGGTTTTAAATGCTTGGGATCGTTAGTGCACCTTCTAAAACTTTTGCAAACTTAATTTGGCTTTGTTCTGACTCTTCGTTAATTTTTGGTGAATTCCCCCCCCCATTGGAAAGCATTGAACTATCAGTTTGACAGCTGTCAAACCTGCAGTTCAATGCTTTCCAATGGGGGGGGGAATTCACCAAAAATTAACAAAGACTTGGAAAATGTTTTAAATGCTTGGATTCGTTAGAGCCCTTGTAAAACGTGTGCAAACTTAATTTGACTTTGTTCTGACTCTTTGTTAATTGCTGGTGAATTTTTTCACCCCATTGAAATGCATTGAACCTAAGTTTGACAGCTGTCAAACCTGCAGTTCAGTGCTTTCCAATGGGGGGAAAAATTCATCAAAAATTAACAAAGAGTCAGAACAAAGCCAAATTAAGTTTGCACACGTTTTAGAAGGTGCACTAACGATCCCAAGCATTTAAAACCGTTTTTGAACCTTTTAAGACACACTTAAAATTGCAAAAACGGACATCGCAAAACCATTGGAATGCACTGAATAGGCTTCAATGCATTCCAATGGGGGATACATTGTTTCGCTTAGCAATGTTTCCTATGGGGAATTTCGCTTAAGGACGGTAATCCGTTCCCATTGGAACGGATTAACCGGTTTTCAATGCATTCCTATGGGAAATGGTGTTTCGCTTAGTGATGTTTTCCCATAGCGATGTTTTTTTTTGGAACCAATTAACATTGTTAAGCGAGGCACCACTGTATCTATCTCTTCTATCATCCTGGAACTGGTGTCAAGACGATTGTGGATAATAGTAGTATTCCCAGTGTGGGAGGTCGTACAGCGCAGGTGATAGATGTTGTCTTTTCTCCCAGTGTTTTCTAGGAGAGTGAAGAGACGAATCAGAGCCAGATAGTTCAATTGGAATTGCCCACCCTGATGATGCAGGGCTCGAATGGGCCGAGGCCTGGCTGGAATGAACATCAGTTGGAGAGAGGCCAATACTCGGCGACAAGCTACCAGCGGAGGCTGGAGCTCGGGCCAGAAGTAGAGATGGGTTAACTCTGTCAGAAACAGAGCCTGGAGCATCTCTAGGTAATTCTTCCAGGATGGGAGATGGAAGTCAGCTGTGGTGGATCGAGCTGAGTGGACTTTGAGGGTCTTTTCGGTTTCTTTGGGGTTGTTTTGAATTTTTTCTTTTTAAAAGTCTCTAGAGACTGGGTCAAGGCCTTGGTCGTCAACATTGATTTCAAATCGGACTTTGACTTCTCCTTATGGTGAGGAGAAGGAGTTGCTGGGCTGGAAATGGGCATAGGGGGATTTTGCTGATCGGGTCGAGGGTCTGGAGATTATGCAGACTCCATAGCGACCAGAGGTGGGTTTAGAGATTTCTCCCAGAGGTAAGATTTCAGTCTTTTTAAACGCAGTTTTAGTGTTGGTGTACTGTAGTTAGCCTTTTACACTCGGAGCAGCGGTGTGTCGGATGTTGTTCTCCAAGACAGAAAAGGCAACGGTTGTGGCCGTCGGTGAACGGGATTTTATTTGCACAAAGAACGCACCACTTGAAAGACCCGGGGGGGGCCCATAAAAGAGCGGAGAAAAGGGGAAGGGAAACGGTCATGGGCAGGATGGGATCGGCAAACGCGGACAGAGAAAAAACTGGAATAAACTCACAGGGGAAACATCCAATAAAGAAAGACGATTGAAAAGGAATTTGAGGAAAATAAACGATGATTCGATGGAAAGTATTAATTCAATAGATCGCTCTAGTTCTCCAAAACAGGTCTAGCCAACATGGCAGAAAAGGGGAACTGAGGGGATCAGTGGCGGGCGGAGCATGTGCTCCACGGGGGAACATCCCACTAATCATGTGTCTTTAAGCTCTAGAAATTTCCGACAGGTTCAATGCAGGTGCAGAACAACCCAATTGTGTGCATTCACAGAGGCCACAAAGAAGAATCTCCCTTTTTCACAGGAGCCACACATTTTTACTGAGCTGTCCACTATACATTCCCTTTTCCACTCAATCATTGCCAGCTCAGACTCCATCAAGCAGTTACGATTTTTAGGTCAGTGTGAATAATTTTACATTTATTTTGAACTGTATTTGCCATTTTAATGGTCATTTCCCTAATTTGGTGAGAAAAGCTTCCAACTTTTACAGTATACCTTCAAATATGCTTTTTATAATTATGCTTGTAATAGCACAATACCACGTATACAATATTCCAGACACCAACAAGTGTGAAATACTGCAGTAACTTTTAACTATGCTAGAAAACCTACAAGAAACCCTCTACCAGACAAGTTTCTACTCCTATCAAAGTACATCAGTCAAATCATAGTAACATGAACTGCTCTTAGCCCCTTATTAAACTAGTACAATGTGTCCACATCATCTTACCCAGCTCCTCCAGTAGGGAAAACCTCTTCTGTGCACAGGTTGTCAGAGTTAACTCTATTCAGCAGGTCTTTGAGCGCTACAAGGGCTTCTGCATCCACCAGTCCTCCTGCAATTGCAGCTACGTCATTTCCCTGACTACTTTGCAACTGGAATAAATGAACACCAAAAACAATGAGATAATAGATCTGCTGCTGCTGAAAGCTAAAACATGTTTGCCAAGAAACAAAAGTTATCCAGTATCTTGTTAGGGATATCCAGTCATGCATCTTACACTGCACTAGAGTGAGGGTACTACTTGGCAAGGTGTCTAGTGCAAAATCAGTTGTGCGACCAGTCATGCAACAGACACCTTGCCAAACAGCATGGACACTTGCACAATGTTAATTATGTGTACAAAAATGCACAACCGGCCACTAGCCAAAATATCAGTTATGGAGAACATTAACCTTCCACAAGATACGAAAAGAAGCCAAAAAAAATTCATCACTCACTACGCAAGACATGTGCTTGAATCACTCCTGAAAAACAACATATTTGATGCAACTAACCATCATATTGAAAAGCACTCCATCTTGGAAGCAGCAGTCAATAAAACTAAGGACCACTAGTAAGTGAGCAATCTTACTGGCAATTTTTTTTCCTATGATTCAACAAACAGTGAATTTTTTGTTCTCCTCTTCCCTCCATTTTTATTTGCTCATGAAATTCCCCACACTCTCAAAGCAAATTTACAGGATCTATGGGGCAACGTGGAGGCCAGAAATCATGATGCCAGAAGTTTCCATTCCTCATGGGGATCAGTTGTAAAGTAATGGGTCAAACTACTTTGTTTTCATCAACAGAGGTCCATTCGAAGTAAACATTCTTACCACTCCTGCCACACAGCTCAAGGCATCTTCCCAGGACACATACGTCAACATCCCCTCTTCATTCTTTATCATTGGTTCAATAAGACGCTGCCGTTTCAGACCATCATAAGCAAATCTGGAGAGTAAAGGCAAAGCTAATGATACAGTACAAGCAATTACTGAAATAGCTACTTCATTAACTGTGAACTACTGGCACCAAGCCAGATACAATACTTTTAATTTATAGATTGCTCTGTTTTGCCATTTACAATGACAATGATGCTTTCAGTTCAGTTACACCCAGAATTCCAATACTAACACTAAATGGCATACAAAAGGGTGGAAGCCCTACAATTATTCCGTCTGTACTAATTACACAGTTAAAATACATTAACACACAACAAATAGCTAAATTCCCACGATTTCAACAGAAAACAGCTGTGTGCATATTTTTCTGTATAATACCCCAATTTACCTTAGTTGTAATAAATGATCTTTAAAATAAAATACAGTGGTGCCTCGCAAGACGAGCACTTCGTTTAATGAAGGAATCGCATCACGACGAAGATTTTGCGATCGCAAAAGCGATCACAAAACAATGTTTCCTATGGGGTTTTTTCGCTTTGCGATGATCGGTTACCTGCTTTGCTAACTGATTATTGCAAAACGAAGATTTTCGCACAGCTGATTGGTGGTTTCAAAATGGCCACTGGGTAAAAAAATGGCCGCCCGCTGTTTTCTGGGATGGATGCCTTGCTGCACGGGCAGCGAAAATGGCCACGCTATGGAGGATCTTCGTTGGATGGTGAGTTTCAAGCCCATAGGAACGCATTAATTGGGGTTTAATGCATTTCTATGGGCTTTTAAAAATCGCTTTACGATGTTTTCATTCTACAGCGATTTCGCTGGAACGAATTAACATCGTAATGCGAAGCACCACTGTACTGTATTTTTACGTTATAAGACGACCCCCACTTTTCCAACCCCATATAAGAAAATTTGATTGCTGCTTTCCCCCTCCACTTCCTAAGCCCTCCGAAAGCAGATCAAAGAGCTGCAGAAGTGGAGGTGGAAAGCAGCGATGAAAGGGCTGCAGGACTGCAGCCCTTTGATCCTGCACCCTTCACAGCTGCTTTCCCCGCCACTTCCTAAGCCCTGCAGGGCTTAGGAAGTGGAGGGGTAAAGGGAGGGGCTTAGGAAGTGGAGGGGTAAAGCAGCTATCTAAGGGCTGCAGGATCAAAGGACTGCAGGATCAAAGGGCTGTGATCCTGCAGTACTTTGACCCCTTCCCCCCTTATGTCCGTGTATAAGACGACCCTCAATTTTTAGTCTAAAGATTTTAGATAAAAGTATCATCACAGGAAATATGGTAAAAAGTTTGGCTCTGACAATTGAAAGAGAAAATACTTCCAACACCAGTTTACAAATTGGTTCTCAGACAGATTTTAAATCCTCATCAAGGGACTAAAGAGCCTTGCAGCTGTATTTTTGTATACTACAAAGATTTGGTTCTAAAAAGATCACATACAGTGATACCTTGTTTTGTCAGAAATCCATTCTTCATTGATATCCTCATGTAGTCTTGGCAAAATCCTCATCACTTCTCCAGTTCGAGTGCTCACCACAATGTTGCTCCCTACTGCATCAAGAACATCAATGGACTCTGTCTTTCTAAGAAAAGAGCACAAAGCCCAATAATCACACTTTGGGGAAATATCTGAACAACAAATTTCAATGCCTCACCAAATCCTGTCATGTTTTCAGTTGTTGTTCTGATACTCTGGAAGGTACAAGGCTGGGGAAAGCTAGAGATTACACACAGTACTGTACTAATTTCACGTCATATACTTCAAAATAGCAACTGGCTATTTCCATCATTCAACAGACCAACTATATAGACTACTACTATAAATTCCATTACTATCATTCTTCTACCTTCACTGTAGCAGCCTTTAATAAAACCTTCAAGTGATAAGCATTCTTATTTATAGAACGGCTCATCTGGGAAATCAGAGCACTGTTAGTGATTGTGTTCTCCAGCATGACATAGGTAACACATGGTCCTGAACATACAGTAGACAAATTCATTCAGTTTAACAGATACTGTTTCTCCTAATCTAAAGTGCACTGCCAATCATTATAAATCCTTTAAGAGTTAGCTTGGTTTCACTGGGATTGTGATCTTCAAAGTTCAAGTAAAATGAAAAATTCAGGCCAAGGGCAAAGAAAAAAGTGTTAGCATATTTGAATGAAACTTTACATTTAACAAATATTAAAAGGTTGTATTTAGTTTGACACTGTGAATACCAATTAAGATACATGCCTTGTCTCCCAGGGTCGAGCAGTAAAAGCATATGGCTTTGAGGTAAGCGCACCTACTGGGCAAATATCAATCACATTGCCTGATAATTCAGACATGAACATTTTTTCAATGTAAGTACCAACTTGCATCTCATTTCCTCTCCCAGTGGTTCCTAGGTCATCAACTCCCGCAATCTCACTTGCAAACCTAGCCAAGAGAAACATAAAAACATGACAAAATACTGAATACCATACTTTCCAACTTTAAAGAAAGAACTCATATGCAAGAAAATCTAAAAGAAAGACTTAGAAGCTTTGGTCATGGTTATAAATATCTCTAATGTAGCTAATGAATAAAAGGTTATTACAATATATTAAAGGTAAGTACACTACAGCTCCATAGGTTTTGGGACAGATGAAGACAACAAGCTGACACTTCATCCAGGATAGGCAAGGAGTAGCCTAAATAGCCACTCCTGATTATCTTGATGAAGGTGTGTGATGAGTTTTGAGATGGAACTGCATGCTATACAAAGGTCCAAGTTACGCATATGCATAGGGAGGTGTTCTTTGGACTTGGCACCATCTATGGAGATACAAATATCACTGATCTTTTCTTTTGTTTTGTGCCATTAAGACACCTGAACTTATATCAGCCCTTTGTAGGGCTTTTGAGTATGTGAGATGTTCTGTTTGAGGAACTGTTTCCAGTGCTAACCCCAAGTAAGTTTCCATGGATAAGCAGAGATGTGAACATAGATCGCCTGAGGCCTAGTCTGTCATTCTATCCACTACAATGTCTCTCAGCATTGGTCACCAGGTACATTAGCAGCATCAGGTAAGCTGGCCTTACTACCTTCGGGCTCTCTATATTATCCACATTAGGTTGTTTTAAAAGGTTGTACAGAAGCCTCAACTAATATATGCTAATGCTTATGGGAACAAAAATAAAACAAAATCAGACATCAACACCTCAGATTCAACCTACATATGGAAAATTTGGAATGGAAATCCATTTGGCTCCAATGAGCCTTTCCTTTCTTGTAGACCCCAGGCTGCCGTGGATAGGAGAAAGAACTTTTCTCTACAGTATGTACTACATACCTCAGAGATTAATGTGAAAATGAGGAGCGGGGAATCTTAGCAGAGCGGAGTGCCGTTTTTCAAAATTTGTCAGCAACCTGAAGAGCACTCTACTCACAAGATAGGGTAAAGGAAAGGGAGTGATCAAAGAGATGAATTTTCATATTTAAGTTTTTTAATATTTTCTTAATGTTAACTTTTGGCTATAATAAATAATAAACTTGCGAGTCTGCACACAGCAGCTTGGAGAGTATTGATAAAAACCCACTTTGTACAGAAAAAAATTTATGTTCTCCCTTATGTATGTTTGTGCCCACAAAACGATAGTAAATAATCCCTTGTGCTTTTGGTTAAAACATTAAAAACGTTTTATAAAATATAACTTATAGTGCTTCGACATTTGTTTTACACATTCTTGATTTCTTGACATACTTCCCTCTAGTAAATGACTAACTCTGTCATCATACTATTACATTTGTAAGCCTAACTACCCTACCAAACTGTCAATTACATCTTTATTCCTTGCCAGCCCTATCAACCACTATTACATAGTGTAGTCCCTGTCACATATTCAACACTGTCACACATTTGTACATGTCCTTATCTGAGTCACATAATGTAGCAGACTTTTGATACATGCCTCATAATAGCTGCTTGGCTGACTCCAGACACATTTGGATTGGTTAGAATGCCATGCCAAGCAAATACAACATTCTGGTCTTTCATAACAAACACATTTAAAAATACATATGCAAATCTACATTTTGTGTTGTATAATTATATGTACCAAGATTTTAAAGCAGCAGTTATGTATTGTAAAGGCTGTTACAATGGATTTTGTTGGCTAAAAATAGGCTCAACTAAAAAAAGCTTCTTTTAAAATGAAACCCCCTTTGGCATTCCAGTAACCAATTTTTAAAAATAAAAAATTGGGCAGAGACATACATCAATTCAGTAACATGTCAACTTGCAAAACAAAAAACAAAAAATCCCACCATGAATGGATGCCCCACCGTTCACCAAAGCAACACATCTGCCACTGCCCCTTTGGACCAATATAGGCAATCGCACATGACAGAAACTGGCGGGGGGGAATGATACAAGCCGAATTGCTATGCAAACACCCACAATACTAGCCTGTGGTGGCTAAACCAAAAGCAACTACAGCACATGTAAAAAGACTGGGTTTACTCATTATTAGTTGTACATTATGTAACTGACATAAAATACATCAAATTTAACTGTGCCAACTCCAGTGCAAAGCACAGGTAAGCTGCATTGTAGTCACACTCCTAGTTTCTGCACAACTTGCTGTTCCATATATGGTGGTTGCTGATCGCATCTCACATGCTCTTGTAAGGATTCAAGTGTCAGGATAACTGGGAAGGGCTGCCTTCTTTGATCACTTTAATGTTCCATCATTGTTTGCCAAGGACCATAAGTAAGTATCCTAATGTGACTCTCACCAACTACCTATATTGACTTACCTGCATTTTGCTCTCTTCACATTATGGTTTCCTTTTTGGCTTAGGTAAAAATTATCTCCCACACAACAGGACACCCAGAATTCATATGCATGTGCACATTCTATGCAAGTGAGTACTGACAGACTCTCATCACAAAACAACAGTGTGCACCTGGTTCTGCTGGAGCACTAGGCAGGAGATCAGTTACCTGATGCATCTAGTGCACTGTATACACCGGGTCATGATAGTTTTCACCAGCGGGCCAATGTTCTTGTCTTCAACTGCACGTTTGCCTTCTAGGAATCTACTCCTATCACTGCCAAACATCATTGATTGGTCCTAAAGATAATTAACCAAACATAAATCCACATATATATGACCAAACAGCATACCTCCACTCCAAACAGCATTTTAAAAAAAAATCCAGACTCTATACCTGAAGGTCACATTCCCCTCCTTGATCACAGATGGGACAGTCCAATGGATGATTTGCCAACAAGAATTCCATTACTCCTTCCCTATTGGAGATCAACAAAAAATAATAATTTAAAAAGTAACAAACATGGTTATGTGACACATAGCATGTAAGAAGCACAATTAAACTGATGAAACATGAAGTTGGTTTGTTTGTTTGTTTGTTTATTTTTATCCCACCTATCTGGTAACATGACCACTCTAGGCTCAATTTAAAAAATTATATTAAATTCTCTACTCTTCAGAAAGTGTGTTTGTTAAAAGACATTTTGGTGGGTTTTCTTTTAAACAGAAAACTTTAAAACATTAGGCCTACATCTAAAAAGTCACCATTATAAGGTTAACAAGTAAGCCTGCAACTGCAAGTTCTGTAAAATCTGCTGCAGCTTACCTTGCTTTCCTGGACTTCTCAGAATTTGTCAGAATGTTCCACCCCTTCATCACTGGCATGGCGCAAGCAGCTACTGGCTGTAAATCCATTAAAGACATACATTAAAAAAATCAATCTGCAAGTGTGCATGTTCTCAATATGGCAGGGAAATGATGTTTAACTAAATCTACTCTGAGCACAATGCAGCTTATCTAATTATGTCATTGATAAATTATTGTGCAGTCACGTGTATGTAGAAAATAATACTGTCCACTCACGATTTCACCGCTGCTTCCAGGTCCGCAGTGGCTTCCTATTGCACTATTCTCCGCAGTGGATTAGCCACTCTCAGACCTAACAGAGAGGCTTGTCATCCTGCCTCCTGCAAGGACTGGGCAATCGACTGCAGACAACGGCACAATAGGAAGGCATCGCAGAGCTGGCGGCAGTGGCAAAATTGTGAGTGGACAGTCCGGCCCTATGGGGCCAGACCCTCATTATTTCCACCTGAGCGGGGATATTCATATTTGTATACAAATACCCTCATCTCTAGTACAAACACTTCAAACCTTTAGACCAGGAGTGGGGAATTTCTGGCTCAAGGAATAATGGTAGAATGCATGGCTTAACCATCTAGCCCACAGTGTTCCCTTTTCACTTTCCCCACATGCATACTCGCATTAGTTAACTGTTTTACAAAACAAACTTCAAGTGGTGCCAACTGAAGTTTTTTTCAAAAACTTAATTACCATTGGGAACAATTTTGGAGTGGGTCTGTGCCAAGGAAGGAAGGGTAATGAAGCTTTACAAATACATTGCAGGGAAATTGAACATTTAGAGCAGGCTTGTCCAACCTGCGGCCCAAGGGCCGCATGCGGCCCAGGTCGGCTCATAATGCGTCCCAGTGCAATTTTTTATTTTTAAAGAAATTCCAAAGTTTCAAGTTACACTGCCGGAGCTTGCGCCCGGAATGTGGCAGGGGCACATCACAACGGTGGGGGGGAGAGAGGGAAGGAAGGAAGGAGTAGGAGGGGAGGAGAGAGGGGAGCTGCGTGACTGCATTGCGCTGTCCCTGTCAATAGGTGGACCCCCTCCCGGCCCCATAAAGCCACCAGAGTCGAAGCTGGCAGCCTCTGCTGTCTGAGATCGCAGCTGCTGGTAAGCGCACTTGGAGCGGGGCTGCGGAGGATGTCTAGGGCTGCCCCCCCATGTGGCCCAAACCAAATTTTCATCTTCTAATGTGGCCCAGGGAAGGTGAAAGATTGGACACCCCTGATTTAGAGTAAAGTGAAAAAAACAGTTGCCAGCTGTAAATCTGGTAACATTATTATTTGCATGCAAGCAATTTTATCATTAGGAATTCTGCAAAATTAACATGTCTACATAATTCTAGAACAAAACAATATTGGCAAAGATAGATTAATTAATAACCTTAGGGGCTTTTTCAATCTCCACAAGACACATTCTACAATTTCCAGCCACAGACAATCTGTCATGATAACAAAAGCGGGGGATCTGCATTCCAACCTTCTCACATGCCTAGAGAAAAATAAAAATAATGAAGAAGTATCAAGATACAGACCAGAATATTTTTCCAGAAGTATTGTTCTGGGAAAAGGTGCTCAGTTTTCCCTTTTAAAAACAAAGCGTTGTAATGTGTCTCTTTCTCAATACATCTAATATTTCCTTTTGTATGCGATAACCAAACACCAAACTGCTTAAATGAATGCAATGATTACCAAAATAAACTTACACAAGGTACTGGACAATCTGTACACTAATGGAATATAAATTAAGAAACTAATTTACAGACCAAAATGTGTTTTTCAGATTGGTATTATACATGGAATCCTAAAATGTGAACATGATTTGCACAAACTTTCTTTGCCTGTGCTCCCTGCCATGTCAGGTTACTTCTTATTACTCGCTGTTATCACGGAATAACAGAGCCACTAACGTTGCAAGATGGTATAGCCAAACATGAAGTAGGTCAATGCAGTAGCTTAGGTGGTAATATCCACTGAATTCTTGGCTCATTTTAGCATTATGTCATACTCCAGTGAATGTAAATGCTCACTTAGCAAACATCAGAGTTTAAGGAAAATACAGCCTCAGACTATTTCAGAAAATTCTCATATTTAGTGTGCCTGCTACTTTTCAAACGGCAGCCTCTGCACCTTCATTCTCAAGAGCAATTTTACTGTAACAGTTTTACATGACTGGCCCATAACCATGATAATGTGAAAGGCCTAGACACTGCAGGTTAACAATGGACCAGGTAGTACAAACGCAGTATTCTGAGTCATCAGTAATGCAGCAAGAGATGCAAAAGCTGTCATGATTCCTTTCTTTGGTAGAGGTCATAAAGCAGAACAACAACAAACATCAGGAGATCTATTCCAAGTTATGCAGGAAAATCCCACAAAAATAGCACGTGCAATAAAACAAAAATCTGCAACAAAATGCAAATAATCTCAACAGTTCTGACAGGCTAGTATGCTGGGGTACAAAGCTATTTTATGTTCCCAACAGTACAAAATAAATTATTGCAAACATTTGAAATGTACTAGAAATGGTGACAGAATCCAAATTAATTCCACCTACTTGAAGTACTGTGGTTCCTGGCGGTACCAGGACAGGATGGCCATCAACAAAAACCTCAATCAGATTGCTGGCTGCTGTAGCAGTTGAGCGTACTGAAAAACAAAAATATGACATATGGAAAATTATTTGGTCCACAAAGTCATATTAATTTTTTTTATTTTACAGCCACTATTTAGCAGCATATTGATATGATAAACTGACAATCCAAACTCACATTGTCTCCCAAAATAAAAAGCTAATTGGAATTCAACGTTGAGAAATTGCAATATGATACTAGTGTCCTGCGACCTTGGTAACTGTCAAGTGAAATATTTTATTTATTTATTTAAACTATCAAGTTAAAGGTGAAAGAAAGAGAAAAAAGGATCTTTTCCATATTTTGGCATATGATTATTTGTTAACTGTGTTAATACTATGGATAGTAAAGAGGAAATCAACAGAGAATACAGCCTCAAACTACAGGCTTCTCCAGAGCACTGATGTGAAATCTATTATTTTATACATATACATGACACTTCAGCATTGTTTTTAGGTTTTTCCTTTTTGAGTATCTTAAAAGAAATTACTATCACAAATATCATTACAGAATGAGTCCAACAAAAGCCTCTTGAAGATGGAAAAGCTCCTCCCATCAGTATCTGATAGCAGAGCTTATCCACAGACAACAAAGGGGAAGAAGCAATTTTCGCCAAAACCCCTCTTGCCCTGTGACTGTTCCACAGGGCTGGGAGGTCCTCCAGAGCAGTAGAAGAGGTATTTTTGGAGTCTGAAAAAGGTAAGGAGAATCAGCAGGTATATGCTAGGCTGAACTCCACTAAGGCACATTTTGGTTGGCAGAACAGAAACACTGGTTCAGCTCTGTGGCCAAAATCCTATTGAGCACTTCTACGTACACAACAGGGAAGATGTCAACATCTGTGGCAAAACATCAATGATTAAAGGCAATTTCAGGGTGCATGCAACTCATACATAATGTGAACAAGTCATGTACATCCCAAAATAATAAAAGGAAGCCTTTAATCAGCAGCAACTTGACACTACTGCTCATGTCATCACCATTAGCCACGCAGAGCTGCACAATAGAATTTCAACATGTCTTGTATTTGTCTTACAAACCATTTTCATAGAAATGACTAGAACAAAACATGGCAGACTTCATTATTAGAATTAATGCAAGTCCAAGTAAATTGATTTTCTTTTTGGTTTGAAATATAACCATGTGAAGGTCAGGAGGCAGCAAGTGTGCTGTCTCCTCTAGGGGAAACGAATACAAAAAGAGAGGTAAAAAAGAAAGATGAAGTAGGGGAAGGAAGCAAACTTGAAAAGGTTAAGACGTAGGTTTGTTTGTTGGAGGAGGGAAAGAATAAGGGGGAGGAGCAATGGATTGACGTGTGGGAAGAGGGTATAAAGGAAGGAGCGAGTGCGCGGGATTTTCAAGTAGATACACGTTAAAAGAAACTCAAAAGAGGAGTTCAAGGCTAAAGAGATAAAGCACCTGTTGGAGGACTGCTCCCGGACCCTACACCAAAACATGGAGGAATCACCATCCAAGAGACAACAGAATGGACGGTGGTGGAGTTCCCACACGGACACGGTCTTTGGAGGAAGGTGGTACGTCCCGATACGTTCAACAAGCTTCCAGCCGAGGGGGATTGGGCTCGTCACCCCTGCTGTGGAACCATATGTGCCGTGAGAATGGCCCCTCTTCGGAAGCCCACAGACAAGGAATGATTTGGACCAGCTCCCCAGTTTTGAAAAATGTTAATTCATTTGGACATGTTGAGAGAAAGTTGTATGATTGAGACTCTTTAGTGCCTACAGAAGTTATAGTTGACACTCCCTTGTTGCAAGCCAATAAAAATCATTCTGTTTTGGAAGCTCAGACTCCTCTCATTCCTGCTAATATCAGTGAACTGCCTAAAACTCCCTTCGAACCTTTTGACAGACCATTATGAAGATTTCAGTTTAGCCTTATAAATAAGCACCAAAATTACTTCCACCACATTTTGGCAACATAATTCATTACTGGAATTTGTTTTTCTTTGAAGCCCACTTCAAAAGTCCTGACTTGACAATTCACACTGTGCCGCTTCTCAACATTTTAAACATGTAGACAACTACAGACCTCCCATGATCTGCCTCAAGGTTCTTCATGCAGTATCCATTAATCATTAACACAGTAATGAAAATTGCATTAAAAAATCAGGCAATAATTTATAATATAAGGGGTCTAGATAAAAAAGCTACTCACCACATGCTTTAGTAGTTTGACTGACACCAGCCAAGGTCTTGTAGACAGCAGGGAGTCGCAACATGGTGCTGGAAATAAATGTTAGCATTAAGTTCTAAAATGAGAGTCAAACAGCTTTCTAAGTTGACAAGCACTAAAGTCCAATAAAGGTTTACAATGTATTTTTTATGCTGAGCATATTTAAATCACAAAATATTAAGTGACTGCTTTACTTTATTAAAAAATATCCAATTTTATTTTGTGAACTCAAAGGTTTTACATACTCTACACTGAAAACTGAAAACACACACATACAGAAATGCCCGCACTTTATAGATCATTGTTAAATTCATTCAGCCCTGAAGCAGAAGATGATCTTGTGAATCTGAGGTCCAAAATTTACTAGCGTATTTTTCCGTGTATAGAATGACACTTTTTACTTAAATAATTAGACAAAAAATAGAGGGTCGTTTTATACACGGAAGGCAACCGCTTTCCCTGCCTTTTGCAAAGCCACAGGGTAAAGCAGCCATGAAACGGCGGCATGCTCACACCCCCTAGATCCTGAAGCAGCCATGAAAGGGGTGCAATTGTGCAAATGTTCTAATTTGGAGGTTAGAAAGGGGGGGTGTCTTATAAACAGAAAAATACGTTAAGTTTTGAGTGCCGTCTCCAAGTAACAAATGCACATACTACTTTCTATCTTGCACTGGCTACCAGAACAAAAAGTACTAATGTCTACCGTGTTTCCCCAAAAATAAGACAGGGTCTTATATTAATTTTTGCTCCAAAAAAAGCAGTAGGGCTTATTTTCAGGGGATTTTTTTTTCATGTACAACAATTACATTTATTCAAATACAGTCATGTCGTCTTCTGGTTGCTGTACAATGGTGGAGGGCAGGCTTTCACTTAACTAGAGCTTATATTACAAGCATCCTGAAAAATCATACAAGGGCTTATTTTCAGGGAAACAGGGTAGCACTAACACAAACTGATGCAGAACTGAAGGACATGAAATTAAACACTTCGGTGTGCCTTGTCATGACAATTATGAAGACCCAGGAGTATCACTTGTACACACTGCTGCTTTCACATCATTCAGAATGAAAAAAGAGGGGAAATGCAGAAAAGAGTCATTCCTCTTAGGCTGAAAATGTGAACTTAAAACATGCAAAAAGCATTGTACTATAAATTATGTTTATTGATGCTATTGTTTTTTCTTTTTGTAATGCTGCCCAGAGTAGACCATTGGTCTAGATGGGCAGGGTATAAATCAAATAAATAAATACAGTCGTGCCTCACTTTACGATTGCCCCGCATTACGATGAAACCGCATTACGACGATCTTTTTGCGATCACAATTGCGATGGCAAAACGATGGTCTGAATAGGCTTTTTTCGCTTTGTGATGATCGGTTCCCTGCTTTGGGAACAGATTCTTCGCAAAACGACGATCTTAAAACAGCTGATCGGCGGTTTCAAAATGGCTGCCGGGTAAATAAAATAGCTCCCCACTGTTAATGGAATGCATTAACCAAGTTTTAATGCGTTTCAATGCGCTTTTTTATTTTCACATTACGACGTTTTCGTTGTACAGCGATTTCGCTGGAACGAATTAACATCATAATGCGAGGCACCACTGTAAATAAATAAATATCCATATTTTTCCATACTGTCTCATCCCTTAATCAGATATGTGCAATATGCCTGTTGAGCCATCACACTGGAATGCCCAAACTGCTTCCGAGAAGAGAATAACGACAATTTTCACATGATTACATCTCAGACAGCTTTCTAATTGTGTTAATACTTCTCAGCCACTCACATCTCCATTGGCATTTAATTGCTGTTTCCTCAAAGTAACATTTATTTCATTTTCCTCCAAGAATATTTACTCCTAATGCTATTACTATAACAATTTCCCCCACCTCATACTGCAAATTCTTTTTGTACTTCCTCAGAAACTCATTGGGGGAGTGGAACCAGAAAATGTACTCCTTAGATATCTCTCTTACCTTGAAAGCCCTATTGGGGATGCTATAAGTCAGTTCCTAGCCAACACACAGAACATAAAATCCAGTTATTCATCTATTTCTAGCACAGGGCACAAACAGAAATTCTGTTTTTGTTGCACTTTTCCAAACTCTAGCACCTTATGCAAATGTATTGCTTTGTTTATTAGAAGAACTGCTACAACTTCTTAAACAAAATGTTAAACCAAACACAATATGGCTGGGAAGTCCAATCATTTGTGCTGAGCATCTTTATCAAACCTGTAGTGATGGGATTTTTGAAATCGTTCACACAATGAATAGATTCTGTCATGGGGAAAACCACTGGGTATTCTTTTCACAGGCACCTTGTAGCATCCTAAGTATCCCTTTACACACTGGTATGCAGCATGGCTTAACCACAACAAGGGTCTTACTTGAATGCACAGATATAGTTAAATTACAGTATAACAAGAATGTTACTGCCAGTAACTTTTCCATTAATTACTTCTGCTAGCTCAGAAAGAAACAAAATGTCTACAGAAGCACCTTATCCACTAGGTTTCTAACTGAGCACTCCAAGATGGTAAGGCGATATCACACACCTATGCTATTGTGGTTGATACCGGCTTACCACCTGGGTATGCTCATGCAGTGTGTGACAGAAACCTACCTCCATTTGTGCTCTGAAAACCTCCCCCATACTGAAGTCTCCTAACTCCACTGCCTACCCTTATTTTTACCCCTAGGTTATGTGCAGCTCTCTCTCTCTCCTGCAACAGAGAACACACAAGGCCTTCTGCACCCGAGGGGCCCAGCCAAGTGGAGGCTGCCACCAAATAAATAAATAAATAAAATAAAATTGGTGCGCCAACTGCCCTGTCATTTGATAAACTGGGCTTCAGTCCACGAAAGATTACTGGGGAAGGGGAAAGGCTTGCTCGCCCTGATGGCCTCACAAGGCCTTTGACTGTTCTCACAATAAAAACTGACAAGAGCCTTTAACGGGGGCACCAGACGCCCGTGTCTGCCACAGAACAAGGGCCCCTTCATGCAAGTAACAGGGAGCAGAAGGCGGTCTCTTCCCCCTACAACGAAGCCTTCCTCCTCCTCCTCCTCTTCCTCCCCCAACCGCCACCCACAGAAACGCTGCTGTGCGGAAGGAGGCGACCGACCCCTTCAAGGACATTGCACAGGTTAGCGGGAGAGACCCAGCCTCGGCTCACAGGCCCGTTCTAAACGTTTTGCCCTTTCGGAGAGGGAGAAGCACCGCCAAGGCCGCTGCCCACCGCACAAGCCCTCGTACTACCTCGTCCTCAGCCGGGGGGGACGCCTGCCCTGGCGATCCAAAACACCTCCTCCTCCTCCTCCTCCTCCTCTCTACTACCCTCTGAGGCAGGAATATGGCGGCGCCTTCGGCAATTTCCGCAAAGCGCTCGGCAATCTTCGACTCGACGGCCCCGAACGAAACACAACGCCACGTCCGGGGTCAGGAAAGAAAGCAAGAAGAAATCTCGACTGACGTCAGCGCGACAGTCACGTTCTGCCGTTACGATTCACACCCACCAACTTTTAACCCTTTGTCTGCTGCCTGAAGATTTTCAGACGACAGAGCTTTTTGCCCGAACGGCGGAAGGATACGTCAGCCTGCATTTTGCGTAGGGATTTTGAGTTGCGTGCTTCGCCCGCGTTATAAAGGCCTGATTGGCAAGCACGCGGTCTCTTTTGGGCGGCGCTCGTGTTGGTCTAGGCCTACGTTTTGTCTCAGTCGGCTTCCTTTTTTACCCGACCCTCGGGCGCCGCCATGGGCTTTGGGGACCTGAAATCTCCCACGGGGCTCCAGCTCCTCAACACCTACTTAGCGGATAAGAGCTACATCGAGGGGTGAGCAGGCCGCGCCCCTCCTCGTTTGCCTTCCCCGGTTGCCTTCTAGGACCCTTGGCCCTGGGAGGGGGGGTCGTCGCGGGGGGTCGGGCTTCCCCTCCTCCTCTCGGCAGGCTTGGGATGCGAAACTGGGCCGCCGCCTTGCTCCTCGCCGCCAGGAGAAGGGGCCTGCTTTTGTCACGTGGAGGGATTTGGGCGAGAGGCCACCAGCGCCCCCCGTTAAAAGCACGCGTGGGGGCTCCGATCGGCGTAAAAAGAGGGAAAGGCGCCGCTGAGAGCCAGCCCAGGAACCCTAAGCGGGGTGGCCCGTGGTTCCTTCGTGGCCGAGGTGGGTGGGTTTGGCTCCTGGTTGCAGGCCTTTCTTGGGACGGCTTAAGAAAACGAGGGGGTGGGGGTGGTGTTGCAGGCCCGTCTAAGGCCATCTTGTGCCTTCTCTTCCGACAACGGAAGGTGAAGCCGTGGTTTGTGTGGGAAGCGTGGGCTCTGCGGCCCTTTCTCCAAACGGGGAGAGGAGAGGCTTCGTGGCCGGGCCTCATGAGTTCATGGGCGGCAACCGAGTTCTTCGTTTCATTGTGTGCGCGAACCAGGCCGCTGTGCTTGAAACGGGGCGGGGGGGGGCGCGCAACAACCCTGTGGGGTAGGCCGAGGCTAACCTGCTCAGGGCCTCGGGATGGAGCCTTCCGAATAGCCTACCTGTTGTACTGTGGGTCTTATCTGTGGAGCATTTACTGGGGCAGACGGGAGAGAGGTATACAGTGCCTACTCAATTCGGTCCTTTATTTTTGTTTTTGCCAAGGGTCGCGGCCCCCATCTCGGAGTCAGGTGCATCAACGTGGCATTTATCGCAATCTCTTGGGGGGGGCAGTGGGTCTCTATCTGACCTCGAAGTAGGAATCGGAAGGGTCTGAGCCTAACCCTATTACATGGTTAAGGAATCTGCGGGGTATGGGAGCCATACAGGGCCCGATATCACTTTTGTAGCCCCATTAGCGCTCTGCTTCTCCCATAGGAAAAAGAATTGGACAAAAAGATGATTCACACATAGTTCGCCCTCCCCAGAACCTTTTTAATCTTAAAAATACAGTTTTGACCATTCCGCCGTGTGGCCGCTTGGGGTCGTCCCCTGCCTATGGGCTGTGGCACAGCGATCTCGTTTTCATTGAGAAGCGCTTCTAAAGGAAGCACTTGGGGGGTTTTACGCAGAGGTGGTTGTTACATTGTTGTGCTCATTGACAGGAAAGGGGGGGGTCTGAATTAGCACCGTGGTGGTGGTGGGGGACTGGGAGAGAGGATGCCCATCCTTTCACTGGGCAGAATCCTATTGTGTGAAGTTATCCTGGTGTAAATCAGATCTAGCACTGGAAATAATCAATTTAAATGAATTGAAAGCGTCCTATTTTCCCACTCCCATTTAGGTTCAGAGTTCCCTTTTTGTCCTGGGGAAGCCTTTCATCATGTCCTAGAATTGTGGAGCTAGAAGGGGCCTCTAAAGCCATCAAATTTAACCCCCTACTCAGTGCAGGAATCCAAAGTATATCTGACATTCGTCTCATTTTCTCTTGAATGCCTCCTGTTAGTTTTATTGTCGGTGCTGCTCTAACAGGACGTTTTTCTGGATAGTCAACCAATAACTGGCTTCCTGTATCTTGAGCCCATTATTACACGTCCTGTACTCTGGAATCATTGAGAACAGGTCTTGCCCTTCCTCTGCAGGACAATCTTTCAAGTATTTGAAGTATCTGTATCTCTTCCCCCCCCCCCCCCCCCGTCTTCTTTCTTCAAGGCTAAACATACCCAGTTCTTTCAATCTCTCCTCATAAGCTTTGGCTTCCAGTCCCAGATGAAATCCCTTTTGGGTCATCAGGGTTTTGGAAAAGGTCATTAAAAACCTTGATATATAAGGGAAGAGAGGGTTAGTGTTTTCACTTAGGATAATGCTCAGCACCTAAATACACAAATGTAACTATTTGTGTGTATGTGCAAGATGTTCAGATACTGAGTCCTTCAGAAAAATCATTTAGGGAAGGAAAAAAGCATCAAATTCCTAACAATGAAATGACCTATCAGGATGGATTAAAATCAATGTTTTTTTTAAATGGATTTTTCTTCTTTAAATGAAATGTATTTTAATGAAATGCTTTTGGAGGAAACACCTATCTAAAGGTAGTTTTCTATTTAAGATAGATTGTAGTTCAAAGGTTATTCAGCATGAAATAGAGTTTAGTTATGTATTATGAAGTTGTATATTCATGCAATACAGTATTTACATTTTTGGTAAACTAATTCAATCAATCCAAGTTATCCAAGCTGAGATAACATGCACTTTTTCATAGTAAAAACTATATAAAATGAACAAAGTTCAGGAAAATACATTAATTCCATTGTCCTGCAAATCTTTGTCCTGATGTTTAAGCAAATACAAGAATATGTATGCTATATAATGTTACTGTTTTAGTTAAATAAAACAATTTAAGTAATTCTCCAAATATGAGTGATTAACCTATTAAACTAAAATCTGTTCTTATGTGGTTTTACTAATCTGACAGGTTATTATTCTAAATGTGACATCTTCATCTGGTTGCAAATATTAAAGATTATAACTAGCAGCAAGAATGAGTTTATATTTAAAAATCATGATTTAAATTGAGTCTTACTGACTACTGATTTGAATTATGATTTCAGTTGCCTTGATATAAATCAAATCCACTCCGCCTAGTATGTAAGAAAACTGCATCCCTCACAATTAGATGTGAACCTGAAGTTGCTTCTGCTATTTTCTCCCTAGTAGCACCTGCTGCCAACACAAAGAGCAGCAACGGCAGCGCTTAGTGCATGGACTCCACTTGCACTTTTAAATTGTAACTCTCCCTCCTTTCTTGCATGAAACTTTCCTTCTTATTCAGCAGTAGGTCATTCTGAACCTTTATTTCCTTTCTCAAGTATGTGTCCCCTGTTGCCAAATCAAGTTTGAGAGGTATCAATATATAATCACCGTGAAGACAGAACAAAGTAGCAAATGTACAAAGGCAGCATGGTTGCACTTAAGCAAGCTGGTGCACTAATGAACCTCATCCAGTTCCTGTACCTCTGCAACTAAACATGCAGATGAATGGGAGAGGTTGGGCCCCTTCTCAAAATTAACCTTGGTGTAGCAGAGGGCATATTAGAGAGAGGGAGAGCTTGCACCAAAAGTAACACGTACACAGCTGGTTTGCCACTAGCCACCAAGTGCTCTCATGTATCAGAAGGCTGTTATTGCTTAACCATAGGGATACTAATCAGATTAGCATTCCAGAACAGCATATTTGGGATGAGGGGAGGCTACTGAGTAGTTGTTTACCATTCCCTTCTTCTGGGGGCACTTTTGGGACCTTGCAACTTGCTCTAGGATACACGGGTTGGCTATACCCACAGGAGACACAGTGGGGATTCAAACCCTGCTTTTGCAGCCAAGTATTTGGGTTGGATAAAAAGCAATGATTTTTTAAAAAATCAAATTCATTTACTGTAAATAAAGAAGGAGTATTAATTTTTTTTATCAAAGAAATCTGTTTGAATTTATATCACGATTTTAATCAAATCCACCCTGATTCCAACTTGCTGAGCTATCCAGGCAGCAACCCAAGTATGTATGTCTAAATTGTATGCTGACTTCAGCTCTTGGAACCCCACTGTGGATTATACATTTTGCAAGAAAAAAAAGGTGTAGGTTTTTTTCCCCTACCAACATTGGTTAATTTTGGTTCTGCACATGAAGCTGTTATGGCAGATATATGATTCAGACACCATGTGTCTAGTGGCAGCATTGATGAGTCTTGGCGAAAGCACTTTCAGTAGCCATGATTATGGTCTTTCTTGGTTCATGTAAGAAGCACCACAGTACAGTTCATAAATATGTCAGATGTTTTTCATGCAATAGTAAATGAGCATTTCAGGCAGCTAGCATCAAATTTTCCGTAGTCTGCTCCAGAAGCACCATTGGATGAATGAGTGATTATGATGGCTCCCTTCATTTTTCTGTAGAAGGCAGTGGAGAATTATGGCGCATATACCCTTGGGGCTTTAAACATGACGATTAATGAGAAAGTAATCTTTAATAGCGATGTATGCACGAACCATTCAGAATTAAAACAAAACAGGAAAGACTTGTACATTGACATCCATAATCAAGGTAGTACTGTATCCATTAGCATGCATTCTCAGGTTTTGTATGGTTCGGTTTCTGTTTGGAAGAAAGCTTGAATGATTTGCTTTAGTTTGTAATAATTACCATAGTTTGCTATATAAGACAGATTTTGATGCAAATATGTTTCTTTGCAGGTATGTCCCATCCCAGGCAGACATTGCAGTGTTTGAAGCAGTTGGCATTCCTCCTCCCTCAGAGCTGTACCATGCCCTGCGATGGTACAACCACATTAAGTCTTATGAGAAACAAAAGGCAAGGTGGGACACCTTTGCTGGATGCATCTGTTTTGTATTAATTTCATGTTGGTATTGTAGTCTCTGTTCCAGGCAAAAGAAGAACCCTAGAAACATAAGATTTCTTTAATTTTTAAAGGTCTGCTAGCCAGAATAGCTGTACAGCAACAGGAGCAATAAAGTGGAGAGGAAAAATGTGTTGCTCCATAAGAAATTCATTAGAAGTGTGTGAAAAACAGGCAAAATAGTCAAAACTGGACAAATTCAAAGTTGTAATTAATTTATCCAATTGTCATCCTGAGGAAGCATCCTAAATCTATTATATACATATGCTTTCCATTCATCTCATATGTATGAATGTATAAATCTAAACCCAAAAGAGTACTTATTCAAAACATAGTAAATCAGATTCTCTGTGTGGTTTCCTTACTATTTATGATGACTAGGGTAGTGCTTCAATACTGAATATAGTGCAATGGATAGAGTGGTGGGCTAGGACTCAAGAGGCCTGGTCTAGAATTCTTGCTCAGTCATGAAAGCTCACTGAGGGTGTGAAACTAGTACGATCACTCTTTGAATATCTTGCTTCTCTTGAAAATCCTATTAGAGTTGGCTGTGAGTTCTACTTTACAGCACATGACTATTTATTCTCAACTTTGGGTTAACTTTTTAAATATTGAACAGCTGTATTTCAGTTTGAAAAGTATCCCATGAGTATGATATCTCCAAAATACAGTATGTCCCAAATCCTGTCTGTTGCAAGTTTCTGATACTACCTTGTAATGCTCCAATTCATTTCTGTTAGTGTTTGGGAAAATAATGTATGTATTTAATATCACCTTAAGTCTATTACAGGCGTATCTCAGTTTACGTACAACTCGGTTTACATAATTTTTGGTTTATGAACTGAAATACGCAAGAAATAATGCCTCGTTTTCCGTTTTTTATGGGGGGGGTTAGCTGTATGAAAAGGATGCATTGCGCCTGGAGGTTTCTAGCGCCGCCCCTGTTGCTACGGCAACCCACGTTCTGCTGTACATAATTTCCACATTGCGTAACATCCCGGATGACAGATTAATTTTGTAATCCAAGGTAGTACTGTAATTGTTACATGATACATGTACCATTGACAGGGACGTGGTGACACTGCGGGCTAAACCACAGAAGCCTGTGATGCAGGGTCAGAAGACCAAGCAGTCGTAAGATCGAATCCACACGACGGAGTGAGCGCCCGTCGCTTGTCCCAGGTCCCACCAACCTAGCGGTTCGAAAGCATGCAAATGCAAGTAGATAAGCAGGGACCACCTCGGTGGGACGGAGTGAGCGCCCGTCGCTTGTCCCAGCTCCCGCCAACCTAGCGGTTCGAGAGCATGCAAATGCAAGTAGATAAGTAGGGACCACCTCGGTGGGAAGGTAACAGCGTTCCGTGTCTAAGTCACACTGGCCATGTGACCACGGAAGATTGTCTTCAGACAAAATGCTGGCTCTATGGCTTGGAAACGGGGATGAGCACCGCCCCCTAGAGTCGAACACAACTGGACAAAAATTGTCAAGGGGGACCTTTACCTTACATGTACCATTGAGGAAAATTGTGAAAGTTGTTGGTTCATTTCTAATGTTATTTCTTGTGAGATATGCTATTCTTGAAAATTTAAATTACTCTTAAATAAGGTACTTCTCTCTACCCCACCATTGATCCCCAAGTGTAGCTCTGTACAAGCCTTGTGATAAAAATGGGGGACAACATTTCTCTCTCTCGCACCTTGTCTTCTCAAACACTAAGCATGATGTCTTGTTTTCATTTGAGAATGCCTAGCCTGTTGAGTTCTGAAGGGTTCAAAAAGCTTCCCTCCCCCATTCTTTATCTGTATTTTAGTGGCCTGGTAAGAGTATTGACTGATTCTGTTTTTTATTCTGGATTATTATTTATGAACATTATCAAAGATTCAACTTGGTGCTCTAAATTTCTATTATTCAATAATAATTCAATGGTTTATCATGAATCAGCAGTATATATTCTAGTCTAGTCTGTACTTCCAGGCACTAGGTGGAGCTCTTCCTACACTTCCAAAGTATTTTAGACCTCCCTCGTTTGAATGTAAAACTAGATTTAAAAAAAAAAAAGTATGAGGAAACTCTGAGCCTGCAACAAAATGGTTAATCCATTCCAGGGTTGTTCTAAGAATAAAATGGGACTGGTAAAACAGGAACGTGTGTATATCTCTTTGAGCTTTTAAATTGAAGAGAGATACAATAATAATGACTAAACATAAAGAAAATCTATAGTTTGTCCGGGCAGATGCATACCCAGTTTCAAGCCAAAGATCTATGATTACTCTGAGATAATAGCTCCAGAATAAGGAAATGAAAGGAGACGCTAAATAGAGATACATGTTTTGTTTTAGTCCTGGTCTTCCACATGACGAGTGGTGGAATATCTGCATCACTTCAGGCTGCTGGTGGGCAAATCTACTTTTTGATTGCTCCTTGTGGTCATTTAGTTATAAGAGATCGTCAGAAGTGATGGAGAAGTACATAATAACACCTCTTGCTTGGAGTCTGAAGTGATGCCTTCCATTCTAAACCTTATTTCCACCTTGTTCTACTGCAGATGTAGACCTTGGTCTGCAATGTTTCTTATCTATAAGAGCTACTGAGTAGCCTGCCGGACAGCAGGTGCCTTTGTACTTTCCCTTTCAAATGTCAGCATAGTTAAGTAGCAATTTTGTTGATTGGGGGGCAAAGCTGGGCAGCATTTTTGCAATTTAATTCTGGTGTCTGTGTAATTAGCATGAAGGCAATATAAATAATGAAGTGCTGTCTGCTGCTTTAGCTTGCCTGGAGTGAAGAAGGCTTTGGGAAAATACGGCCCTGCAGATGTTGAAGACACAACAGGAGCAGGTGGAGATAGTAAAGATGATGATGACATTGATCTCTTTGGCTCCGATGAAGAGGAGGTACCCAGATCTGTTTCCTGTTAATTTTCAGCTGCAAGGATTATGCAAATAGAAGTTAGTTTAATTGGGTAGTGGAATAAGATGTCTTCTCCTTTGTGTGTAGTGAATTTTAATTATCTGTAGAGACAGGTTTCATGAGCAGGTTGATCATTGTTCAAACATTTAACCGGTGACATGATGAACAAAACCAAATCACCATCTTTCGGCTGAAATCATGATGATTTGTTTTCCCTGAATGATCCGGTGTTGCTTGATCATTTTATGAAAACAGTTACTTTGTGTTGTTTTGATGTGATCTTCTATTTCTACAGGAAAGCGAAGAAGCAAAACGATTAAGGGAAGAGCGGCTTGCTCAATATGAATCCAAGAAAGCCAAAAGTATGTTAATCAGCTCTTTGGCGGGTTGTTTTTGGTTTGTTTTTGTTTTTTTTGGCGGTTGAATTATTATTTGGCTGGAAAAAAATCTGCCAATATGAATGAGATTTGCCATGATCAGTTGTGCTGTACAAAATATTACTAATGTAATGTAGCTTAAAATGGGTTTCTGGTTATAAAAATGTTTTTGTGAACATGAAGCTAAATTCAGATTTATAACCAGTATTATCTACAGATAGTGGTATGGAAGCAGTTGAATATACTGCATCTAAGTTAATTCTGTAGAGGGACATGGTGGCGCTGCGGGCTAAACCGCAGAAGCCTGTGCTGCAGGGTCAGAAGACCAAGCAGTCGTAAGATTGAATCCACGCGACAGAGTGAGCGCCCGTCGCTTGTCCCAGCTCCCGCCAACCTAGCGGTTCGAAAGCATGCAAATGCGAGTAGATAAATAGGGACCACCTCGGTGGGAAGGTAACAGCGTTCCGTGTCTAAGTCGCACTGGCCATGTGACCACGGAAGATTGTCTTCGGACAAACGCTGGCTCTATGGCTTGGAAATGGGGATGAACACCGCCCCCTAGAGTCGAACATGACTGGACAAACATTGTCAAGGGGAACCTTTACCTTAAGTTAATTCTGTACTTTGCTCATGCTGGTGCAATACTGACCCCTAATCATAGATGATGCAGGGTTCCACAGCTACTGGCCTGAAACTGCTCTGTACTGTAGCAGTTGCAGTATTCCCACTGTGGAAGATCAGCAGTTACACTGTATGGTGCTTCTTTTCTCAAACAAGAGAAGACAACTGCCGTGTAACGGACATAAGATCTTGCAGTGTACCTTCTTGCAGTATTCTGATTAGGTGGATAACTTAAAATTAGTTTACAATTCAGAAGTACTTAAATATTTGGTGTCCTCTACTACCAACAAAGGCAAGAAGTAATGTAATTCTTGCCTGGATGTTTTCCCTAGAAAATTTGCCACAACACCTCTATAGTGACTTTATGCTTTCAGTTGAAAGAGATTGTTTTGTAGTTTCTAATTAGAATCTGTTCTTTGGTTTCTTTAGAGCCAGCAATTGTTGCCAAATCATCCCTTTTATTGGACGTGAAACCATGGGATGATGAGACAGATATGGCCAAACTGGAGGAGTGTGTCAGAAGCATTCAGGCTGATGGCCTGGTTTGGGGATCTTGTAAGTAGTTGACTGGTCGTGGAAAGATCATCGTTTTGTGGCTGAGTTGGCACTCTACATAGACAAATCGTTCTTAAATCAAAGTTTTTATTTGGTTTACGTATGTATGTCCAGTTCAGATAGCAAAGACCTCTGGTGATCTTAAAAAGCCTTTCTTCTCAAATATATATTTGGGTGTGGGAATAACTGCCCTTGTAGGATCACAGCCGTGAAGAGATGCTCTTGTGAGGGAAGATTTAAAAACAAAAAAACAGTCTTCTGATACTTTACTTCCAAGACTTGATGGATAGGCCTGCCAAGCAAGGCCTGCCAAGACTTTGGACTAACAATCAGCCTGAAGAAAACACAAGTCATGGGCCAGGGCGTGGACTCACCTCCTTCTATTACCATCTCCACACAAGAATTGGAGGTTGTTCATGACTTTGTGTACCTTGGCTCAACCATCTCTGACACCCTGTCCCTGGATGTCGAGCTGGATAAATGCATTGGCAAAGCAGCTACCATGTTCTCTAGACTCACAAAGAGAGTATGGCTCAATAAGAAGCTGACGACACATACCAAGATCCAGCTCTATAGAGCCTGTGTCCTGAGCACACTCCTGTACTGCAGTGAGTCCTGGACCCTTCGTGCACGGCAGGAGAGGAAGCTGAACCTTCCATATGCGTTACCTCCAACGGATTTTTGGCATCACCTGGCAGGACAAAGTTCCAAACAGAGTAGTCCTAGAACGAGCTGGAATATTCAGCATGTATACATTACTGAAACAGCGACATCTACGTTGGGTTGGGCACGTTGTGAGAATGGCTGATGGTCGGATTCCAAAGGATCTCCTGTATGGAGAATTAGTGCAGGGAAATCGCCCCAGAGGGAGACCACAGCTGTGATACAAGGATATTTGCAAACGGGATCTGAAGGCCTTAGGAATAGACCTCAACAGATGGGAAACCCTGACATCTGACCGTTCAGCCTGGAGGCAGGCAGTGCATCACGGCCTCTCCCAATTTGAAGAGACCCTTGTCCAGCAGGCCGAGGCAAAGAGGAAGTCACAAAAGCAGCAAAACCAGGGAGCTGGACAGGGGACAGATTGGATTTGTCTTCAGTGTGGAAGAGATTGTCACTCTCGAATTGGCCTCCTCAGCCACACTAGACACTGTTCCAAGTCCTCCATACAGAGCACGTCACCATAGTCTTTCGAGACTGAAGGATGCCTAACTAACACATAATCATAGAGAGTCTAGGACAGTAGTTGTCAAACTGGAGTCCCCAGATGTTCTTGGACTGCAGTTCCAGGAAGTCTCCACCACTTGCTGTGCTGGCCAGGATTTCTGGGAGTTGCAGTCCAAGAACATCTGGGGACCCAAGCTTGAGAACCACTTGTCTAAGAGAGCACGTTCCTTCACCTGAGGTTCTTTTCATTGTTTTACTTCCCTGCTGTTATACTCCAGATGTGTGTCAGGCCCCTGATTCCTATTCTGCTTACATACTCACAGACGGAAGCAAGGGCTGGGGCTGTTTGGGCCATGTTCTTGTAACCCCAGGTTACATATTATAAAAATGCAAACTCTAGAAAATCAGTTTTCATAGTTACTTTTTTTTCTTTCTAGCCAAACTAGTTCCTGTTGGTTATGGAATCAAGAAACTTCAAATTCAATGTGTAGTTGAAGATGACAAAGTTGGAACTGATATGTTGGAAGAGAAGATCACTGCTTTTGAAGATTATGTACAGTCAATGGATGTAGCTGCTTTCAACAAAATTTAATTCCAAATAGCATCAGGAATAAAAAATATTTCAGCACTCAGCCTGCACGTTCTAATTTTTTTCATAAATGTTGTCACTGAAGATGTATTGATTTGAGTAGTATTGTCCTTGAAAGGGTGTGCTTCTTCTGTGAAGCAGTCTGTCCACCAGTGAGGCTAGTAGGTTGATAAGGAATTATTTAATTTCCACATCCTTTATAAGAATACACAGTGCTTTAGTGTTCAAGCCTAATACCTATGTGGTTCCCATTCCAGCAATCCAGTGGTGGCCAAATTCACCTCTGTGAGTATACTGTAGTTTGTTTTCCACCAATAATTACTGTTTCAAGGCTCTGCAATGGGGCCATCTGGAAGCAGGGACAGCTTTGTATCTGGTGGATTTAAGACTACTTTGATTATGAATGCGCCATCCACTATGTGTCAAACTGTGAATGCCAAGATAGATTTCTCACCTGTTGAGAATTAGTTCAGTGGTTTAAAAAGGTCCACATAAGAGGGAAGAAGTTTCACTTTTCATGCAGTTAGAGAGTTCTCTTTTCTTGCATTTTCTGCATAGCCATGAGAGTTTGCATTTAATGTTATTTAAGTAGAAATGTCTTGCTTAGGACAAAAAATTATATGAAGCGTTTGCAAGGTAGTTCCTAGGATAGTGTCCATCAAAGGTGGGAAGCATGAAAGCCACTTTTATGGCTCTCTGCCACAACCTGAAAAAAATCAGCTGAAAAATGAGTGATGGATCACCTTGTACAACAAGTGAGCTTCTAGTTCTGAAAAAAATGCCGAACAGTTACATTTTGGGAGGCATGCATTGCTGAAGAGGGAAATTTACCTCTGGAAGTTGCCCATCACAGGTGTGTGAGATTCTGTGTTCTGCGTCAGGTAGCTGATGACAAAGGCTTTCTCTACTTTTTCATTAGCACATTAGTTTTTAATTGTTAGAATTCAATGGAGTTACCAAAACCATGCATGAATATAGCCACAGTTTCCTAGCTGTTTTTTTTGAAAGCAAATGGATGATCAGTGGTAACGGCGTAAGTCTCTGTACATTCAGGATTCAGACTTCATGGTGCAACCTTTTGTTTGACAAATGACAGTTTTCTGTCTCAAGAAGATAGTGCAAAGGGCTTTGTTTGCCCTGATAGGGAACCAAATGCCATCTGTCTAGAATGAGGGAGAGGTACTAAATTTTGCACTTCGGGCATCTTGCATTCACGTCTTCACAGAGCCTGGTCAGTTTTATCAGAGGTAATCTCCATCTGTTTATCTGGGACAGCTTTGCTTAAAAAAGGAAAAAGTGTAATTTGCAGAAATTGTAAATACTTGGATTGATGAATCGTCTTGCCAATTTGCAGTCAGCCCCAATTAGTGAAACCTTGCATGTGTACTAAACATGCCTTGAAGCTGTACTAAAAACAGGAATTGTTTGGCCATGGCTCATTAGTGTTGGCATAGCCTATGGGGGGAGCTCATCCATTTTTCTTCTGAAAGCCAGTTCATACACAGCTTGTCTCATCCAAAATATTGTGAAAAGGAAGACACAGCTGGCAATCAAGAAAGCCATGCCTGGCCATCAGTGACAGTCTCCAGGTGGTCTCAGACCCATGGAGGCAGAGGGCTGAGGAGGGACTGTAGAAACAATAGGGGGGACTGCTTTCAGTTCCTTTACAAAAGAAAGTCTGCACAAATGAACTAGCACAAGGGAGAGGTGGTAGCTCAGCCCTCTGCCTCTTTTGCTGTGATATTTTCTTTGCTGCAGGGTTGAGCATTTGATACATAATTCCCTGCCTTGTGTTTACAGAGTGCAGTGCCACATGTTTCCTGCTATACAGTAGAAATGGCCTAAGACTCAGATGACCTTGCTGGGATGGTTGTGGTGTTAAAAGTGTAAAAGACAGAAAAAGATGGCGGTCAACCTCCTCCCCCCCCCAACCACCTTATTCTCATGGATTTTTAATGCAGCTGTTCCATGGCCTTGGGGCTGGAAGGGAGCACTTTAAATGGCATGACAGGCTGTCTCCTTTCACCAAGTATATCAAATTTCTGTCCTCTTCCATTTCTCCTGCCCCACTTTACAGTTAAAATCCTGAATGTACAATTGGTCCTGAAAACCACAGGAAAAGGAAGTATTTCATCTTTCTCTTGGTTATTCTCCTATATTCTACCACTTATCACACTTCAGACATCCTTCCCAACCTCTTTGGCATTATTATAACACATCCTGTTCTTTTCTTTCTCCAGTTTGCCTCAGGTACTGTTAACCAAGAGTCAAATTAGACATTAAGAGTCATGCACGTTTCCTTCAAACAATGCTTTTCTTTCTCACAATGGCATTCTCAGAGATACAGGATTCCTCCAAAGATACAAAAATAACAAATTAAGCCTATGTTTACTTTCCAGTGGCAACTAAAGTACACTGGAATGCATCGTTCATGCTACAAACTTAACAAACAAGCATCTTTCACCACTTGAGGGAGCACCTCCTCTAAAAACATACTCAGCTTTAATGACTTTATATCATGTTTGCATTTATCTTACCTGGGAGAGTTCAAAATCCTTTGTGTTCCAGATATTTTGCTCTGGACAGCTGACAAACTGAATATCCTTTCATTTCAATCCAGAGCCTGTTAAATCACTCACCATGCTTACATTACAAACCTAGAGAACAATATGACGAAGATAATATTTTACTTTAGATACAGATGACCATCATCTGTATATTTATTTATTTATTTAATTTATTTATTTTATTTGTATCCCGCCTATCTGGTCAATCGAGGACCACTCTAGGTTACCTTTAGGAGATAAAGAAAGTGCTTCATGCAGTTTCATCAACAAATGGGGGGAATTAGCAGGCTCAACCAAAAGCCTTCTGACAGCACAGTACAATAAGTATTTTTATCTTACCCTGTAAGATAAATGAGGTTATCTTCTGGCCTTTGATCACTTTACAGTACCTTCAAATTCATGTTTGTCATCAGTATAATAATTACTAGCAAGGCTAAAGTGTTAGACAAGCTTTGAACTGCTTACTTTAGGTTTTGCTTTTCTGTACCTGCATATTGCTGCAAAAAAAGGAATTTAAGTAGTGGAAATATCCTTGGAAAAGGTGCTGAATTGCGACTGTGAAAGAGCAGGTGCAAGGCATTCCGCTTCAGCAGTTTTTCACCCCCTGAATGAGTAAACACTTTTTTCCCTCCTGGAGCACCAGCTAGGGAAAAATGAAAGAAGCATTCCGGCCATCTGCTAAATTACCCTATTGCATAAGTTTTATGGATCAGTCTAGCCGCAATGTACAAAATAAGCAGGCTTACAGAGATAAACCCCCTCTCCCCTGTGCCTGAATTTCAAATATGACACATTTGGATCTTCATTTGACTGTACCAACTGCCTCAGTAAAATGGACAAAATAAGCAAACTATCCTTCTGTGGGGGGTGGGGGCCCACAAGAGACAGCTCTTCCATTCCGACACTCCCTCACATTGGCCAAGCTGGCTGGGGCTGAGGATCGTTGCATTTCAAGAACATCTGGAATATCTCATGTTCCTCACTCCTGCTCTTTGGGGACCTTTATCTGGATGCTAAGGCACCAAATAACCTACTATTAGAAAGAACTTGTGACAGATTTCTTCACAGAGTCCAATGGTGGGCGGAGCCATTCTGCAAAGGAACTACCTGTATTCATCATGCTTTGGAAGGAGAGAAAAATCTCAAATACAGAATAGCTCCACGTTCTGCACCATGATACCTCCTTGCTTAAATTCTGTTTCCTGCCTGCTTTTAATTATGTCTGTAAGTCACTTTTAAGTGCTTTTCATTAGTGAAATCATGGAGTGGAAATGTTAATAACAACAACAGCAAAAATAACAATAGTCATAGCATCAGCTCTTGCTCGTCATATCTCAGCAATTGTTATTAAATCGCATACCTCTCTGGATCTGGACAGGTGGGGAACATAGGTCCTCCAGAAGTTGTTGGACCTTTAACTCCCCTTGCCCCTCAAAAATGGCTGCGGTTTCTATGGGCAATGGGAACTGAGGACTATTTGGAGGAGGGCCATTTGTTCCCCAGCCCTGACCGAGACAGACCATGTAGCCATAATGGCACACAGCTCTTTGCTGGTATATCTTCTGTGAACAATTAGTGGGAAAACATTGTTATGATATACAGTGGTGCCTTATTCTTTACCTGATTTTGCTAAGTTTCTTGGAAAAGGTCATTCGCACTAGCTTGAGAGCTAATGAATATCATTTCCCACAACATCTGGAACAAATATATGAACTGCTGGACAGCTCAGTGGCTTAGGTCCCTGGCTACAAAGCCAGAGGTTGGGAATTTGATCCTCCACTGTGCCTCCTTGACAGGGGCTGGACTTGATGATCCAAAGGGACCCTTCCAGCTCTGCAAATCTAAGGTGGTAGTGGTGGTGGTTGTGAAAACCTATCCTCCCCTTATAGTACAGCTGCCCAGAGAGGTTGATGAATTACAAAACAACAACAGAACGTGACCCTATGAAGCGGCAGATAGCCACAGCACTAGAGGTATCAGCCAGCTTCCAAATAATTTGCCCAACACCGATCGCAGAGTAGTCCTACTGCGATGTTTTGTGAGTGTCTCACAGGGGTGTTTCTGATCATTCATGACCCCATTCTCAAACTCCTTTCTGAGTCAGATGGAAAAGCCTGTAATTTTGCTTTTCAAACTCCCAGCAGTACATTTTATGATGTTGGGTCAGAGGAGGGCAGGCGGTCCAGTTCCCAAGACAGCCTAACAGCTTTTTCTCAGCTCTCGGAAGTAAAGGCTGCTGTGTGTCTTGGGGATGGTGAGGCAGGGGGAGTGATTGCATTTGCACAAAGCCACTGTTTCCTAGTCAGGAATGCCAGCTGCTTTATGGCTATTTTCAGCCCACACACATTTATAGGAATAAATTTGACCAGAATTACATGTACTGCATGTATTATGTGTCATCAAGGGAAGAGAACATCTGGTTTTGCAGCAGAAGGCTGATGTGGACACAGATCATCCAGATGCAAGCTGACTCCAGAGGTGTCCGAAGCACAAAGAAAACACTTATCTGAAGCAGATAAACACAGCTGCATACTACCTATCAGTACTGAGGCACTGAATATCTAGAAGAACTCTCTAGAAAAAGAAAACAACATTTAGCCGTATTGCAGGTGAGAACACTGAGAGTTAAAAGTATTTTCTAGGCCAAACTTTGTATCCGTGAATTTGGGTCAGAGGACTCCAAACAAGATGAGACACTGCTGCAGAACAAGTGAATTCATGGGGAAGATGAACCTCATCTAGAACAGATCTCTTCAAGAGATGAGCTAAGCCACATGCTCCATTGCTCTTCCTTCCCCTTCCTTGGTCAGTTGCTCTTATAACAATAAAGAATTGGGAGGGGGGGCGAGAGTCCAAAGGGAGGCAGTAACTAAGCCTCCACAACCTCATCCTCATTGCTTCCCTGCACCTGTCCACACTTCTGAGTGTGAATAAGGAAGGAAGCCACCCACCCAAGCTTGCCTCTAATTTACTGGAGGACTGGGCAGGAGGCCCGCCCCATGCGCACAGGGTTCTGGCCATGACTGGAAGCAAACGGGTGTCAACACTGGCGCAGCTGCACAGCCTCAATGCAGGACTGAGCGGCCACGTGGCTTAGAAGGGACGTTGAAGCTACCAATAAGCAAAAGCACCCATCACTGGAAATTGCAAATGACTGGGACAAGGCAACGTAGGGTGAGGGGGCAGCAGTCATGGTGGCTTGGGATTCTGGGAGTTGTAGTCCAAGAAATAAACTTTTCCCAGCTCTGTGGCACCCTTTGATTTTGCAGCTCAAGAGCCAAATGCATTCTTAGGCTTCTAGGGGGATATTACGTCTCTTAAACACACATGTTCATGTGGAAATGAAAAAGTGTTTTTTGGTCATTTCTGAATGAATTGTTAAAACCAGCAAAAGGCTGGAAACCAGTTTGTTCAGGAAGAACTACATTGATGGTGTAGATGTTTGTATTTTTAGTGGGGGACTTCTAGTGGGTGGGGAGTGTTTGGGGAATTTTATGTGTGTGCATATGTCTGGTCTCTGGGTGTCTGTGAATTTCATTGTATGGGTATACTATGTATATACTTGCAGTGACAATATATTATTATTATTGTTGTTGTTGTTGTTGTTGTTGTTGTTGTTGTTGTTGTTGTTGTTGTTATTGTTATTGTTATTGTTATTACTTTCTGGCCAGGCAGATCTACCTGCTTCCCCATGTTTGTAAGGGGTTTGTAATCCCGTTACCAAAAAATAAGACTGCATCCAAAGAAAACAGAATCAATCTTTAAAATGTACTAAAAAAAATGGTCCCTCACTTTGTCAGTACTATAACTTTACTAAGATGGTGTGACTTCGATATATTGCAGGCTACCTTAATACAAAATATTCCTACCATATATCTCACTGAAGTGTGCAGAGCATAGATGAGTTACTTTTGAGATTACATCTCCCTGAATTCCCTAGCCAGCATGATTCTGTGAACTGAAGCCCAAAAAGTCACCTTTTTCCAAACTGTGGAATGCAGTGACATAGAATATACACAGACCCGCGTGTGTGATATAAAATGTATTTTCTACAAATAAGATCCAACTTTAATTTTACAATGTTCCAGAAAAGATTGAAAGAACAAAGGCTGCAAAGCTAAACAGTTACATTTCTTTGAAACAACACCCTGTCACCCGCCAAAGGACAAGCGATAGTGTAGCCATGAAGCCCTCTGACCTTGATGGTCTCAGCTTGTGTGATGATGACTGGAAACATTCATTGGGTGTTCCGACTGCTTCGACAGGAAAGCTGTTACAATTATTACTGTCCACATTCTGTGAGGGAAGGAACACTTTATCATTTTGTGATTAAACCTTCCTCAAGAGGCTTCTCATGAAGGCTAAGGACTGGGAAGGAGGAGGAGGTGGGGACGCTACGAGAAAGAGACGGCGGATGCCGGTGTCACGGAAGGAAGGGAGCAGAATAAGCTAAGGACCGAGAAGCAGAAGCTTAAGGGAGGAGTCCATGAAGGTACAGAAAGGGTCTTGAGCAGACATGGCACAATGGTCAAAAACTGCCAGTGAGTAGTGAGGGGCTGTGAAGGAACATCAGAGCTAAATTTTAAGGCAGGGGACATGAAGAAGACTAGTGACATACTGTATTTCAAGCATTTAAATGTTTCGCAGTTAGGAATCGAAGTTAATGGTAAAACTGATGGTGCTTAAATGTAAATGCATTGTTAAGGTAACCTGAAAATAACTCTTTCATTCTGAGTGAATATTTCACTCTGCTTCTTTTGTATAACAACACTGTGTGCCAATACCCTTCTGCCTTTTCAGGTGCTAATACCTCTGTGGTTGACCACATTGGAACACATTGTTAGTACATAGGCATAAAAAGCCAGCTTAACAGAAAATACACTATAATCATTGAGCTATCTTGTTAACAACATTATAGATGTGTATGCTCCATGGAAAAAAGTGAAAACATGTCAGAGAGAGAGAGAGAGAGAGAGAGAGAGATGTGTTCCAGCCTTAGGCATCTTCAGTGGGCACTAAGGATCTTTCACTTGGAGTGATCTCGGTCCCTGGGGCCTCGTACGGCTGTAAGCTGATGGAATTCCAAACTTGTTCACTGACCGTACCAGACTGGCTGACCTCCCACAGTGTATGCTTCACCAACTCTGAAAATGTCACTCTGAAACAGGACGGGAGCTTTTTGCTGAGAAGGACATAAAGGATGGGGTTAAGGCAGCTGTTGATGAAGGCAAAGCCAACTGAAAGAGGAATGGCATCCCGAAGCAAGCCATGCAGATAGTTGTTATGGTGAGCAGACAGCTCAAGGATGCTAAATATATGATAGGGGGTCCAGCAAACAAAGAAGACAAACACAACTGCAAGAACGGTCCAGAATAGCCTGCTGGAGGTCAGAATAGCGCTCTTCTTCACCTGGCTGATGAGAAGGGAATAGCAAACGATCATGGTCAAGAGGGGAAAGAGGTAGCCACAAATGAACCTAATCCAGGTTAGAACATGGTGTCTGAGGATAATGAGATCAAGGTCACTTGGGTGAAAGTTGTTGTAGCAAATAGTGATGTTGTTGGGTAGCGTTAGTGTGTCTCTAAAATACAGAGCAGGGCTGCCAATGACTGTTGCCAGAATCCAAATGGTCAAAACCAGGAACAGGGTGTTCTTGAGAGTCCGATGCTTGTAGGAGAATGCTGGGTGGATCAGATGGACATACCGGTCAAGGCTGATTGCTGTCAGGAAGAAGACACTGGCGAACATGTTGAATAGGGCAATGAAGGAGTTGGCTTTGCATAGCCAGCTCCCAAAGGGCCAGTGGAAGCCCAGGGCAACATATGCAATATACAACGGGAGAAATAAAACAAAGATTAAGTCTGCAATGGCCAGGTTGAGGAACCAGAGGGAAGTGACGGTCTTGTCCCATTTAAAGCCCATGATCCAGATGACTATTGCATTGCCAGGCACTCCCAGAAGAAAAGCTATCCCATGGAGGACAAGAGAAACAATCTGTGCATTGCTAAGATAGAACTCGGGCGGCTCATCTTCTTCATAATTCTCAAAGTATTCCGTGAAGTTGTCTTCGTACTGCATGAAGTCAACAGATGCCAAGAGTACTGGCTGTCTCCTGAGAGGTGTGGGAATGGGGGTGGGGTGGAAAGGAAATTACAAGGAAATTGACATCATCAGCATACATTATCATGGGATGGTGTTCAGCATGGCATCTGGCTGTTGACCTATACAAGTCAATGGCTCAGCAATACATAAACAACATTTACTCATCAAAACGATTATTACCACAGTGATGAAGTAAGGGTAAATTGCCATGCTGGGAAGTGGCATGGTGTAAATACACTAACTTTAGAGAAGGGTAGTGGTGCAAAATTCAGCTTAACCATGCCTTCCAGCGTAATAGCTAAGGTTCTGATGGTAAGAGGCTAAAATGTTGAGTCCAAGCATGGCCGCAAGCCTACAATTTGTATCCCAGGCTCCTGTTCCTGGACTGTGTATTTGACCTCTGCTTGTATCTTAGATGTCTCTTCAAAGTTTTTCACTTCACCCATCTCATAAAATGGTATTCTGCAGCCTGTCTTCCTACACATGCCTTGTGTGACAAGTCCTGTAAGTATCAGCCAGCATGATCCTATCTATTAGAGGCTCCTTTGAATTGCATTCTTCCTCATGTTCTCTCAGACTCTTTTCTATAGTCTTGACAAATTAAATCTCTGTATCTTGTTCTGCAAGAACATGTGGTGCATCTTGGGTGAAAAAGCAAAATTAGCCATTTGAAAACGAATGTAACATAATTTAAAAAGTTGTGTGGAGAGGATAACACTTACCTTTTAGGATGGCTTTAGACTGTAGCTTCGTAGTGCTGGTCCAAGGAGTCTGAATCAGAAGACCTAAGAAAGAAATCAGAAAAGAAGGAAAACTCAACGCAGGATGCAGTGAGTGGGCAGGTGGGTGGTACCTAACTGACGTGTCAGTTTCAAATATAAACTCTGAACCAAACGTTGTTTTAGCTGCAATGTTCTGAAAAAAATTGTCTGGGAAAACAAGCAACCACACCGAGAATGATTGTTCCACTGGAGACTTGATACTGAAAATTTTGTTTTGTGAGACAATAGGTATGTTGCCCTTCGTGTCGTTCTTCCTCCTCCTCCACCATTTCTAAAAAGGCATTTTGACTGAAGAATTCTGGAAATGAAAATATGCCTTGCTCCATAAACACAGTATCCTTACAAGACACAGTATCATTAGAGACATCCTTTACTTAAAGGTCAAGATGATAACTGGGAGGTTGTCTGGGGTGCCAAGCTGAGTTGAAGAGATGCCAAACTGAGCTTTCTGATGAGGGCAAGCTGGGGTCAGTAGTTGTGTTTTTTGAATGTACTGTTTGCAGTGAGGTACCGAAACATGTATCAGAAGTAAAGCTGTAACCATTCTGCTCTTTCCCAGTGCACCACCACTACTCAAAATACGGTTGGTTGCTTGAACTTTGGCATATGGAAACTACTGTATAGGGATTCTTTATTTAAAAGCCTTACTAGTGACTTAAATACTGGTTGCTGAGAAGTCGGTTTGTTTGAACAATGTCATTCCCAATGCATAGCTTCTGTAAGCCTTTCCCATAAAACAATAAAATAGTTACTAACTAATAGCTTTACTACTTGATTGCTAGGCTATTCTAAGTTACCATGACTAACGAAGGCTGTAAGTCTGTCCTCCTTCGCCTACTCCAACTTACACACAAACACCAACAACTTACTCAACCCACCCCATAACTTAAATCAAAGTCTCTGTCTCATGGTGGTATCCAATCAGCATACAGTCCTTTGTCCACAACTCCACGCCAAACTTGTAACTTTCCACAGCGCCTTCTCCTCATCCTAGGCTGGTACACTGGTACACCGTTAGTAAGGAATGTTTTGGTTGTCAGTCCTGAGAAACGACCTTGGCTCATCTTCACAGGAACAAAGAGTCTCTAGGCACAATGAACACCTGCAAGTCCTGGGAAATAAGTACTACAAAACCCATATCCTCACACTCACTCTAGGCCCTTTCCATACACATTGCTGGTGTCAAGTCTGTAAGTCTCCAATGTGGGTGGGTGGGGAGCAGTAGGGGGGGGGGGCTTCAGTTCCTTTGAGATTTCATGCATCTTATACCAGTACTTAGATTTATTTCTGAATGCCACTCAACATCATTAAGTTTAATTAGCTTCATTGCTAACTAAATCAAAATATGCAATGCTAATGTACTTGGAACAGCATGTGCAGGAGTGGCTTGCTGGATTATGCATAAAGAAGCAATTCACAGACAATTTTGCAAATTAATGTTAGAAATGTTGATGATACAACCCAGCTTGAAATATTTGCATCTTCTTTCTGATCACAGTGGGAGAGATGGGTTCTCCGAATATAACCTGTGTTCAGGTGTTAATCACAGAGTTAATCAGTTCTAATTGTTAATCAGCTCTTTATTATTGTAGAGGGAATGCTTTGCACATGTTAAAGAAACTCTTCTCTCCTGCCTCCCAAGTTCTTTATTTCTTCTCTCCTCCCTCTCAAATCCTTCCCTCCCTCCCTCTCAGCCTCTCAGCATGTGATCACACTGGGGAAACAGACTGCGATTTGGACTTCTTATGAAGCAGTCCAGTGCGATATTTCCTTCCAGTCCCACAATGCACGGGGAAATGCACTGCAGCCCAACCCCAATCCATGCCCTGGCAGGACCTTTCTGGTCCAGATATAGGTCTACTGCTTTTGGAGGCCATGCTAGAGCAATTCCCCAACAGACAGAAAGGTCACTTTGCAGAGAGTGATTTCCCTTAAAGCAGTGGTCCCCAACCTTGGGCCTCCAGATGTTCTTGGACTACAGCTCCCAGAAGCCTTCACCACCACCTCTGCTGGCCAGGATTTCTGGGAGTTGAAGTCAAAGAACCTCTGGAGGCCCAAGGTTGGGGACCACTACCTTAAAGCAACCTTTCGGGTGTGATAAGGCGTGTGTGCCTTTGCAGATGTCTGATCGTGCCTCCAGCCTAGTCCTCATTCAGCCTCTGTACCACCTCATCAGAAGAGTAAAGAAAATGCTTATGATTGGGGCAACTAAAAAAAAAAGCTAATTAGGACTACAGGGGATTCAATTTTGAGAAATCTCTAGTACCCATTCAGATCTGTTTCTAGCTCTTGGCATTTCAGAGACCTTAGGGGAGAAACACCCACCACATTCAGAGGCTCTGGGGGAAACCAGTTTCAGGATGTAGCCCACACAGTTATTGCAATTAATCAGTAGTACCCATTCATATTATTGTTTCTTATTCTTTCAGAGATCTTTCAGGACAGACAAAAGATTTGTCAAGGAATTGATCTCAAGATATAATCCTCCTAACTATTGTAGATGTACAGTCAGTAACATCTTGTCCAACATTTGTTTGTTGCTACATCAGAGATTTTTCAGGAAAAACTCAACAAAATTTCACAAATAGTTATTATTTATTTTCAAATGTGCCAAGCTTTGTCTGGGCTAAAAATGTATAAATCATATCCTCATCCCAGGACTCTTTTCTGCTCTCTGCCCAGTCTTTTTTCTCTCCCTCCACCCAGTACTTAGCTTAGTACAGTACTCAAACTCTAAAAATGCAAGTTCTTTTGACTACAGCTTGCTGAATCTTGCTGTTACTTCCTAGTTCTGACCTAAAGTATTCAGTTATTTGTTGACAATCCATTCAAAATTTCACATTTCTTTCTTCAACGAGGGAGACTTTTGTTGGAGGAAAAATAACTTTGTATGCTCACTAGCACTAGCTTTCAGTGGCAGAGGTGGTTTAGGATCCAGAGGGACTTTCTTGGGCTAAGGTGACTGTTTACCTTTTTCACTAACCTATTAGAAAACTCTGTTTTCCTGGGCTTGAGGTAAGCCACTCCTCTCTTCTTGTCTATCTCCACTTCAACTGTTTGTTTCTCTCCCTTGTCCTTCCTGACCTCCAAGGACAGCAGACATGAAACCATTCTGCCCTTGACCTCTTCTTTCACCCTTTGGCTGGGTAGTGAACTAAGCATCTCATATTGCTGAGGATGCAATCCCTTTGTTTTATTCTTTTTCTTCTCTTCTGATTGTAACTCAAGATCAACTGTAAGTAAAATTCTTTCCCCCATTTCCTACCTTAAGCTAGTTGTAGAGTGATTTCTTATACATACTGTACAAGGGGGCTGGATTGGTAGCTGGAATCTTTAGCTATATTCCCTTCATGCCTTCCCTGTACTTTAGTTGGTTTCTGGTTCTTTATATCCTGCTGATAAAGGGAATCAACTCCTATTCTAAAAATGCACAAGAACTTTTGGGTCCAGTGCTCGTTCTGCCTTGGGCTAGTGCATTGCTGCACAGCGTGTCACCATCAAGATGGAGTTCACTTGCTCTGAGCTGTCAAAGGGTAATGTTGTCCCAGAGAGGTAGCAGGAGACACCTTGTTTTGAGGTCCTTGTAGGGGACCTTACAGAGCAAATGAATGATCTGCATTTGACTTTGCAGGATTATATAATATGGAATAAACCTTTATTCCCATTTATTTTCAATCTGCAAAGATGCCATTTTCAGCATAACATATGAAGGGGGTCACTGCTCTCTTTTCTGACACAGTGTCCTGAATTTCTTAAATGAGTGGTACTGGTGTTATGTTACATACTAGCAAATGCATCTGATCTTGTGAGGCTTTGAAACCTGTTACTTATACTGTACACTCAACTCCCTTTTCTCCTGACCCCAATTTTACCTCGTTATAATTTATTCCCCCCTCCCCACTTCTTACTTAGCCTGTTTGTGTGGCTGTATGTGTTTGTGTTGTATGCTGTCAAGTTGGAACTGACATATTGTATATGTTATTCTTTATTTGTCTGGAAGCCGACTAGAGTGGTCACAATGACCAGATAGGTGAGGTACAAATAAATAAACAAACAAACAAATAAATAAATATAGTGACCCACACAGGGCTTTCAAGGTAACTGAGATATTTAAGGAGTGCTTTTTTCAGTTCCACTCCTCCAATGAGCTTCCACAGCTGAACTTAGATTCAAACCCTGTTCTCCAGGGTTGGAATCTAGTCCGTCACTTAGCCTACTCATGCAGAAATGGAGCACCATGTTTAAAGTTTTATTGCATGTTTATCTGGCACCCGTGTCCACAGGAGATGTGCAGTGCATTGGTTCATTCCACAAGAGAGGCATCTCCTGCATCTGGAGCTTTTTGGACTAGCTGCTCCAGATGCGCAAGTTGATTACCTCTTCACGCTGGGTAGCTGGAAGAAAAGGAAATGGGGAGAAGGTTTCAACCAAATTCCCTGTGGCATTATTAGAAGAGGCAGGCAGAAGGTGTGTTACAACAGATGAGGGTTGTGAGACCCTTTCAGGAGGCCAGGCAGAGTGGGTATACTGTGATGGCCTTAACATGGAGGAGAACCTCTCCAGCAGCTGAGCCCCCAAATGGGCTGTTGCTGCCACCCTTGTCCCACTGCCTCATATGGATGAGAATGAAACATGGAAAAGAATGGCTGGCTAGCTGATGAGGCAGTTCTGCTGCTGCTGCTTCCCAAACTGGGTAGGGGGTTAGTTCAAAGCCAGAGGGAAAGGATCCTGTAGTTGACATTTATCTGACATGTGTTAGAGAAGGATCCAGTAAAGTCCTGTGATCAGGTGCTCCTTCCAGTGAATCTAATTACTGGAAGAACCTGGTTTTGGGATACAGCCAACCCACCTATTAAGGTGGGAAATCAGCAGTATCCCTGCAAAATGTCATGTTTCCAGACATTACAATTTCAGAGATCATTCCAGACAAAGAAACAAACCTTTGAAAATGTTAAGAAGAATGCAATGACCTATATCAAGTTTTTCATTTATAACTATCCTTCTTTCCTTCCTTCTTTCCTTCCTTCCACCTTCCTTCCTTCCTTCCTTCCTTCCTTCCTTCCTTCCTTCCTTCCTTCCTTCCTTCCTTCCTTCCTTCCTTCCTTCCTTCCTTCCTTCCTTCCTTCCTTCCTTCCTTCCTTCCTTCCTTCCTTCCTTCCTTCCTTCCTTCCTTCCTTCCTTCCTTCCTTCCTTCCTTCCTTCCTTCCTTCCTTCCTTCCTTCCTTCCTTCCTTCCTTCCTTCCTTCCTTCCTTCCTTCCTTCCTTCCTTCCTTCCTTCCTTCCTTCCTTCCTTCCTTCCTTCCTTCCTTCCTTCCTTCCTTCCTTCCTTCCTTCCTCTTCCTTCCTTCCTTCCTTCCTTCCTTCCTTCCTTCCTTCCTTCCTTCCTTCCTTCCTTCCTTCCTTCCTTCCTTCCTTCCTTCCTTCCTTCCTTCCTTCCTTCCTTCCTTCCTTCCTTCCTTCCTTCCTTCCTTCCTTCCTTCCTTCCTTCCTTCCTTCCTTCCTTCCTTCCTTCCTTCCTTCCTTCCTTCCTTCCTTCCTTCCTTCCTTCCTTCCTTCCTTCCTTCCTTCCTTCATCCATCTATTCATTAAAAGACACCAATAAAGAATGAGTCCAGACACCTACAATATTTCTAGCTAAATTAAAGATGACACTTTTATTTTCCATCTATAAGATCAAGCTGAATGAAATAAATTTAATTTGTGGTTGGTGGGGTGGCTTTCTTGTCAACCAAACATTTGAAAATATGTGCTTATTCAGGCTTTGAATTGCACGCATGTAATGCCTCTCTGGGGGACATGAGTTCCGTACAAATATTGCTACCACCCATATGAGTCATTAAAGAAAGTGTATTGTAAACATGAATAAGTCATCTAAACAGCTGCAATTAAGAGTAATTTTGACCAACAAATCATGTCCAGTGAGTAGAAAGTAAGGGGTTTGCTCATTTTACACTTTTAAAAAAACTATTAATGAAGAGTTCTTCTTTCCATTTTATTTATGCCCGTAAAGCCTCAACTGCAGAAATTACCACTTTACATGCATATTTCACGTTAAACCTTCTATATACAGGACAGCTTGTTGCTATGAAGCCCAGCCACACCAGTAAAAAATCAGTCCATAACATTTGTTAGAAAACCCATCATATGCATAAAAGTATTGTCTCCGTGGATCAATTTATCAGCACCCATTAGTGTCCATAAAAGAAGAGGGCCCTTACCCAAGGAATGTCCATGATACTCCTTTCCACGTTGCTGTGTCCAGCAGGTAACTCATAATCCAGTCAAAATTTAGCTTCCTTTATTTCAAAGATATTCAAAGCTATGCTGAAGACTGCCCCTGAATGCAATGAATAGCATGTGCTACTGCTTAAGTGTGATTGGACTCATAGTATAAAATTCTATGATGTTCAGATATATCTTATTGTATTACAACAACGAGCCTCTTTCTCTACCGTAACATCAGAACCTGCTGGCTACTGCTTGGATTTTCAATCCCAAAGCTAGGAGATATGAGGTGGGGTGGGGGGCAGCAGCAGTTTATTCTAGATCTCCTCTGAGGTCTCTGGACGCATATATTTCTACCTAAAGCATGTTTTTTTCCTCCCTCTGCCCTTGAACATAGTCTGTTTTTTATTTGTATGCTAGCACAGCTGAACCAATACCATAGCTGCGTAATATATTGCTATGCTATTGAAGACAGGAGGGCCTGGCGTGCTCTGGTCCATGGGGTCACGAAGAGTCGGACACGACTAAACGACTAAACACACACACACATTGCAGATCTGCAGAATCAGTGTATCTCCAAGATCCATCAGTATAGGAGAACTAAGTTGGGATCTATTGCAATGTGTCCTTATCTACACATGTCAGTGAGTTCACAGGACAAATACATGTTGAAAGACCTGTGAATGCAACATGGACAATAAAAGCCCCTTAAGAGAGGGAATTAATAACTAGGTAAGAAGCCAGTATTAAAATGACTGAATATATGGTTTATTACAGAACTACAGAAAGCATGTGCACAGAGGGCATTTAGATCTGACTAGCAACTATTCAGTAAATACAGAGAAGAGGTGACATGATTACGTAGGAGAGTATCTTATGTATGAAACACAGAGAAGGTAACTCATGCCAATTAAATGGGAAACACCAGCATCAGATAAAATATACATGGAGCTGAAGAGAGGCTGGCAAGTTCAGATGTAGCGACATGGGTAACTGTATGGATATAAAACAGAAAGAATGGGGTATGGTCTTTTCTCCAGGAGTTTGCTGTGTGTAGATTTATATTTCTGTTCAAAAACATGGAGAGATAGCTAATGTGCTTCTTTAAAAAATGTCCTTAGAACTAGGTAATATAAATTAATCTGAAGACTTGCGATTTATCATCACCGATAATTTGGACAGGGAAGTTAGTTAATAACAATGCATTCATTCATTCATTCATTCATTCATTCATTCATTCATTCATTCATTCATTCATTCATTTATTTATTTATTTATTTATTTATTTATTTATTCATTCATTCATTCATTCATTCATTCATTCATTCATTCATTCAATATCCTGCCTATCTAGTCGACTCAGGACCACTCTAGGCGGCTAACAATCATGTGTGTAATTAGACCTTCCCTGCATGGAGGTTGGGTAGCAGGCGTAACGTAGTCAGCTCCACTGCCAAAGTGAATAAGATCCTGCTAATTTGGAACATTGAAAATTGATCACTGTGTTCCTTTTTTTGTCATAAGTGGCTTGCAATTCTTGAGAATTTATGAACAAGAACATTAATGTTTTTTGACCTTGGGCCTTTCAGCGGAGATTCTGAAAACCTAAGCTGCAGATGTGAGATTGCTGTGACTATAAGTTAGCTTTCAAGCACATTGGCACAGAATTTAAATAACTTTCCTTACTAAAGTAGAACAATGTTTCTGCTTTTTATTATGAGCACAGTGGTAGAATGATGTACAGTATTTGCATATATTTTGGAAATGTTCCTAGCAAACTTTTTGATAACCTATGTCAAAAGTCAACATGCATGCTTCTAGTAACAAATGAAGCTAACTAGGTAATGTTTTCATTAGATACTTGGTATCTTGAGAATATGCTTGGATGCAGTAAAATGTTTAATTTCTATGGTAGAAATAAAAGAAACCCAACAAAGCAAGTAGAGTTATGAACCTTATTGTGCTGAAACTCAACAACAGCCCCAAATCCTGGTTCTTTTATAAGCCAGCTACCACCTGCCCCTTGGCTAGGATCATAATGTATTCGTTCTTCACTTGCAAAATATTTCAAGACTAACTCACTAATTGATACATAATTTAGGAGACCCCCCCTCATGAATTGGCAAGATGGTAACACTTGTATCTTCAAAGCACTTGGTTAACAAGATTGACTTCACAGGTGCAGGTATCCAGAATTAATTGACTAACCAGCACAGTTGTATGAACAAATTCCTTTCTCACGGGATAAATACATACCTTGATTATAAAAACCTGGCTTCCCAGACAACTATTTATCAGGGCAAAACAAGGGACATAAGATAAATGAAATTGTAAAATAGAACGGTGAAACTCAGAGCTAGCTTCTACTCTGGCTACGAATGGCACATAAAGGCCGATAACAGAGATGGAAACATGCATACAGTAATACCCTACTTAGTGCTCAGAACACATTTCAAGAAAATAAATGCTAACCAAATCAGGACTGAACGGGGTCATTTTAACAGGATGCCTTAGTATGGCACAGGTGAAAAAAAACAACACTTGCCCTCAGGATAGGGCAAGTAGATGAGCCTCTGGAAAAATTTGTGGGTATTGGACCCATGGGGGGAGGGGTTCTGCTTAGAATTAAAGCCACAGAACAGAAGAAGGGAAGAAGGGCTCTAACCTCAGCTACAAGAAGTTCCAGAAACCCTGTTTGTGTGGGGGGCAGTGGGGGACAAAGACAAGAACCAGGGAGCACCGGTGCAGAGTGACTGGGTTGGCCCCATCAACCAACAACAACATGGCCACTCAAGCATGCATGCGTGCTGCAGTGAATCAGTGCTAAACAGGGCAGTGAGATATAACCATATAAGACTGTATGTCTATGCAAGGGAGCTTAGGCACAGAGGCAAACTGGGGCAACAGCACTACATCTCCTCTGGAATATAACAGTCTTCCAGCTATGGGATTACAGGCCCATCCTCTTCTCTTCCAAACACCACTGCACCACTGTAATAAGGAGGACAGCATATGTATTGTGAAATTGGCTTTTCAATTTTGGTTGAGTGAGGCTTAGCCTACCCCCTTCCAGATAAAATCGAGATTTTTGGAGATAAGTTGCTAGAGAATCTGTTCAAAATAGCAGTGAAGTTGTGCTTTTTTCTTTTTTCTTTTTTTCTTTTTTGGTAACAGAATCCTATACCACTTCCCCTACCAGACATAGGAAAAAGGACTGCCATAAAAATTATTGATAGCAGAATATCTACTTAGGAGTAAGTCCCACTGAAATTGCTGGATCTGTCAAGAACATTCAGGGGGTGTATAGAAAGGTTTCAACTCAAATCCAATTAATTTGCTTAGAGGTCCCATTGATATTAGACAGTTTTAGCCCAAGACTACACAAGATTCCAGCTAAACCCCCAGCTCTGTCAACATACATTCCAGACACGAAAGGTCATCACAAATGAAAAGAACTTCTAGAACTTGGAAGATTCAAGAACTGGCAAATCTCTGAGAACACTGAGGTATGCTCCAGATTTGAATGAACAATAGCCTCATTTCTGTATCCCCAGGGCTTGGTTAAGCTTCATCACGTTTAAGAACGTCTCCCCATCCCGATGAAGGCGAACTGTATGAAGGCAGGAATGCCTGATCCTTTCCACCAAAGAGACAGATAATTTGCTCTGGAATACTTTGCAAATAAACAACTTTCTCAGTACAAGGCTGCCATGCACAACATTGAGGTGGAAACATGAAACACTTAAAGGACATGATCTTGCCTAGAAAACCTTGGAATCAACTTGATGGCACACACACACGCACACACGTTATGCTGACAAACTGTTGACAGTTCCTCTTCCTTCCCAAGAAAAAAACACAGAGCCAAGTGTTCATCTTTATGCCCTACTGGAGTTTCTCAACATAAGCTGTACTATTACTTTCATAATTTTTCAGTTATGTCAGAACTGAAAATCTACATGCAACCCTAAAAAAATTTAAAATAAAGGATCCAGAACTATGATAGATCTCTGCTTATTCTCTAGGCTTGGACCCTTCCTAAAAAATTCATTTCCAGAACTATGGCTGTGTTAGGCTGTTGCAGCAAAAATGTTTTGTGGCACCTTAAAGAATTATCATTTTGAATATTTATGTATTACTGTATATTTACCCCGCCACCTTACTTCAAGTTAACGCAAGGCAGAGTACATGGGATTCCTCCCTATGTTATCCTCTCAGCAACCCCTGTGAGACAGGCTGAGAGAAAATGACAGGTCCAAAACTACTCATTCGGTTTCCTAGTTCTGTAGGTCCTTTAACATGTACACCCTAAGTCACAAGCCAAAACTCTTAACAGCTACACCATACTGACATAAATGTTTGTACATCAGTGCATTTGAAGTAAACTCATTACTGACGTTACTTGAAGGGCTGCCTGAAGAGGAAGGTCTTTACCTCATGAGAGAAGGGCAAGAGGGAGGGGGCAAACCTGGCTTCTCAAGAGAGTGCCTTCCAAAGCCTGGGAGCAGCCACTGAGAAGGCCCTCTCTGTCTCTCTGTCTCTGTCTCTGTCTCTGTCTCTCCCCCTCTCCCTCTCTCTCCCTCCCTCTCTCTCTGAATGTAACTAAGATATGTATCACCGAGACTAGACGATACATCTCAATGAATGAGGACAACTGGTGCATCAGCTTTAACTGTGCAAATGCACTCCTGGCCACTTGTGCATTGAAGCTCAGGGTTAAGTCCAGGAAAACACCCAAGCTATAGACTTGACTTTTTTTTACGGGGAGTGTAACCCTATCCAGTACAAGATGAATCTCTATCCTCTGATTTGCCTTGTGACTAACCAGGAGCACTTCTATCTTTTTTGGATTAAGTGATGCTATCCAGAAATGCCTGTCCCCAACAGAGGCTCTCCCAAAAGATATATGGGAAGAGGCCTGATGTATAAAGAAGTGAAAGCTCAGAGAGGTGCCAGAACCGAAAAGAATAATGAGGTATATGTGAAGACAGTTCAGAAATGTCAGCTAGTCCAGAAAGAAACTACTATGGTTCTGGCAGGTAAGAAAAGATCAGAAGGTATCACACGGATCCTTCTGAACTATGAGAAATTCAGGTATGTTCCAGCCAGAAAGGGCTTTTTGGTTCCAGCTAACAGCAGTCAGTCAGTTTCCATCACATCATCACCAGGCTAGTGTTACATACAGCACTGATGTTACCTGTCTGTCATGGGTTTGGAGGGAAAGTTCCATCCTATGGGGAGTGGAAGGCGGGACATCAGGAGGAGGGGCTGTACTGTATAAATATGTGATGCCTGTGTGGTGAGAGAGAGACACTGAGAGACACTGAGAGACACTGGGATGTGACGAAGCAGCAGCTGGGAAGAAGAAGCTGTTGTGGGAGTCTGTGTGTCAGACAGGGTACTACTGTGTGTCAGAGTACCAACCTGATAGGTTCAGGTGTCTGTTGGTTAGCCAGAACTGATAGGTTCAGGGTCTGTGCTTTAAGTTAAGGGTTCTGGGTGAACCAAACTGTGTGTATGTATGAGTGAGAATAAGCCACGTTACTTTATCCTATTCACCTGATTGTTTTATTTTCCCTGTGTGTATTTAAATAAACCTTATTCTTTTCATTGTTTAAAAATCCATCCCTGGTCTGTGTGACTTCTTACAGGGAATGGTTGGTGGCAGCTTAGTGTAACTGTGTGACATATCCCAGTAGGTCTGGGTTTGTCACATTGATTGGTGTCCAGCGTGTGGGATACGACTGGTCCAGTTGTCCAGTGGTCCAGCAAAGCCTTGGCAAGTGTGCCCAGAGCAAGGGGGGTCTAGTCAGGGACAGTCTGAGGCGCGTAGGTAATCTTCTAGGTGTACCTCACGGGGAGGTGCGCTAGTAGAAGAACGTGCCAACTGGGGAGACTTAGATTAAGGTGCTCTGAGGCAGCCTAGTTTTGGCGGGAAAAAGCTGAGGCAAAACTGCGTAGTAACAGTGAGCTAGCTTGCCAGCTGAGAGGCCCAGCAGAGGGGGGTAGGCTCTGACTCGATACTGTTGCAAGTAAGTGCTGAAGAACAGCAGCAATCTCTAGGGAGAGCTGGTTCTGAGGCAAGAAGGAAAAAAGTGGTCGTTTTATTTTGAGGCTTGACTTTTAAAGCAGCCTGTTCTGAGGGGGGATTATGCCCTTGACTCGAAGCCAAGTAGCAGACATGAGTGAAGTGAAAGACCCCCAGATTGACCAAGGTTCTGAGGATGAATTTGGCTCAGTGCAAGGTGACAGCACAGGAGAGCAGGACCCAGAACTCAGAAAAATACTCCTAGCCCAACAGCATGAACTGAGGGTGAGGGAAATGGAGGAAAGATTAGAGAGAGAAAGAAGGGAGGAAAGGGAAAGGCAATTTGAAATGGAGCAAAGGGAAAGAGAGAAACAAAGGCAATTTGAATTAGAGAGAGAGAGAGAGAGAATGGAGAGAGAAGAAAGAATGGAGAGAGAGAAAATGGCGTTTGAATTAAGAAAACTGGAACTGATGAACCAGAACAATAATAACAATAGGGATTCTGAGGGAGGCCAATTGTCTAAGGCTGACCTGAAGAAATTCCCTGTGTACCACAAGGGAGATTGTCCTGAGGTGTTCTTTTCCTTAGTGGAAAGAGCGTTTGTGGACTTCTCAGTGAGGGAAACTGAGAAGATGACCATCATGCGGTCTTTAATCAGTGGTAGCCTGGCTGAGGTTTATGCCGAGATGCCTGAGGAACTGATGAAAGATTTTGCAGAGTTTAAAAAACTGGTGTTTGCCAGACATGGGATAAATGCGGAGCAGCTGAGACAAAGATTCAGGTCCCTCACCAAGAAGCCAGAACAGACTTTTACCCAAGTGGGGGCCCAATTGGTGAGGCTGCTTGAGAAATGGCTATCTCAGGAGGGGACAGAGACCTATGAGCAGCTTAAAGACTTGATAGCACTGGAACAGTTCTATTCAGTCCTGCAGGGGGAATTGAAATTCCAGGTGAGGGAAAGGAAACCGAAATCTGTGGCAGCAGCCGCAGAGATCGCAGATTTTATTTCTCAAATAAGAAAGCCCTTGGGTGAGGGGAAATCTGTAGGTAAACCCAAAGAAACCTACAGCAAGTACTCTCAGGGACCCGGGAAAAGCCAGCAAGGGGGAGGGGCCCATGGTGAAGGGAAGCCCTCAGACATGAAACTAAGACCTCAGATTTTGGAGGGAAAACCAAAACAAGATGAGAGAGAATCAAAATACACCAGAAAATGTTATTTCTGTCAGGGAAAGGGTCATCTAATCTCAGAGTGTGAGAAATTAAAGCAGCTAAAAGGAATGGTGCCTCAGAATTCTAGTGGGACCAAGCCAAAAGCTGTGTTCTGTGTCCAGAAAGAGCAAAGCTCAGTGTCACTGAGGGAGCCTGTTGCCATGGCTACTCAGTCTGAAACAGCTACCTCTGCTGATCAGGCTGAGGAAAATGGTCCTCTTGTGGAGGTAAAGCGCTGCTTGCTGGTGAAAACAGATTCTCAGTTGTTTGAGACAGCAGGGGTGGACGTAGGAATACTTGACCGTCAGTATAGGGGGCTGCGGGACACTTGTTCCCAGGTAACCCTGTGCCATCCAGATATTATTCCTAGGGAGTTTATAATCCCAAATGAGAGCATAAAGGTGGCAGGGATTGAGGGGCAGGTAATCTCTCTGCCAGTAGCAGAGGTACCTGTCAACTTTCAAGGCTGGAGGGGAGATTGGCGGCTAGCGATTTCATCGACTCTGCCAGCAGCCGTGCTCGTGGGAAATGACCTGGCTGAACATGTGAAACGGGTGCTAGTGATTACACGCTCACAAGCCACCACAGGGACAGTTCAGGGGGGTAATGATGAGCCAGAGACGGAAGCAGAGGGGAGTTCAGAAGCTGTGGTGGAAACCTTAACCACAGACAGCAGATTTGGACAGGAGCAAAAGGCAGACGCCACTCTCCAAAAGTGTTTTGAACAGGTGACTGACGCCCAGCTAACACCTGAAACCCCAGTGAGATTTCTGGAGAAAAAGGGGAGTTTATATAGAGAAACCCTGAGGAATATCTCAAAAGGGGGAGATGGGATCAGAAGTCAGCTGGTGGTACCTGAAAAGTATCGCCCCATGATCTTACAAAGGGGTCACTCTGACATGTTTGCTGCACACTTAGGGGTGAAAGGGCCCCTTGATTTGATCAAACAAAATTGGGAGCAGATCACCCAGGATGACCCACAAGACGTTGTGACATACATAGACACCTTGATGAATGACCTAAGGAGAAATCTAGAGCTGGCAGCAGAAAACCTGCAAGCTCAGAAGGTCAGACAGAAAACATGGTATGACCACAAAGCTAGAGAGAGGCACTTTGACCCAGGGGAGGAAGTGCTTTGGCTTAGGCCCTGCAGAGAGAATAAACTGCAGCTCAAATGGGCAGGACCATATAGGGTCATTTCCAAGATGTCAGACCTGAACTACCTAATAGAGCAGGAGGAGAACCAAGCAAGGAGGGTGGTTCATGTGAATGCCCTAAAACCCTACTACAGAGGGGAACAGAGGGTTTTATTCGCGATAAAAGCAGCTGAGAGTGAGGAAGCGGAATTACCCTTCTGGGAGGGTAGAGGGGAAGTAAAATACAACCCAGAGGAGGTAAAGATCAGTCCTGCACTCACCCAAGACCAGCAGCAAGAACTAAAAATGCTGCTTAGTAAATATCAACAGGTGTTTTCTAACAAGCCGGGGATAGTGAAGGGAGTGATGCATCGGATCCACACAGGGGATGCACCCCCGCAGGCAGTATCCCCATACCGAGTAACGGGACCCTATAGGGACAAGGTGCGGAAGGAGCTGGACGAAATGCTGAGGGAGAACATAATCGTCCCCTCTTCTAGTCCTTGGTCCTCTCCGATAGTCCTTGTGGACAAGCCTGATGGGAGCATTAGGTTTTGTGTCGATTACAGGAAATTAAACCGTGTAACCACTCCTGATGCCTACCCAATGCCCAGGCTAGACAACCTGATTGAAACCATAGGGGGTTGTCGGTTCATCTCATCATTGGACCTGGTAAAGGGATATTGGCAATTAAGAATTGATCCCAGGGATCAAGAAAAGACTGCCTTTTGCAGCCCTTTTGGTCTCTATGAGTTTCGAGTCCTGAGCTTTGGTCTCAGAAATGCACCAGCCACATTCCAAAGGCTGATGGACCAGACCTTGGCAGGGCTCAGTGACTTTACAGTGGCCTACATTGACGACATAGGGATCTTCAGTAATACCTGGGAAGATCACCTGATACACCTGGAGTTAGTGCTGCAGAGGTTAAGTGCAGCAGGGCTAACAGTAAAGGCCAGCAAGTTTCAGCTGGGTAGCCCAGAAATAAAATACTTGGGTCACATGGTAGGGGGAGGAATGATAAAACCCCTGGAGGCCAAAATAGAAGCTGTTCGTGATTGGCCTAGACCCAACACCAAGAAAAAAGTCAAATCATTTCTTGGGTTGGTGGGCTACTACAGAAAGTTCATCCCGAGGTTTAGCGAGATTGCGGCTCCGCTGACCGATCTGACGAGGAAGAAGGCTGATGACCGCATCCCGTGGACCAGCGACTGTGAGGCGGCGTTCCAGAGGTTGAAGGAGGCGTTAATCAACTATCCAGTCCTGCGTGCTCCAGACTTCGACCGGGAGTTCATCATATACACCGATGCGTCTAACAGCGGGGTAGGAGCAGTTCTGTGCCAGGAGGATGAGAATGGTGACCAGCATCCGGTGTCCTACCTGAGTAGGAAACTTCAAAAAGGTGAGAGACATTTGGCAACCGTGGAGAAGGAGTGTTTGGCCATAGTCTACGCGATCCAGAAGGCCAAGCCTTACATCTGGGGAAGACATTTTATTCTATGTACTGACCATTCACCATTGCAATGGTTAAAGACAATGAAAACCCACAATAGCAAACTTATGAGGTGGGCTTTAAACCTACAGGACTATGACTTTGAAGTGAAGGTGGTCAGAGGGTCAGTGAACTGTGTTGCTGACGCCTTGTCAAGAAGACCTGAAGATTGAAGACGGCGAAAGAACATGGACTATGTGTATATAATGATGAAAAAGTTAAATGTACCTGGTTTTGAAGTTGGTTTGTATGAATAAAGGTAAATTGATGTAATGTATATGATAAATGTTTAAATGCCTATTTGCTATGGTTTAACTTAGAATGTAAGTATAAGTAAGTATAATATGGTATGTATAACTGTTGTTGTGTATTTTATACAGGTTGTTTTTTGGTGAAAAGCACGTTAGCTTTCCCCCTACAAAACAACTTATAAAGAGGGGAGGTGTTACATACAGCACTGATGTTACCTGTCTGTCATAGGTTTGGAGGGAAAGTTCCATCCTATGGGGAGTGGAAGGCGGGACATCAGGAGGAGGGGCTGTACTGTATAAATATGTGATGCCTGTGTGGTGAGAGAGAGACACTGAGAGACACTGAGAGACACTGGGATGTGACGAAGCAGCAGCTGGGAAGAAGAAGCTGTTGTGGGAGTCTGTGTGTCAGACAGGGTACTACTGTGTGTCAGAGTACCAACCTGATAGGTTCAGGTGTCTGTTGGTTAGCCAGAACTGATAGGTTCAGGGTCTGTGCTTTAAGTTAAGGGTTCTGGGTGAACCAAACTGTGTGTATGTATGAGTGAGAATAAGCCACGTTACTTTATCCTATTCACCTGATTGTTTTATTTTCCCTGTGTGTATTTAAATAAACCTTATTCTTTTCATTGTTTAAAAATCCATCCCTGGTCTGTGTGACTTCTTACAGGGAATGGTTGGTGGCAGCTTAGTGTAACTGTGTGACATATCCCAGTAGGTCTGGGTTTGTCACAGCTAGTACTTTCAGCCCCACTCAAAGCAAGTAGAAAATGCCTTTCATGACCCCCCCCCAAAGGCACCGAAAACAAATATCAAATTTCTGCGTATAGCTTGAATCCCTCAGTGGTGTCTGCCTCTCCACAACTGCCTGAGCAGTATGAGATGCAGGAGGATTGTCTATGTCCTTATCTTTGTTTGCTGGAGGTAACCCTAATCTTAAGACAAAGCACTATCTTTTATATAGCAGAGTGTGGAAGATGGGCATATTTGATCTATGGTCACTCTGGATTTGAAGGGGTGCTGAATCCACTCTCAATTTTAATGTGAACTTTAGATTGTGACCAGTTAGTTTCAGTACCTCAGAAAGTGCCTTTGAAATTATAACTAAAACTCAGATTCAGTTCGTTGTACTGTATCTACTAAACCAGATTCACTAACCTGCACAGCTACAGAGCAATAATTCTATACTACATTCTCCTGCACAAGCCTATCAGAAATAATGAAGAGTCACACGGGGGTCCTATTCATTTCAACATGACTGGTGCAAGAGATATTCCTAGTGCGTTGAGCCCCTTATTGCTACTTATTGGGAGGGGGTATTTGCATTTAGTTGTCTTGTGTAGGTGGCATATGGAATGGAGAATGAGCTAAGCCAACATTATGCCACAGAGATGATGCAGCCAAAAATGTTTTGAGTTATAGGAGAAGTTAGTATTTGGGAGAAAGTTGTAGCTTGGTTGGCAGCTGAGAATGGGTGGGGAAGCAAAGCTGAGTTCAGAGACAACATGATGGATGAAGTGGGAATGGAAGCATATAAATGTCAAAGCCAGCTTCTTTTAGATTTTTTTCCCCTTTGGTCTGGGCTTTGGCGAGTTACAACCACAAGCATGTGAGGCTCTTGTTATCAGACTGACCCAAAACATGATATGTGAATGTTTACTTTCCACTCAACACAAGACAAAGTGCGTAACATTACCCAAAGCCAATCAGATTCATTTGGTATCTTGAGACAAAAATCTCACTGGTGTATTTAATGAACTTACTTACTTACTTACTTACTTACTTACTTACTTACTTACTTACTTACTTACTTACTTACTTACTTACTTACTTACTTACTTACTTACTTACTTACTTACTTACTTATTTGATATACCGTCCATCTGACAGCCAAGGCCACTCTGGACGGTTTACAATGAATAACAAAAAACAGCAAAGCAACAAAATAGCAAATACTGTAGCAACATTGATACATAGGGGTGAAAATCAAAAACCTTGAGTTTTTCCCTTCACAACCACTTATTTTATGGTTTTACACATCAAGCTTGTGGTAACTTACTCTGGTTTACTGTAATTTTGAAGGGTAAAAAACTAGTAAGTTAATTCAAAACACATATTGTAGTGAATAGTTGTTACCTCTATTTAGTAAAACCTAGAACATTCATATATCTATATAATCAAATTTTCGTGAGTCAGGATGTTTCTATAGATGCTTATTGGAGACAAAAAAGTGTTTAGAAAAGCAGAGAAGGAAATAATCTGAAATTATGTTTTTAAAGTATTCTTTTTCTTTTGGCCTTCAAGTGGATTTCAGACACTGTACAAATTTTTGAAGTCTTTCAGATCTTAGAAATACAAAGAAATGGTTTGTGTCAGTAGTAGAGCTCCTTTATTATATTTAGAGTGGAGTTGCAGGTGGATGGGACACCAAAAATCCCCTAACCCAATTCATCCCACCAGAATTACTTGCACCAGTGAATTCCTACAGGCACCAGAGCAAGCCGGACAATTTAGTGGACTTAACTATCTTCTCTTCAAGGAGCTTTGAATCCAACTTTCCTCTTTCACATTTCCTTCCCTTGAATCCTCTCAGGAAGAAAGAGGCAAGCATAGTTAACTTCCCACCCATCTTCAAAGTGTTTCCTCTTTGCAACTTCCCTTATGTAAAGAGGAAACCAGCATAGCTTACATGAACTCTAGGGAAATATAAGTACAAAAATAATAACTGAATTCATTCAGTTTGGGTAAAATAAAATAAAATATTCCTTTCTAGTACCAGATTTTCAGTTTAATAAGTAACTGATTTGAATGTGCTAGTTCTTAAAATTGGTTTTCTGATTCTAGGAGTATATGAGCTTTACTAGATATCTCAGAGGCAGTGTAATTGGGCTTTTTTACAGACTCTTCCTGAATATCTGTCTACCCTGAAGAAACTGTGACCGGATTGGATCCTGAGTTTGCTTCCATTTGCAAAAGGGACTTGACCCCAGCAGCCTTTCAATGGAGGAAGTGGAGGGGAGAGCTATTGTCACTTACTCCCCGCTCTGCCTGCAGAATCCTCTACTATCCTCATACACTATTTTGGAAGCTCCCAACCGTCTGGATCCAGTTTTCAAGCCTACAAGAGGAGTAGAAATTGAGGAAGGCCCTGTTCTCTCTTTTGACTGTGGGAGTGAGCCAGGAACAGACCTCTGCTGAGAGGTGCTCCTGCCAAGAGAGCATTGACTAGGAGCAGAGCTTGGAAAAGTAACCTTTTTTTTTTTTTTTTTTGGACTCTAGTCCCCAGAATCTCCTACTGTCACATCCAGTGGGCATGTTGGCTGGAAGATTTCAAGAGATGTAGCCAATAAAGAGGTCAATTTTTCAAGCTCTGATGAGGGTCCAAGGCACCACATAGGGTAGAGCATAGTGTGTGTTCTTTGTGTGTGTGTGTGTGTGTTTGTGTAAGTAAATGTGGATAAGATTGCCAATGTCAGAAGGCCCAAGGAAGTAAGACTTATTTCTGAGGAAACAATTATGTATTTAGTTATCTTATAAATATTTCCAGATGCTTGCTCTTAGCTTGTTTATCTTGAAAGATCTTTGAAACAAGAAGAAAACATGAAATTTAGCATGATAGCTACCTGATTTTCTACCCCATTTAACTGGTTAGTCAAATCTCTAAAAAGCCTGATCAGAAGCATTCGCTGGACTCTTCTGTGAAGTATGTCAAGTAACTTTCAACTAACTACAAAATCCTTTTCTATTGACTATGAATTATGTATTGTTATAAATATTTTCAAAACGTAGTCCGAATTATCTCTAAACTGGTAACAGTGAGAAATGCATAGGTCCACACAGATACTCCTGAATTCCCATCTGAAATAGCTGGCTTGGTTATAATTTGAAATACATTCTCTCAGAGCCTCAACTGGACCCACTGATAATTAGTTTCAGCAGCACTTCATCATAAGCATTTGGTGGATTCTTAAGTGTGTCATATAAACTGCAAACTATTACATCCTTGTTTTTGGCTATAAACTGAGTAACGTAGGCTTTCATCAAATTCTATTTTATTGCACAACCATTTGTATTATGATCAATACTGCACAAAATGTGCAGCTGTGGGATCAGCTTTTTGTCCTTTTCAGGAGATTGGGTGATTATGGTGATCATGGTTATGGTTTGAAAAAACACAACCTACAAACAGTATTCAGGCCCACCACAAAAATACAACAAATGTTACAGTCAGCAAAGGACAAAAGGGACCCACTCATCACTGGAGGAATATACCGGATACCTTGCAGTTGTGGCTAGGTATATATTGTAACCACAGAACACAGCATCCACACCAGAATCAAAGAACATGAGAGACACTGCAGACTAAAACAACTGGAAAAATTGGCAGTAGCTGAGCATGTCCTGAAACAAGCTGGACATGAAATTCTATTTCAAAATGCAGAAGTACTGGACAACACCAGTAATCATTATGTTAGATTACACGGGGAAGCCATTGAAATCCATAAACACCAGCAGAGCTTCAGCAAAAAAAAGAAGAAAGTCTAAAACTCAACAAAGCCTGGCTCCCAGCACTGAAAAACACAGCCTGTAAAAGATCAATGAACTCTACGTAGCCACAAGAACCGGTGATCACTGCACACAAAAGACTAGCCAACAACACCCATCAATCACAGTGACAGACCATCTCCCCCCTTATCACAACAATACACCCATAAAAAACACCATGATCACCATGATCACCCAGTCTCCTGAAAAGGACAAAAAGCTGATCCCACAGCTACAAATACTCAGCTATCCCACAAACTACACCAGAACACAGAGTTCTAACTCCTGTCTTCTGAAAATGCCGACAACAGAGACTGGTGAAACATTAGGAAGAAAAACCTTAGGAACATGGCTAAACTGCCTGAAAAACCTACAACAACCATCAGATCCCGGACATGAAAGCCTTCGAGAATATAATACTCCCAAATTTGGAAGTGAGTGGATATGAAAAAAAGTGTAAACAAAACAGGAAGGTCCTGCTGGATAAAATGTTGTCTGCAAAGAGAACATGAATACAGTACTGTACATCTGTCCTTTTGCCTCTTATGCTGGCATTCTGTCTGCAGAGACATTGGAATGTAGGAGAGCATTCAGAAGGATGATTTCCCACTATCATCCTGTTACTGGGAATTTGTTAGGCAGGGGAGGGTTTTAAAAAAACAGCGCCATTCCTGACTGCCTTGGTGGCTGCAATGCACTCTACTGCCTCAACATTCACTTTTCTCCCTGCTTAAATGCACCACACCCTTAGAATGCCTATTAGTTTGAAATAAATAAGGTGTATGCAAGAGCAGGCAGGCATTCAGAGTCACAAAAAGAGTAAAACAACAACAAAAATCCAGCGTGTAGAAGAAAGAGGCACACTTACCAGTTAATTCTGCTGAACCTGAAAATGCACCTTAAAATCTGGAAGTCACCCACAAGTCTGTAAGGAAGCACATATGTCAAGGGGCAGAATACAGCTTTCCTTGCTGGTAGAGTCTGCTATTGCTTTCTTCTCTCAGAGGATATTAGATAGAAAAATAACACTGTATTTTCCCCAAGCAGCAGGGAAAGTGGATATGCTTCCTTGGCAATATGGGAAGCTGTTTTAAATTTGCTGTGTTTACACCATTTCAAGAGACGTAAGAAAATGTTTGTCACAGAGATGAATCACCACACCAGTCAGTGTTTGCATAGAAGACAAAATAGTGCACACACGCTATCTGGTGTGGAGTCTGTCAGGCACAACCAAGGCTGTGGAATGGTGAAGCATGAGAACCTGAGATTTTTGTCTGTTTTGAACAGAAGACAGGAGCTAATCAAAAATTACATATGAGTAACACACACCGTCCCTTCATAATATAATGGTAACGGCACTTGCTATTTATTTCCTTGGTTTTATTTTGTATAGTAGATCTTGGCATTTTCAGCAAACCAATTCCAGTGAATCATAAGATCTCCAAAAACTTGGTTCTAAGCAAAATCGTGTTTTTTTTAAAAATTGCACATACATTCCAAGTCAAGCACTTGTTATTTCAGTTCCGCAAGGATTCCACAGTTTGCAAGACAATACATGTAATACTACTTGAGTTGCAAGATTTGTTGCAAGTGCGAATTTGGCTTGGCTTCTCCCAGACCTGTAACCACCTTCTCCTCTTTTAGAGAGTTACTGATAGTTTGGTCTCTGGAGGAGGAATCAGTTCATTTCTTCTCATTGTTCTAAGCCAGCTTCTATTTATTTTGCGATCATTTGCTTGGATGCGTCTTTGTGCATAACATACAACTGCTTGAAGAACGGAGGAACAGCCATGTTTGGTTCACCCATGTTCATCAACGTTCAACACAAAAAGGTTGTGCATGTGTGGTGTTTTTTTTTTTGTTTTTTTTAAACACCTTTTGCTTTCTGCCTTGGCATAGCAAGCATTTATTTGTATGGAGTTGGGTGGGTGCTGGAATGTTACAGAAAACTAAAATTTATGGATAGGCAAAAATAGCCCCAAAGAGAGTTGTTCAATTTGGTCTAAAATTTATTAGAGCGCTGCAGCTGTTCATCTAACATAGGCCAATTTGACTCAGAATGCACCCAGATTGCTTGTTCTAATTAGTTCAACAGTTTGCAACATCACCCCCACCACCCCACCCCCAATTCTGGTAAACAATCTGCATCTGCCTGGGATCTTCCCCATTTCTCGGGGGTTTTGCTTGTGTGTCACCAGAGGGATCAAATACAGAGTAACACAGCAATGTCAGCTGAATTCTGCAATCTGTCTTCAAGCCCAGCATTTGACTTCCAATGGAAGCCAACCTTTGGGAGTCACCTAAAGCAGTGGTCCCCAACCTTGGGCTTCCAGATGTTCATGGACTTCAACTTCCAGAAATCCTGGCCAGCAGAAATAGTGGTGAAGGGTTCTGAGAGTTGTAGTCCAAGAACATCTGGAGGCCCAAGGTTGGGGACCACTGACCTAAAGGAAAGGGATATCTTTCTACTGTCATGATGATTAGAGTATTGAACAAAACATGGGGGAACACAGACTCAGAACTCTGCTCCACTTGATTTCTAGTCTCTCTAACCCACTATACAACACTGTTTTATATTATCCTACACTTAGATATATGTCCTAATCAAAACTTCTATATTGCTTGAAAGACTGCATGTTCTCACACCAGAACATTGTGGTATAATGGTTAAGGCATTGGTCTAGGACTTAGGAAACCTGAGTTCAAATCCCCAGTCAGCAACACAATCCAGCTGAGGACTTGGGACCATTCGAGCTCCCTCAGCCTGACTTACACCAAAGAGTCGCTGTGGAAATAAAGTGAACAGGCACTAAGTCACATATCCTGCCTTGACCTCACTGAAGAAAAGGCTATGACCCGAAAGAAGATGCAAAAGTAACTGAAGTCTTCCACGGGTGTATAAAGGGAGGCAAGAAATCATTCCGGGCAAGTATTTGCAAGGATACAAAGATGTGCTGGCCATTTTCACATCAAAGATGGTTGAAGGACAGCCCAAGTATTAGGCAGAATGGATTTGTTGAATGGCAAATTACTTGAATGTCATCCGTTCTTCATTTATGTTTTTCATGGAATGACATGAGGAAGATGAAAGCACAGGTGAGGCGATGAATTTTAAAGAATTTTGGCAGTTATAGATTCACCACTTTTAAATCTGCAATTACCACATTTTTCTGTGTATAAGCCACCCAGAGACCTTTGGGTAGTGTGGGCGGCATATAAGTTAAATAAATAAATAAATGTATAAGACACCCCCCCCACACACACATTTCTAACCCAAAATTAAAAAATCTAAGTGGGGCTTAGCAAGTGTGGCTGCACAATCGCTTTGATCCCTTTCCCCCTCCAAGAAAGGGGAAAGCAGGGATCAAAGTGATCCTGCAGTACTTTGATCCCTTTCCCCCTCCCTTTGCTAAGCCCCACAGGGCTTAGCAAGAAATGGGAAAGCAGGGAGGGTGGCTTAGCAAAAGGAGGGGGGAAAGGGATCAAAGTGCTGCAGGATCCTGACTGTAGGAAGCTAAGTCTCATGATTGAAGGAAGCCTGCTTGTAGAGGCATGGGCCATTTTGTTCTCTCCTCAGCTTACTTCTGTGTAAAAGACGACCCTCAATTTTTAGTCCAAAGATTTTAGACAAAAGTATAGTCTTATACACTGAAAAATAAGATCGTGATTATTCTAAAAGTTGCCTGTCCTCATACACTGATCTCCAATTTATTTATGACTAGAATAATTCATGATCTACTGTTTTGGAACCATATGTCAGTTGATATTTCAATGAATGCATTCCTTCCTGACATTCATCTGTGATATACAAATTTAAAGTAAAAAACAGGAACATGCTTCCTGAAAACAAAAAACACCAACTTTCTACAACATAAACAGTCCTTCTTACATTATTCTCCATAGGTGCTAAACACGCCTTAGAACAGTTGTGGTTCTGGACACATGTGTTCTGTATAACTATGACTCTTTAGTTGCGGCCACAAAATGTCTGGGTTTTTTTCAGCCAGCTTCCTAAAAGCAGGGCTCTAGATTTTTCTTGTTAGTTATAATCTCCTTCTAGGAGCTGAGCTGAGCACTCCATGGACACTAAGCTGTGGATCCAGTTTCAAAATATTATGATCAAGAGGGAGCCAATGTTCTATGAATGAATTCTGCTTAATTGTCCCTCTCTGATCAGGCAGTTGTAGCATGTCCATTTGCCAGAAAGCCACTTCCTACATTTTCAAAAACCATCTAGTCACACAATAAATCATCTGTTTGCACAAAACACACACATATATGGATCGTACGTTTTCCAGTACAGTATTGTATATGTTGGTCTAAGATATTCTGCTACCTGAGGCAAAGCACCAAATTCCTTCCCTTCCCCATCAAGATACAGTATATGATTCCTCCTCAAGGAGGAATCAAGAAAACTGCACAAGCACCTCTTTCCAGATGCCATACTTGGCAGATGCCAAGTATGGGACGGCAGTGAAAACCTCCCAGCAGTTCCTCTTCAACTCATTGGCTGTTCCATTTTGAAAGAGGGCAGAACTCTCTCTGGGCACCTAAACTAGCTTACTGGTGAAGATCATATCCCAGCAATGAAGTAACTGCCCGTCCAGCTAACCTCTTTACATGGAATGGGAAGGGAACAATCACCATCTTTTCATTGGCCTCCAGCAGAAAAATGTCTCAGGCTGGACCTGCACAAGTTCGTAGCTTTACTGAAAGTCCTTCTTAGGGAGCCCATCCCACTGCCCGGAGTGGAGCACAGTTCAGAATAAACATGCATCAGATTAATATTTAAATCATGTGCTAAATTTACATTAAATTTTAATATAGGCTTACCAGGGAGAAAGAGTGGCTTCTTGCTGCCGACTGCTAGTAGAACATTAAATCTCTGCTATTTTCATAACTCTGTCCTGATTTATACTCTGTAAAGTAAACACAATACTCTTCCATTTGCTGTGGGGAAACTACCAATTTCCTCTCTATAGCCACACCAAAAAAAAAAAAAAACAAAAAAAAAACCTGGAGCTTCATTCAGGTCAGCATCCCAAGGAAAAGGAAAAATGCTTATGAGCAATGTTACCACCCATTATATGGTTGTTTCAGGGATTATTTTGGTGACACCATCGTTGGCTCTGTCTAATGTCATGTAATGTGAAACATCTGACAGAGACAATGTGGGTCATTGAACTCGTCCACTCCCAACCTGTGATTGTATGAGTGCACTGCAATTCATTATTTTCTGGAACTAATGTGTCACCTAGGACGTGCGAAACTCTGCAGAGTTTAAATGTGGCTCCTGTGAGGCTCCCAAGATGGAGGCCATGATAGGAGTGCCGTCGCTCCCGAAGAGCACCCATCACACACAGACATCTCCCCCGCCATCCCCACCGCGACGGGAAGAGAAAGGTGTGGAGACCCCTGATTGGGGGAAGGAAAGCGTCGGATCCCTTACCCTGAATAAGGGGGTAGACACCCATGACTTGGAGGAGGTCTTGAAAGAGTTAAAAATCACCCGGGAACCGGGACGAGTTCGGGCGGGAAACCGAGGGGAGGAGATTGAGGCTGGGGTAGGAGATATAAGGGGAAAACCGAGGGATATCCCGGGTGGTTGGGAATGGGTGTGGATGGAGGACCCCTGGACCCATAAGTGGGAACAGGTCCGGGTTCCTCATGAGGAAGCGGAGAAGCGCCAACAGTTGGGACTGAAACCCAGACCCTCTTATTGGGGGGAAACGGAGGCTAAGGAGTGGAGGAGAAAGCTCCGCGAGGAAAGAGAAGCCGTTGCCCGGGAACTGGAAAGAAAGAAACAATGGCATATCGCCGAGCTGAGGAAACTGGGGGGTTACCCAGCCCCTGGGGTACTGATGGAGGAGAGGGATCCTCCTGGGATGGCTGGAGCGGCGATGACGAGACATTACCTTTAATTTCTTTAGAGGAAGCTTTGGACCCTGGGCTGGGATCTGTGCCACCTACTACAGGTCCCTGGAACCCAGAGACGACAAACCCATTTGTAAATAGTTTATGGACACCGTTAAAACCAAGTCATGTTTTACAAGAATCCCTGAACCCCTTCGTAGGGGGAAATCCGGTTGGTGTTGATGCGGAAATAAACACAGAACCTTTTGATTTACCTCCACTGCCTCGTCCATTTATTGGGGAGAAAACAGCCCTTCCCAACGAACCCTCACAGCTCCCCAGATGTCAGGGGACTACAACTGACAACATCTCTGCTCTCTAGCTATATGCTGATGGGCTCCAACAATGTTTTGGGAACCTAAAATCCAGAATCACTCACACAAATAAATAACCTACTGTGATGGTACTAATCTAGGCCCCCTTGTATAGCCACTCTGCCATGCTACCGTTCTTGTTCTGAGTGAGCGAGCCCAGGGCTAACTGGAGAGGAGATGATGGAGCCCAATGGAGACCGTATTACTCCCAAACATTCCATTCTGGTAGTGTCTTAGGAAGTGTGAAAAATCCACAGGGTTAGGCAGGCACCTAAAAACATGTGCAAAGTAGGGACCTGCCACTATACCCACTCACAGACATCAAAATCCTGGTAGCTTGGTCAAGGCAAGGTCTGATTTTTTTTTTGTAATACAAATCCTCTCAGCTGATTGAAATATTTTTTTAAAGAATGGAGGGGGTGAGATTAAGAGGACAAAAGTTCCAAAATGTTACTCAAACATTTTAGAAGATACCTGTAGAAAAATACAGTCCCGTGCAATTTAAGATATTCACACCAGAAAACAACAAAGGCTAAACTTATCAACCTAATACTCATACTTTAGTAAAAAAGGTCGCTTGGATCTGGGACGCATACAGAGTGCAACCTTTCCTAGTACAGTACGTCTTTGTGGAATAGCAAGAGAGCAAAAGCCCCCTTCTTAGAGGCAAGCTAAACTAACTACAGTTTTTCTAATCCCTTTTACATAAATAAATAAGTTACTGTACACCTGTCAACAACATCTTAATCCCCTTTCAAGTTCATTCAAAATAAAAGCATCTTGTTCCTTTCTCACAGTTGCAATCTCCATTAACTCCAGGGGAAGGAAGTGGACTAGATTTTTTCAAGTCAAGAGTTACAGTAAAAGCATTTGATTCCTTTGGGGGCTGCTCTGATATGCCTTTTGTTAAAATATAAACATGGAAACGTCAGTTTCCCCCCTCAGTCCTTTCTCTGAACAGTTCATTAACAGGAGATAAACTGAAGGTATGAATTGTCCTTTTGTTCTTGGCACCTACTGACCTCTGTGTCGTTGGCCAGCTTTCCAGGCACTCACAAAAGATGCATCAAAACTACCAGGAACTAAAGTCGATATTCCTTATTCCCCACTTCCTCAGTTTCTTCATGCCTACCCAGACTAGCTCTTTGAGCACTCAGAAAAGGCTGCTGATGGCTGCCTGTCTCTACTGAATGGAGTAGCTGCCGGGAAGGGAAGCGGGGACACCTGCGAGTTAAGTTGAGCTTTCCTCATGGAAGAGACCTCCAGCTGGAATCCCTTCCCCAAAAAGCCCAGCTTGTACTTTCATTCTTCTTTCATTCAGCATCACCAGGATATTTATCTCAACTCTGATGTCCTGTAGATTGTGGCTTTGTTTTATACACTGTATTCTGACCTGAGATTTAGTTAGAAACAAATACTTTTTGATAACTAAATGGTACAGTGCTCAAATTTATCATCATTGCAATGAGACTGTGGCTGAAAGAAGATGTAGGTTTCACCAAAAAACACCCTTAATTTCCTTTCCTTGTTCCTTTTCTTTCTTGTTCTATCACTCCCTGCTTCTTGCTAATGGCCCTTTTCCTCCCTCCCTCCAAGGGTGCTCATTCAGTGACTCCTTTTATTTATTCTACTCCGCTGCCCATGCATTACTCAGCAGCAGAAATTAACTTTCTTTCGCCTTGGATGTTTTTTTTGTTCTGAGTCCTGCAGTAGGATGCAGCATGTAAGAGTTGCCACAGGCCTAGTGAAGAACCAAATCTCCCAGTAAAGGCCACTTGGCATGGATACTACAGGTGGTGCATCTTGGAGATTATTTTTCCCCTAAACTTAAATTATTGGCGTTTACCTAATTCAAATCCACTTAGTCTGGTGTATTCTCTATACAGTATAGGCAGTTTCCCAATGCATCGAGCTACAGGTGTAGTTGAATTAGCTAAAATTCAGTACGGTAATTTACTTTTGGAAAAAATGTTAAGAGTTTTGAATTTTTGAATTCCTCTAGCTGAGTAGCAGAAGTGGAGGGATTCACGGAGCAGAATAGCTCCAAGTTCCTGAGATTAGTCCTCCCTCTCTTTTTTTCCTCATCAACTGGCACTTACAGTCTCAATAACTCACTCTGAGATATTTGAAAGAGATAGAATAAAAAAGTTTCATTACTTACAAATGAACAACAAACTGACAAACATGACTGCTTTCAGCAACAGACATCAACAGACTCACTGCTTCCAACAGACAAAGGAGAGGGAGAAAGGCACTTAGCAGAGAGGTGAGGTTCTCTTTGAAGTCAGACGTAGGGACAGAATGATGGGTTAGTGCTGGATAAATTGACACTTACCCCAGCCCATAAAGGTCTGCCCAAACACAAATTCTCCAGGCAGCATGTGAGGCTGTAAAAACTATAAAAGGAACCCGGTGGAATCCATGCCACTTTCAGCTATCTCGTTGAACTGGCTGATTTGGCTCTATGACATGTTTCCTTTTAAGGAACTGAAAGGAAGATACACGTGTGGTAGGTTGGGGGGGGGTCAGTCTCTGGATCTCAATGTAGTGAATGGCATAGAGATTTGAATCCCTCTCTCTGACTTGCAATAGCACCATGATATTCTAACCACTAATATACACTGGTTAACTTCAAGCAGAACTTGGAAAAATTGGAAAAGCTTCAGGCAAGTTTGGGGGGGCGGAGGCGGGGGCGGGAGAGGAGTTTAATGCATGGGTAGCAGTTATTTGTTTACAACTATTTTTGTTTCCCCAGGAGAGGCAGTCGTGGGATGTTGTGTTTTAGGTGACAGAATAACTTAAGCCATCTTTGGTTGCAATGCACAATGATTTTGGAGGGGGTGTTGCTGTTTCACTGTGGGGATAAAAAAAAAAGAATTAGGCCAGCAGTTTGTGGATATGCAGGACAAATAGACACGGCTATTTCTTACATATAGAGGACGACAATGCAAAACATCTAGCCATTTTTACACATCTGCTTGAGATACCATGTATTAGTCCAGGAGCATATTTTGTCCAAAACATCTATTTCTTGGCATTTAAAGACCCAGCATCTGTTCACAAATCAGTGTTTTAAACAGATGTCTCGAGCTGTTTATGCATAACAAGCTCTGGGATGCTGTAAGGCTGCATATTACGCTGAGGTACAGTAAAGGGCAACAGGCCAAAACACACCAGGTGGAGATCTCGCCTGTGTGGTCATTCTCCCCAGCCGCCACTTGTGCAACCTCCTGAGCTCTGTGAGATTAAAAGTCTAGTTTTTAACAACATTTCTCAACTTCATTGCTCTTTGGTGTCTTAGGAACAGCTTTAAGAACACCAGAAGTGTTTTCACTTGGCCTCTAAAAATAAATAAATAGCAATATTGTGAACAATTTTTTGGAACAACCACAGGGGTGTGGCTCCTATCATAAATGACAGTTGGCAGATGGGGAAAAATCGGTTAGATAATGAAAAATCCACACATTTGGATGACATACTCTATCCCTAGAGGCTGGGAAGATGGACACAGGGGGGTTGCCTGGCAGTAAGGGAGGATGAAACAGACATCCAGGCACCAGATTCTGGAGGGCGTGAAAGGGCAAAATATTGTCACTTGATTTATCCCGATTGTACTTGGCCAAGTCTGAGGACGTTTTCTGCTTCAGATGCCTCCCAGGCAGACTCCAATGGCACTGGATACTATGTACCTTGGCTTGGGGGGGGGGGGATGCAGAAATTGCTGCTGCACCTCAGAGTCAGCAAAATGATGATCTCCCTGCTTCATTAGAAGATGCTGATATGGGTGCAGGCTCCTGAAATTGCCTAGACCCAGCGTTCTGTATTGCTCCTTCCGCAGGCTCTTCTTCATTCTGTGTCCCAGATCTGGGAAGCTCGGCTGACAGGAACAAGACACTCTTCTGAGATGTATTGCCTCTCTGTGACATGAACCTGAAAACCCATGCCTCTTCTGACCATAAAACCTGCAGCCGCCGGTGTCAAAAAAGATAAGCTGAGCTCTAGCTTTATTTCTTGCAAAGGCAAAAGAAAGCAATTAAAGCTGAGCCAAACTGCATCAGTTCTCTGAATATTCTGTGCCATTTTTTTGCTGACGGCAGCCATGCCCCCTCTGAACAATGCTAAGCTAAGACATTGTGATAGATGCAAAAGAACAGCAAATGAGCAGCCACAGCATCAAAAAACGGGAACAAAGGAAGAAGTTCTACTCACGCTATTACCCTCCCTCCCCCCCTCCGGCGGCCAAATTGCTAGAGAAACTCTCCACTCTCCTAGATTACTCAGCAATGTACAGTAATCTCCTCTCTTTTGTTGCTTTCAAACTTGGGGAATTTCACAAGGCCATTTTGAGATTAGTTGTAGAAGGAAGGTACAAATCAATTGTATACTTCTGCTTCTAGAAAAAAAAAGTCTGGTGTTTGTGATACAAAAAGAAAGCCAGTGTCTTTTAATAAGGAAATTTAAAAAAGGATAGTTGTGCCATTAGTAAAACTTAATTGCAATACTGGTCCTGCTGCCTGAACTTTGTCACTGTTGTTGTTGTTATGTGCCATCAAGTCTACTCTGACTTACAGCAACTCTACAAATGAGAGATCTTCAAAATATTCTGTCCTCAACAGCCCTGCTGAGCTCTTGCAAACTCTAGCCTGTGGCTGCTTTTAGGGAGTTGATCCATTTCATATTTGGTCTTCCTGAGGCCTTCACTTTTTCCCAGCATTACTGTCTTTTCCGAAGAACCCCGTCTTCACATTACATGCCCAAAAGGTTACAGCCTCAGTTTCATCATTTTTGCCTCCAGAGGTAGTTCAAGTTTGATGTGGGAAAGGAGTACGACAAGGCTGTATATTGTCCCCCAGCTTATTTAATTTATATGCAGAATACATCATGCGGAAGGCTGGACTGGAGGAATCCCAAACTGGAATTAAGATTGCCGGAAGAAATATCAACAATCTCTGATATGCAGATGATACCACTCTGATGGCAGAAAGTGAGGAGGAACTAAAGAACCTTGTAATGAGGGTGAAAGAGGAGAGTGCAAAAAAGGTCTGAAACTCAACATCAAAAAAACTAAGATCATGGCCACTGGCTCCATCACGTCCTGGCAAATAGAAGGGGAAGATATGGAGGCAGTGACAGATTTTACTTTCTTGGGCTCCATAATCACTGCAGATGGAGACAGCAGTCACGAAATTAAAAGACGCCTGCTTCTTGGGAGGAAAGCGATGACAAACCTTGACAGCATCTTAAAAAGCAGAGATATCACCTTGCCAACAAAAGTCCGAATAGTCAAAGCTATGGTTTTTCCTGTAGTGATGTATGGAAGTGAGAGCTGGACCGTAAAGAAAGCTGACCGCCGAAGAATGGATGCCTTTGAATTGTGGTGCTGGAGGAGGCTCTTGAGAATCCCCTGGACTGCAAGGAGAACAAACCTATCAATTCTAAAGAAAATCAACCCTGAGTGCTCACTGGAAGGACAGATCCTGAAGTTGAGGCTCCAATACTTTGGCCATCTCATGAGAAGAGAGGACTCCCTGGAAAAGAGCTTAATGTTGGGAAAATGTGAAGGCAAGAGGAGAAGGGGATGACAGAGGATGAGATGGTTGGACAGTGTCACCGAAGCAACCAACATGAATCTGAACCAACTCTGGGAGGAAGTGGAAGACAGGAGGGCCTGGCGTGCTCTGGTCCATGGGGTCACGAAGAGTTGCACACGACTAAACAACTAAACGAAACGAGGATCCACTTATTCATTTTTCTGGTGACTGAAAAACTCCTCCAGCACAACATTTCAACGGAATCAATTTTTTTTTCTTACCAGCTTTCACACCCATACATGGCGATCGGAAATGAAGAGTGTGGACGATCTTGGTCTTGCTCTCCAATGATACATCCTTACCTTTGATGATCTTTTCTAGTTCCTTTGTTGCTGCCCTTCCAAGCTTTCTGATTTCTTGGCTGCAGTCTCCATTTGGACTTATGACTGAACCAAGGTATACAAAATCTTTCACTATTTTGATTTCTTAATTATCAGTGCCAAAGTTGTGTAGTCTTCCGTAGTCATTATTTTTGTCTTCTTCATGTTCAACTGTAGTCCTGCTCTGGCACTTTCTTCTTTTCTTCCTTCACTTTCACTAAAGTCATTTCAAATCACTGCTGCTTTCTGTCCATAAGTATCTTATGTATGTTAAATTATTAATGTGCAAGCCCTGCAGCCTGAAATTTACTTACCTCTAAATGGATAAAGCACAGAATGGCACAGTGTGAGTTTCCTTTCATTATGGTGCCATGCTGTGACCAAAGTAGACTGGATACAAGGAGGAATGGTGATAATTTATTGATAATTGTGACTTTGAAGGAGCAGACTTCAAACAGAAAGTATTAACTCAGCTGGAAGCTATTTAAAAAGTCTTGGAACATCTGCTAGTATCCTTACAAGCTACGGAATATTATAGACCAATCAACCATGAAGAAAACCACACTCCCAAGATACAGGGAAAGCAGGTTATCAGTTGCAGGCCAACATTCTATGATAATATTTTGAAAATAAAAATATGTTAGTGCCCATTCTGCAAAGCCAAGGACTCCCAGGTCTGTTTATTTAGACATATTTCACTTTCTAAATGCTCACCCATGTTAATTCTGTCTTTCTATAGCAAGTATCCACCTACAACTATTTGTTTTAAATTATTTTGTAATCCACCTTGACAGGCTTTTTTTTGAAAACTGGAAAGGCAGTATAGAAATGCAGTAACATCTTTCTTCTCCTTTTGGTTCTACATATTTGCTACATATTTATGACACAATCCCAACATACACTTCTCTAAGTCCCACTGACAATGTCGATGGTAGAAATAAGTGTTTCCTTAAACATCTCCCATTAAAATCAACAAAAATGAGAGATGCTTCTTTCTGGCTGGATCATAGTTTTTACAGTTCCCTATATCTGCCTGCTGACTTGCTTCCCAAGCTTTCACCTTTTTCTGTTGAGAAAGGTACTTTCCAAATATACACTCGCTGCAGCTGCAGCAAGGTATTGTAAATGTGCATACTGTACTGTAGCAACAGCTTAATCTATGACAGCAACTAGAGCAGTGGTAAAGCAAAGAGTGTGCAGTTTGTATGCACCCCCATGACACTTAAAGCACTCTCTGGGCAGTTTAAAATTTTATTGTGCAGGCTATACATTGCAGCCCCTAACCCCCAAGCAAGCCAGTGATTCAATTTACCAACCTTGAAAGGCTGAGTCAATATTGAGCTGGCTGAGCCTGCAGGGACCAAACTCAGGTTGTGAACAGAGTCTTAGCTGCAGCACTGCAGTCTAACCACTGCACCACCAGGTGTCTTTGGACTATGAATCCCAGCATTCCTCATCACTATATTAGGTAGGGCTGATGGGAGTTGCAGTCCAAGAACATCTGAAGGGCTGTGCTTTCGCATCAGTGGGAGGGCTGCAGGATGTGACACCAGTATAATTGTAACGTGATGTAACCTGTGACTCTGCCCTCAGTCTGTACCACTTATCTTTTAATGCAAAATAGATTCAAAGAACTTTGAAACTGTGGATCTAGACGACAGGCTTCGAGTTTAAGTTATATGGGAGCTTACAGCCCTGAGATAGTTCCATGCCTCCAGTGTTTAGGTAAGAGAGCAATTTGGTGGATACCTTTCTACTCAAGCAGGCTTTCTGTAGGAGGGAGTTCCAGAGTCTGGGAGCAGCAAGAGAGATGTCCCTCTGCCATGTCCCCACCAAGCACTCCTGTGAGGGTGGTGGGTGTGAAAGACCTCCCCTGGTGAGAGGGAGTCTCATAGAGAAGCAGTCCATGAGATAGTATGGAACAAAGCTATTTAGGGCTTTATAGGTTAGAACCGGCACTTTGGATTGCGCTCAGAAACAGATCAGCAGCCAGTAGAGCTGTTTGTAACAGGGGTGGGGGTATATGTTCCCCGTAACCAGCCCCAGGTAGCAATCTGGCTGCAGCGTTTTGGACTCACTGAAATATCCAAATACTTTCCAGAGGCAGACCCACATAGGGCATGTTACAGTAATCCAGCCAAGATATAACTAGGGCACGTGTCACCATGGCCAAATCAGACCTCTCCAGAAAGGGGAACAGCTGGCCTCTGTTTCTGAGAATCACTGTGGCACATTTGCTAGCACTGGGCCCGGTGAATGGAAAGGCAGCTTCAAACTCCTCACAAATATGAATGTTAGCTGAACAGTCTTCTCCGCCAGACTGGCTGCACGAGGTAGTTGTGTGACAGAAACATGGCTCTTAGGGGAAGGGTGGAATGAAGACAAATACAACTAACCAATCCATATTTCATACACCACTGCAGAAGTCTTTTCATCCTTTAAACCCCCCCCAACCCTTGCTTTCAGCTGTTACTTCTATAAGCCACAACAGAATACTAACCAACAAGACTGGTGTTTCAGTTGCACGAGCATCTGTAGTCCAGAAAGAATCTGCACGTTTTCAGGTTACTGTACAGTATTTTAGGTTAGGAAGAAAAGAAAGCTTAGTGGCTTCCAGCCCTTCATACCACCAGATTGTTTTTTCACATGTACATTTTTCTGCCATCAAGTTTAGGCATCCAAGACAGAATGGTCAGATTCTCTCTCATGGCCTCTGACATTTCCATCACTCGTCTAGGTTGTAGGAAGTAGCTCCAGAGCACTTGATACATTTAAGGGGAAAGAGGGGACCTACTCTAGGACGCCTGCTCCTTCTGTGCCAACACCATAGAAGGTCCTAATTCTTTTCAGCTGCACCATGGAAGGCTGGAGAAGCTGAGATTTGTGCTCTGCCCCTTTGTCACTTGCTCAAAGGTCCTTCTAAACACAAGATTTTAAATGCACAATCCTGTGCATCTTTAACTTTGAAGCATGTTCCATTGTATTTGATGGCACTTGCTTCCTGCCAAGTGGTTTAGAACTGTAGTCAAAATTAAGAAGTTGATTTCTGTTTCGTGCATATGAACAACGGCTGAAAATTATAGCCATGAGAAAGTTCACTCACGTTTTCTCTAAGAGCTCTTTGCACCCACAGGGATTCCAGTATGGTACTCTGTACTCTTAACACCCACTTTATCTTTTCCTCTTTTCTTCTAAATGCAAACCAATTTCCCACTCCGAAAATTACCTCTGTTGGTGACTTTTTCCTTTGCACATATAATTTAAGATAATGTTACTTACACTGAACTGTACTCATTCTCTTAAGTGGTGCTTCCTCTCTGATTTCTCTGTTTTCCTTTCTGTTCTCTGTTTTGTTGCTTATTATATACTGCAGTTTTCCCTCCCCGCCCCACTTTTTTTCTTTAGTAGCTGATGCTTCCCTCTAAATTTGACTGCAAGGCCATTAAATTATTTAGGTTGTCATCCAATACTTACTGTCCAGGAGTAAGAACTACTGGACTCAATGTGGTGTACCTGTGATCGGATATGAGAATTGTACTATTAGCATATTTTGTACAGAACTTAATTTTTTATGCACTTGATAGATATTATTTATTATTAGATGCATTTCCATGGTTTCAACAAGACTTGTGTTGTTTGATGCCTTGTATATAGTGGCTGAAATCCTGTTTGAATAGCAGTGTCATATTAGACTGATTATGTCATCAGATTATGTCGACAGTGAGTCGAGCAGAGATGTCCAGCGCTCCGTCTTGCCCGGTGATTTTTGACACCTTTCAGCCTGTCACGCCCGATTCGGTGGCCAAGGTGCTTGATCGCTGCCGTGCCACCACCTCCTCCCTTGACCCTTGCCCGGCCTGGCTAATCAAAGCAGCCAGGCCGATAACAACGGAATGGGCCACTGTAATAATAAATGGGTCTTTCCTTGAGGGCAGGTTTCCTTCTGCCCTCAAGGAAACACTCATTAGGCCCATAAGAAAGAAACCTAGTTTGGCGGCGGACGAAATTGGCAATTATAGGCCCGTCGCCAACGTTTCTTTCATGAGCAAGGTGGTGGAGAGGGTGGTGGCCGACCAGCTTCAAGCTCACTTGGAAGAAACGGATGCCCTGGATCCATTTCAGTCGGGCTTCAGGCCGCGCCACGGAACAGAGACGGCATTGGTCGCCCTGTACGATGACCTACTGAGGGAGGCTGACAGGGGAAAAATTTCTCTGTTAGTCCTTCTCGACATCTCAGCGGCCTTCGATACCGTCGACCACGGTATCCTCCTGGGGAGGCTCTCCAAGCTGGGAATTGGTGACCTGGCGCTTGCCTGGCTCCGTTCCTTCTTGGAGGACCGTCCCCAGAGAGTACAGCTTGGGGAGAGTGTCTCGGCCCCGTGGAGCCTCAATTGTGGGGTTCCACAGGGGTCGATTATCTCCCCAATGCTGTTTAATATCTTTATGAGGCCGCTGGGTGGGGTCATCAGGGGATGTGGAGCGTCGTGTCATCAGTATGCGGATGACACCCAGCTCTACATCTCCTTTACTCCAACTGCAGGTGATGCCGTCCTGTCCCTCCAGCGCTGCCTGGGGACCGTACTGGAATGGATGCAGGAGAACGGGCTGAGGCTGAACCCGGACAAGACGGAGGTCTTGAGGGTGGGTGCCCCCACTGTTGGCGGCTTGGGTGACTCCCTCTCGTTTGGGGGGGTGACTCTTGCCGCAAAGAATGGGGTTCGCAGTCTGGGGATCCATCTGGACCCGGCACTCTCCATGGAGACTCAGGTGGCGTCCGTGGTCCGCACCGCCTTTTTTCATCTTTGGCGGATAGCCCGGCTGCGACCCTATCTCGATGTGGGGGCGCTCACCACCCTGGTCCATGCGCTCGTAATCTCAAGATTAGACCACTGTAACGCGCTCTACGTGGGGCTACCTTTGAGGCTGACGCGGAAACTCCAAGTGGTGCAGAATGCGGCGGCCAGACTCCTAAGTGGAGCTCGAAGATACCATCACATTTCTCCTATTCTGGCCGCGCTGCATTGGCTGCCCATTCGGTTCCGCGTTGACTTCAAAGTTCTGACGCTTACGTTTAAAGCCCTAAACGGTTTAGGGCCTCAATACTTGGCGGAACGCTTACTCCCACCCAGTTCTACCCGTGTCACCCGAGCGAGTCAGGAGGTGAGGCTGAGGAGCCTGACGCCGAGGGAGGCCCGGAAGGAAAAGACAAGAAACCGGGCCTTCTCGGCGGTGGCTCCTCGCCTCTGGAACAACTTACCTCCTGACATTCGCGCAGCTCCCTCGCTGGGTATTTTCAAGAAACAACTGAAAACATGGATGTTTAGGCAGGCCTTCCCCCTTTCTACCTAACACTTTCTTTTTCTGTTATAATATATCCCGTTTCTCGCCATCTTTGGGGAATTTTTTTTTTTAATTCTATCTTAATTTATGTAAATTATTATTTGTGATGTGGTTTGTTATATGTTTCTTTTTTAAATCCATGTTGTAAGCCACCTAGAGTGGTCACAATTGACTAGATAGGCGGGGTATAAATGAAATAAATAAAATAAATAAATAAAAATAGAGATGGGGGTATTTGTATACGAATATGAATATCCACATACAAGGGTCCTAACAAGGGTCTAGCCCCTGGGGCCAGACCGTCCACTCACGTGTCCAGTGGTGGTGGCAGCCTCCCTAGCCGAGCAGAAAGAGAGCGGCACTCCGGGTGTGACTGGAAGGATGAGCAAGGCCGCAGCCGGACACATGAGTGGACCGTCTGGCCCCAGAGACGGGACCCTCATTAAGTCCAGCTGTGCCCCCATCTCTAGTCATCAGCGGTGATATTTTAGAAATAAAACCTTTCCAATTTCTCCCCACCCCCAGCAAAAGTCCAAAGATTTCCGCAGGATCCTTTTTGTTATAAGGAAATTGTTGGGGACCATGGAACAGGAGGGAGTTTTTAATCTCCCTTTTTTTTATTTCCAAAAACATCACCATGACCCTTACAGAATTTCAGCCAATGACTTGTAGCTTTCCAGACAGCAGCTAACACAGTACCACAGTTCACCATATTACACACACAGCTTTTTCTTCTGTCTCCTGCTTTTTCTTAATGCCTCTAAAGTAACAGGTTGCAAGTTCTTTCCAAGCCTTATGCATTCATAACAAAACTACAGCTCTGGCAACATTGCATTTGGCTGACCTGCAAGCTAAACAGCCTGACTCAACTTGTCCAAACAGGAAATATCTTCTAACTCACTTGTGGTACAATTCCTTCAGAAGTTATACACATTTCAACAGTACTTGTTCTCAGATAAGCATGTGCTGGATTTTAGCATCCTTAGATTTATAACCTCACTCATCCCAAAAGTCCAACATGGAAAAAAATTAGATAACAGGACAAGAACACACACAATCCAAACAGTATGTATGTACTGATTTATTTAAATACAACATTTTAACCCTACTTTTCACCTTAAGGAGGATTCAAGATGGCTTGCATTATTAAAAAAAACACAATATTTTAAAGCTAAAAATATTAAGTATACAAATATAAAAATTAAACAAATATATTACAACAGTAAACAAAATCAATACTAAAAACACATTTTAAAAGTTCTTACATGCCATCAAATAATCTCCAATCCATGGAGACTCCGTGAATTGGATGAGAAGGAAAATTTAATGAGAAGGAAAAGACTTGCTGGGAAAAATTGAAGGTAGCAGGAAAGGAGGAAGACCAAAGATGAGATGCACTGACTCCTTAAAGAAAGCCACAAGCTTGAGTTGACAAGACCTGAGCAGGGCTATGGAGGACAGGACATTTTGGAAGTCACTCATTTATAGAGTCACCACAAACTGGAGGTTACCTAACAGGACATAACAAGGAGTCAAAGAGCTACCATGAGTATTCTAGGTGTAGGGGAATTACAGTGTGTGGAGACACCAATTTAAGCATGACAGAAAGATAACCTGATTGCCCCAAATTGACTCTTAAATTAGATGGCTTGGAAAGGATTAGCGACAGTCCATCCCCCCAGGCTGCAAGTGCTGCTGATAAATGCCAGGTCAGTGAAAAGAACACAATCAGCTATACAAATCCTGACTATGGATGAGCACCCTAACTTGGCTTGTAGCACTGAAGCAGGGGGAGGAATGCCCTCATAATAATCTGGAGAAAATGTACTTACTCAGGGTTAACTGCAAATGTCTAACACACGCCTGAGTTGCAGAGCTCTTTTCTTAGTTTTAATCCAATGTGACTGGATATGCACAATGTCACTGTGGGCATATGAGGGGGAGGTACAGATGCAACATCACAGGGTGGGAATGTTCTCCTGAGCTTCCTTCTCCCACCCTTTAAAAAAAATAATCAGAAAGCAGTATAGGAACATCTTGGGACCTGCAAATTTAATTATAGGTTAAGAAAAATAAAACCACCTATCTCCACAAAGGAGAAAGAGAATGAAATTGCAGTTGAGGGAGATCAAGAGGGAGGCAAAAGTGGGGGTATGAGAAAGGAGCAGGCCCTCTTGTGCAGGAAACTCAGGCAGGTAACTGATGAGAAAAACAGGGTGGTATTGCCTGCCAGCTATGGTGCAGGGCACAGTCTTATGCCAACATTCTATTGTTCACGGAGCCTTTCTCCCAGTAAAAGGACCCAAGGCAGCTGAGATATTATGAAAAACAAACGGGCTAAAACTGCAGTGCATTGTAACAGTAACATGCAATTAAATATGGGACAGTATCCATTACATAAAATCAAAAAGTGCCTAATTAGTCAAACCTTGTCTGAACAAGCCTATAGTCAGAACATTCCCTGATATTCTCTTCATATGTCCATCTTAACAGGGAAATCCCATTACTCTTTGATACAACTGAGGACATACAAGTGTGCATCTTTTATGTAATGCCCGAGATATGTGATATTTATGTGATGACTTTTCCGCTGACAGCCTGAGTGATAAACATTCACATATGAAATTTTGGTCTCAATAGGGTACCTTCAGAAGCTTAAAAAACAAACCCTAAACCAATTTATCTGCCACAATTCTAGAAAAAGCAGAAACTATGTAATTACTTCTGAAGAATGATAGCTCTGTTTTAGTATTTATGGACACATAATATCTCAGCTCTGAAAAATCCTGAGCTATTTTTATGTATGTATGTATGTATGTATGTATGTATGTATGTATGTATGTATGTATGTATGTATGTATGTATGTATGTATGTATGTATGTATTTATTTATTGTCATTGTAAGTATATACACAGTATACCCATACAATGAAATTCACAGTTATGAGGTTTGAGGATAAAGTCAAAACCACCAGTCCCTCTTTACCTAACACAGAGAGAGTCACACCTTTCACAAGAACAGCCTGATTCTCAGCTACCTGCAGCACCTTGCGCAAAGTCCAAAGGGGCGCTCAGGCGGAGGTCCCAGGAAGCCCCCCCCCCACCTCCAGGCGCAGCTCGCCTTCCCGGTGCCCCTCCCGCCTGCTTTGGGCTTGGGCACAGCTCTGGGATCCCGGCCGGGCCGGGCGGCTGCTTTTTTATGCCTGCACCCCGCGGTCACCAAGAACAGCAGCGATTGCCTCCAGTCACCCAGCTAGCCTCTCTCAAGCCCACCTGAAGGCCTCCGTCAAGGGCACTGCCGAAGAGAAAAAACGTTTCAGCTGTTTAGCCAGGGAGTCAGATTCCCCCACCGGGCCGCCGCCGCCGCTGCTGCTGCTGCTCCTGCCTCTGCCGCCCCCCCCCCCGGCCTCCCCTCCAGAACCGGATCCCGCCTCCTCTTCCTCGCTCAGTGCCCGGCGGGCAGCAAGGATCGGGGCCCCCGCGGCAGCGCTCAGAGGCGCGGCTCCTGTCCTCCCCTCGCCCTCGAGGAGCCCTGGGGGCAGCTGCTGGCCACCGCCCGAAGCGGCTCCCCTTGGCCTGCGCGAAGGCAAACCGTCTCCCTCTCTCTCTTCCTGTGAGCGGCCCAGGGGAGGGAGGGAAGGACGGGGGTCGGAGAGGGGCCGCCGCCCCAGATACCTTGCCGAGGGAAAGGCGCCGGCAAGCAGAGGCGGCCCTCCCTCCTGAAGGCGCAGCTTCCTCCGGCTCGCTCGCTCTCCCTCCCCACCCACCCTCTTTCAACTCGGGGGTCCGGTCCCGCTCCGTGGGCTCAATGAAGGGGGAGCAAAAACAGGCTCACCCTCCCAGGAAAGGGAGGAAGAGATCCCAGGCCAGAGGCGGCTCTGCCTCCCTCATCCTCCTGCTACAATAGGGTGGCCACAAGGCCTCCACCGCCCCCCCCCCCCGCGGACTCACTCCCACTGACCTACTTACCCACCTACTTACCTACCCACCCAACCCCTTCCTCCCTCCCGCCCCTCTGCAAGGCGCGCTCCTGCCCCACAAGACGCGTAAAAAGCCTCTCTAGGAATTTTGGCCTAAGCGTCGCTTTCTCTGTTCACCCGGAAGAGGAAGTCCCCCGTCGTGCCTTTTGACACTTTTGAGTAGCAGTGGAAAAGGGGGGAGGGAGGGGGGAAAAGAGCCATGGAGGTAAGAAAGAAACGCAGAAAAAAAAGGTGGGCAAATCCGACGAAAGGGAGCCGGCAGCGTAGACGAAAACCCAAGGAGAGGCGCGCAGGATGCCCGCTAGGGTGCCGCTGCCCTCTTTCGCGCGCGCGCGCCCAGAGGAGGGCGGGGCCTCCCGGCTGGTTGTGGAGCGCGCGCTCTTGCTCGCCCGCGCTCACGCACACACACATACACAAACGCGCGCGCCTGCTTCCTTCTCTTCCCACCTCCCCCACCCCCAACGGCTCCTTTGCGACCTTCCTCACAACGGCTTGGTTGCCTTTGTTGCCAGTGGGGCGTGGAGGAAGGAGGGAGGGGATGTCCTCAGAGGGAACGTGGGCTTAATTCATTCCTCCCTTCCCTCCCGGGGCCACCACCATTTTGGCTAGTGCTTCTGCTCGAGAGCAGCCTTGCCAAAAATCTTTCTCTCTCTTGGGGCGCGCACTGTGCCTGCCTCTCAGGCGTGGGTCGAGCGGGGGCTGCATTGGTGTGTGTGTGGGGAGGGAAAGGGCATCTGCCAAGCGCTGTTCATTCCCCGGCCTCTCCCTGGGATGCCGATGCCGCAGTTGCCCTCGATGTTCAGCAGTGCAAGGGCGCCCAGTTCCCCTTCGAGGGCCACTTCCACCTCAGTCCCTTCCATGTCTTCATGTGACTGGATGCGCCCCGCTACCGCTGAAACGGCGTTTTTCAGTTGGAAAGCCAGCATATGGGGAAGAATGGTTCCAGGTCACCCTTTCACGTGACATGGTGGTTTCTTGCAGAGGTGGGAATTTCAAGATGATTTTGGGGGGGGGGGGGAGGAGATGGTTTCCCCTAAAGTAGCCCAGTGGATTTTGGCCAATAGATTATTCTGTGGTCTTCAGGGGCAGTAAAATATCAGCACCTGCAAACATCTCAGAGTATCTGTTTCCAAGTTCCCGTGGTGCAATATTGTTTGGTGTGCACCATTTGCAGACACTGGCAGGAAACTACTGGGGCTGTTTCCTCACATGGAGAAACGGGCATGTATGAGTTGTTCATGTCAGATAAACTATATACAGATTGCATGCTGTTATATGAAGTGATTTATAGGCATGGCATTTTGATTTGCATGAAGCATACATAAGATGTTTCCAGCTGTTTCTGTAGTTTGTCTATATTACCTGATGATATTGGAGAAGAGTATTTTGTTACATCAGTTTCCTTCAGTACATGAATGGATGTTTCCATGGGTGGATGGTAACACAACAAATGCACAATGAGCTAAAAAAGACAGTGAAGGAAGAAGTGGATCTGAAACTAGTGCTAGAGACCTGTAATTTATATTATGAAAAATACACAGTATGCTTTCACTGAAGAGCTGTCTCAAGGACATAAGAGTTTTGTATGATGGGTGCTTGTACAATGATAATCAACGTGCTTATTTAGTAATGTACTCATTCAAGTGGAGTTGCAATGACATTTTGCAATACATCCTCAGGTCCTAACAGGAATGCTTCTATCTCCCCCCCCCCCATACTTACGAAACCATTCCCTATCTTGCCGTACAATGCTTGAAGGCTATGATTAAGGGTTGACCACCAGTCCCAGACTATAAGATCAGATATATTTTCAGATATCCAAGTAGGACAACCTGAATCTCTCCATATAGTATGAAGAGAGAAGTTTGACTTCACAGATCACATTCTAATGGATTAAACTCTTTCCCTGAATGATAACATGTTCCCTAAACACTTGTCATTTCTGTTTTAAAACACTCCAAATGGAAATCCTACACAACTTGCAAATTATTATTATTGTAACTCAGAAGTTCTTGTCAGACCACTATTGCAAGAGATTGAAAAATAAAATGGCCTGCGCAGGAAGAAGGGATTTATTTCTTCATAAGCAAGTGACTCCACAAATGCAGAAGGACATGTTTCGGTAAGCCATTGAGAAAATATGCAGGGTGGGGAGGGGTGTTACTTGCTTATGAAGGGAATGGTTCCTTTTCTTGTGTAGCCCATTTTCTGCTCCAGACCGTTAGACAATCACCCAAGCTTTGGTGATTTGGGGAGCAATTAGAAAGGAGAATGATATTGGTAATCTCCCATTGATACGGTGAATTACAGGTTGTATAGGCCTATTGCTGTGGAATACATCCTGTCTGAAACCATGTGTTCTTTCAAAAACGTGCATGGCTTTTATACCTAATGTGAGTATATGTTATGTATTTTTTCAGACCAGCAGTTGTGTCTGCTCTGTATTGTAAATGTCTTTCTGGTTATATATGAAGGTTACTCATTCTTTTCCACATCGTCTACCACAGAATCTGGTTGTATTGCTGCCAATGACTAAGGATCAAACTGCATGACAGCAGCACAATTGTTTGTTTAAACCCATGTTCTTGTACTGCATTCATGTATAAAAAGTGGGGCATGTTTTAAAGAGCAAAGGTGACATATGTAAGATGAGGAGGAATTAAAACATCCTTTCCCCCATAGCTTTCTTCTCCTGTTCCTTCAGTTACCAGAGTACAGCTGTGGGATGGGGAAAAGAGTTCAGACAACAGGTCTGGGAAATATAAAATGGAAGGGGTCTCGCTCCCCATTGGCTCTTTAAATTTGGGGCTTCCTCTCCATTCTATTGTTGATTGGGGCAGGAGTGCTTTTCTGCTTTCATGTTAGAAACTAGCAATCAGAGTTCACTGAAGATGTAACTGTTTTGAAACAATTTGAAGTGATTCCTTCTTTCCCCCTCCATTTTCTTGAGTGGAAAGTGCTTCCCCCCTCCACTTTCTTTGCAAAAAGCTGCTTTTCCCCTCGCAAAAAGTGGAGGGGGAAAGCAGCTTTTTGCAAAGAAAGCGGAGGGGGAAAGCACTTTCTTCCCAAGAAAGTAGAGAGGGAAAGCAGGAACCAAAGCACTTTGATTCCTGCCTTTCCCCTCCACTTTCTTGCAAAGAAAGAAATTTTGGGTTAGAAAAAGGGGGTATCTTATACATGGGGATGTCTTATACACTGAAAAATATGGTAATTATTGGGATTAAATTGAAGCAGCTGGCTGACTGTCCCTTTAGAGAAGCCTCTTAGTGATCTTTAAGATCCTGAGAAATGGAAAACTTCCATTCAGCTCTCCTTTGAAGGGCAGGGGAGAGGATGTTTTGCATTTTTAAAAATTGTTGCTAAGATACAGTGGTGCCTCGCAAGATGGGCACTCCATTTAACGGCAAATGCGCATTGCAACGAGGTTTTTGCGATCGCAAAAGATCGCAAAACGACGTTTTGAATGGGGGAATTTCGCTGCCCGATGATCAGTTCCCTGTTTTGGGAACCGATTTTCGCTTCCCAATGATTAAAACAGCTGATCGTCGGGTTTTCAAAATGGCCGCCAGGTGCTCAAAATGGCTCCCCGCTGTGTTTAGGAGCCATTTTTCGCTGCATAGGCACCTGAAAATGGCCACCCTTATGGAGGATATTTGCTGGACTGTGAGTTCTTAGCTGATTGGAACACATTAACCAGGTTTTAATGTGTTTCAATGGCTTTTTTATTTTCACTTTACGATGTTTTCGTTCTACAGCTATTTCACTGGAACGAATTAACGTCATAATGCGAGGCACCACTGTACTAGTGATTCTTTGAAAAGGTTTTTCTAAGCCCTGTCAAACTATGAGTGATGCACTGTGTCAGTTAGTAACCATTAAAAATGGAAAGCTTTGTTTACCTTTCCCTCCAAAGGAGAGCCAAGCAGAAATGTTTCATTTTTTAGAGGCAAGATCATCAAGAGGTTTCTCCAAGGGGATAGCCACCCAGTTGCTTAACAGACTTGAGAAATCTTTCCCTTTAAAAGAAAAGGATCTTTTCTTTTAAAGGGAGAAAGGATCCTGATTATGCTAAACAGCATAGCTTGAGATGTGGTATGCTTTCCTTACCCAAAACCACCTGATCCTTGTAGGTGGATGCAAAGATTGCACGACATACTGTACCTTTATGCAACCTTAGCTGACCCTATTTAGCTCAGTCTAGCCCATTCCAATTTGTCATTCTAGCCTAGCCCTTAGTTTCAAGTTGAGATTTTGTTTCCAAAATATATCTGATGTGTTTCTTGAGAACTACAAAGATAGATAACTTGAAATTTATTTATAGGCTGTCAAGAAGCATGGAGACAAATGTGAGTCCTATTTAAAAACAACATCCAACATGAGATGCAGAGAAGGTTGCTTTTCATATGGGTGTAAAGACTGACTAGAAGGGTACACACCTGAGTGTGCATAGTAAATTTCATTTACAGCATTATTTGACAAGTATGAGGGAGTGTAAAGCAGTCCTTACATTACCATGAAATTTGGTTCTGCCTGGCTTCTGCCTAGAATGGAGACAGACACCACGTCTTTTCCTAATCTAAAGATGTTACCTATAGAATCAGAGAGCAAGAACAAATTGTAGCCATTGACACTAGAGAAACTCTTATTGCCTTTAAATAGACTATGAAATCTTTGGGGAAAATCTCAACTTATAAATATTATTTACACAACTCTCCTAAGTAAAAGTTGTGGCTACACAAATTGAATCTTGTTCTATATGGGTTTGGGTTTGCCAGTCTAGAATACAAAAGCAGAAACGGCAATTAAAAGCAGTTGTACATGACATTTCCTAATTCCCCCAAGGTCAGAACTAACATTTCTGATTACTTTGATGGGTTTGTGATTAGATTGTACTGAAATAAAGAAACACCTAGGTTCATCTTGGGCATGGATTGGAATCAGGCTAGAGTACTGTCTGTATGGCATGTGGTGGCTGGGAAATAGCTTGTGCCAGACCGTGCCACAAGAAGTCCAAATTGCAAGCTATTTCCCCTTCTGATTGCATCCTCGGTTAGATAAAGCAAATGTTGAAGTATTCTGAAGCAGTACAGTATTTTGAAGCTGGTAGTATTTTTTGAGCATACTGTTATTTTCACATGTTCAAATTATTGTTTGCATTAATTTTATTTTTGTTTTTTTAGATGTTTGACTGGAATAAGCAAGCTGATGAAACCTCTCCTGCTTCAGCACAAGGTATGCTTAAGTGTGGGGGAAGATACAGGCAGAACATCAACATCTAAATCAAAAGTATATTTATGGCAGGGCAGTAAATAAATGAAAGCTGGAAAGCAAGAATAATTTTTTGAGGGAGTTGTTTTTCTTACCAGTATCTTTTTTCTTTATAGGTATAGAAATAAAAGGTATTGAAGAATCTGTACAGCAGGAAAGTAGTACCAGGTAAGTTAAAGGGGGGTGCAGAATCAAAATGAAGCCGTTTCTTCATACTTTTAACTTAGCAAGCACTTTCAGCTGTGCTCATATTTTTATCTAGAACTTGCAGTGATTAATAAAAACATCTAGTGTAGGCTTCAGTATTCAAGTTACTTAAAAAAAAATCTCTAAGCTTGTGATATGCTTATGTATTATGAATGTATCCGTAATCATGAGTAGCTAGGTTAGATAACCGACCAATCTTGAATAATTGGACACTCTTATTTTATGCAGTCATTTTATTTAGCCATATTATTTTATGTGGTCAGTGCCTCCCCGGTACGTCTTTGAAGGATGCTAGATAAGTCTACCATGCAAGTGACAGGTGAGTTTCAGGTCTGTCACGCAGATGTCAGCTTAGTGTCAGCAACCAGTGTTCTAGCATTTATTTATTTTTTTCATTATAGCAGTTCTTTGAATCAAGAGGCCGCTGTATGGCCAGCAGTCTAGTACCCCTCCAGTTCCTATAAGCTCCTTTATAAGCAGTCCTTCACTTGCCACTCATCTATTAAGGACCATGGTCTTGTCTTCTTAATACTGTATGAACTTCTTTCTTCCAGCATAGAGTTTAGATCAGACAGCATGTTGGATACAAACGTATCTTCCAGAGTGCACTTGGGTTCCCTAAAACTAGGGGGAAAGTATAAAACTGGAAGTGATTGAAATCATAAAGTTGCAGGGCTAGAATGGATGCCAATACTTGAACTCTAGAACAGAAAAACCATCAAATGAATGAATCTTAGTTTTGAAAAATTGATTTATTGGTATAAAACACTGCAGTGGAACACATCTATTTAAAAGGTGAATTACTGTTACAGATGTCTATAAATTGACATTCATCCATCTGTCTGACTGTCTTTCTTTACTCCCTCCCTCCAATTTTTGCAGTAATTAGGTTTCCTTAAATGTAACAGGTTTTCCTAAATGCCGTACCTCCTTCTTTCCTTCCTCTGATTGCATCCTTAGCACTATTCCATCTAGTTAATTTTTATGAGACTGGATTTTGTTTTTGTTTTGGCTTGACCATCTGTGTAATTACATGCTAATGTGGTATCTCTCTTAAAAGCGTAATCTTCCTTCAGTTAATGTTGCCTGGGTTTCCTTCCCTATGTACCATTACAGTCTCAGGTGTCTTCCATGTACTCATCTTAGCTCACTACCCCAATTATATATGAAAATGGATGCCACTTAGCACATCTTGCTATGTTAATGTATGTTATTATGTTGTTACAAAATTGGAAGTATATTTGTGGATAAGAAGGAAAGTTGCACAACAGTGCAAACCCTTTCTCCAGCATCCTTTTATACTGCCATTTCATATCTGAAGAGCTCACCTATTCCTGGGATGGTGAACTTCACAGTTTATGCTCCCTGTGTAGAATGAAACAGCTGTTGCCTCTCTGGCTGTGAGCTTCCTTCTGATTTTATGGTAGTAGAGTCCTTAACCACTCATCTTTTCGCTTCCCAGAGGTTTTGGTCTAGAGGAGGGAGTTGTGAGGAAGAGCCACAGGAAGCCTGATTTGTTTTATTGGAAAAATAGAATGTGAAACAATCTGATCTTAAATAAATGATACTACAGTATAATGTTTAAGATGATTCAAAGACCTTCACATTTTTTCTTATTAATAATTAATCCATATGTTTCTGACGTTCAGATTTAAGTGTTGGTGCTTATGCAGCTAAAATGCAGCTACCAAAACATAAGATGAGAAGTATCCACACACTAGTCTAAGGCCTATGTTTTGCAGAACTACCAAAAATCTTTGCGGAGGGGAATCTGCTAAATCCCCAGCCGGCCCAGCCAGGATTGAACTTGATCTATAGCTCTGAATAACTGGCCTGGATTCTTTTACCTAGTTAATCTTGGCACAAATGGTTTAACTTTTGGAGTTGAATAGATTTAAGTCTAAAAGCCATTGTAGACATTATTGGTTGTATATGGGATTCTGTGACTTGACATGCAACTAATAATGTATATGGTATTTTCTTAACTTGAGGCAATTTCTGTCTCAAAGTTCCTCCATTTTGCATAGCTACACAAGAGGATTATGTCTTCTATCTATGTGAAGAGAATGTAAGACTGGGAGTTGAGAGAATGGAATGGAGAGTCACAGAGGACAGCATGATTGACTGACTAGAACAGTGGAGAAGAGCATTCTACACGGCTTCATCTTATTGCTGATCCCACTTATATTTCATAATTTTGTTATGTAAGGAGAAATGTTGACATGACTGTTGATAAAGTTGCTTTTGTTTAAATGCACAAACCTTGATTGTCCTGACATTCAGAAAAAGGGAGTGGTGATACGTGATCAAAAGTGAATGTTTCTTAAAGGTGGTCTTTCTATGTGAGATTTGGGGGACATACATACCAGTACACCCAGAAGCATTGCAGATCTACTTTCTGGACAATCTTGTCTTAGAATATATTGAAGAATTAGATTACTGTAATCTATTTCATTTAAAAATATTATTAATTAGAAACATTTTAATGGTCTGATATGTGGTACTTATTGCTGGAATTAATTTGCAGAAGTTATGGTGTTTGGCTCTCTGCAATCCCAGACAAATGGTCTATATGAATAATGTAGCATAGTTGTCACTTTTTTTAAAAAAAAATTACCAGCTTTGAGCAGTTTGAAAAGTACTGTATGTTCAGTCTTCAGAGCAGTAAGTCAAAAAATTGCAGTACCAATGATCAAACTAAGATTTTTGAATGATTTGTAGTTCAATCCAGCAAGATATTTAATAATTTAGAAAGTATAATGTTTTAGAACCATAACACCTTCACTCATCTTAGGAAGGGATGAGACAGTAGCTTTTGCCAACTTCTTTTGGAGTTGGATGACAACAAGGGGCAAAACAGCAGCAAATCAGCAAGAAAAAGAAGAGAACAGGAAGTATAATCCCAAAGAAATGAATGTAATAGTTCTTTATAAACAGCTGACATGTTTCAGAGTGAAACATTTCTTAATGAGCTCCAGAGAGGAAGGGTAATATGAAATAGTAATACTTAAGCTATAAAAACTGTTTTAAAATGATAAATCTATAACATGTGTCACATTTCAGTTGTCACATATAAGTATTTGCACATTTTTTATAATCTTGAGTTTTATGATTCAGTTGTTCAGCAGTTATTGACTATAAAGACGTTATTAAAATCTGGATATTTACTTTGAGTTTTTCTGTAAGAGAGGATATTTTGTACATGCTTACATTTAGTGTCAACTTTCTTAAAAGTTTCTGGTCAATAATGTCTGTTTTTCCTCCCGGGAATAAAGGATGTTTGACAAGAGGGAGGAGCTATTTTTAAAGCACACATGCAAATATGTTTTAGTTTTACAATAAAATGTGTATTCCAAGTGTTTCAGAGATTTCTAAAATGAACTTTGAGATCTTTTACATTATTGTGATAGGCTCTTTTTGAACTCTTGAGAACCTTATGGTTTTTAACATTGCTGTATATATTATCTATATTAAGGTTACTGGCATTTTATTTTTATGGCTGTTTTGTTGCTTGTTTTCTTGTTTTGTTTTTATTTTAGTGACTGTTTTATTTTTATATATTTCATTATCCTATATTTTCTATTGGATGCGTCTTATACTTTGATCTCATAAAAGAGCATTTTGCTCTGAAATAGGTTAGCTGTTTACACAGTAAATGATTGTGATATACTATTTCATTTGGCAGTGGACTTCCTGTTCTCTTCTTTGCCTTTCTCTCTGGTGATGGGCCTGGCCAAAACTTTTGTAGGGTCTTGCTAAAGGAAATCTTTTGACTCCTTGTTATTGGCCAAAGTCCTGTTGGATGTTTACACACAAATAAAAGGAATTGGAGAAGTTGCAATACCTAATTGTTGCTAGTTGATGAAACACCAGGTACACAGTCAGAATCATAGCCAGGCATGCAAGCAATAAGTGCCTGGCATCTTCTGAATTAACCCTGTCAATTTCTTTGTCTCTTCTTGCTTCTGTGTAAATATCCTATAGGCTTCTGGCATTTATTTGAGATTTATAGCCTGCATAATTATGTAGTGATTGCGACTTCATTCCTTTTTGGATAAATGTCAGTGAATTTTGTTTTGAGTATTCTTTAATAGGATCCGTTTTAATATTTGGGTACAATAGCTTGCAAGTCTCATAAGTTTTTCCCTCCTCTGAAAACAGGTGAATGAATCAACATTTCTGTTTTTCAGTTTGAGCATACAAGGACCAGAGCTGTCTGGGCTTCCGGTTATGCAGAGCAGGCAAGGCTATTGCAGTTGCTGCCATGTGCACTACAATAATCTTGAACAGGTATGAGAGTAAGGGCAGAATTTTCTCTCTCATTATGGGAATATCAGTTTCCATTATGTGTTGAAATTTGATCAGATTCTAATCCACTAGGATGTTTCTGAAAACGTGAAAATAAAGAATAGGAAGGGGTTGTTTCTTGAGTACTGTTTCATGTCTATAACACAACTGGCAGAATTGTCAGGCATATTATAATGAGTGGAAATTGTGGTTCAGATAAAAGAACAGAATCACAATGTGAATATTAAGTGTAGAAGTCCTCAAGCTAAATTGTTGAGAGAAGCTGCACACCTGTCCACTGCAGCTATGAGAAGAGGTGGCATATGTGGCTAATAGAACCAATAGACAAGGAGACCCTATGTGTTGGAGCCATTGAATAAGAGCTGGAGAATTATGGCTTGTGAGAAGCACATTACTTAGGATTTTCTTCATACAACTCCAGCATACTTGCAGTATACTTTGGGAACATTGGAATATAGTAGGTATAAAAGTGAGATATGGCCTCAGGAAAAAGCATTACTTCCCTGTGCTACCCAAAGTATAGCAATTGGCAGAACTGCAAGGAAAGTAACCTCTTCCTGTGAAAGAGCCTTGTGTGACAACTTGCTTCCCATTCTCAGAGGGCTGTAGGGCATGGGAGGATGCCTTGGTGGTATCTGGCCACAAATAATGCAGAAAGCCCCCAAAAGGTGACATAGTGGCCAATGTCCCCACTTCAGTGAAAAGGTCAGCCATCCCTGTTCGTTACCTTGGTTGGGAAAGGAAATGAAGAAAAAGAGAAAATCATCAGATGTGTGTACCACTAACATCTTTCAAATTCATCTTCTAATTAATTTTCCCTTCATCTTCTCATTCATCTTCCTGTTTTGGCAGCTGTCCTGAATGATGTGTATTCTAATAAAATCAGTGATTAAGTTTGAGCAACTGTTTACTATGAAGCACTTTTTCTTCCCTTCTTCAGCATGTCTACAGTTCCCAGCACAGACATTTTGCCACTTACTGCAGGAACCGTATGGGTACAACTAGTCTTATGGAACGCTTCTTGCAAGATGTTTTGCAGCATCATCCCTACAGATACCAAGACAACAGGTAGAAAATTGGGTTTGGTGGCTTATGTGAGTGTTTTATAATATCTATTCATTGTAGACCATCTTAGTGTAAACATGGCCCATCTGATTAAATTGTGTAGTGTGATATAGCTTGCATCTTTTTTTCATTTTGGTATTGTCTTCATATCATCTGTAGCCAATGTTCTAAAAGTATATGTTGAAATTCTGAGCTAAGGTGCACACATAGGTTTAATAGAGATGTAGGAAAGCAGTCTATGGGAGCTTTCTGTTTAATTGATTAATAAGAGTGAGTGAACTTGTCTGTTTCCTTTTTTGTCAGTAGCACTGTCATTTTTAAAAGTATAAACTTGTGCCAACTCTGCATGAGTAGTCTTAAACATGTTTTTTTTCTACATGTGAACATTTGCAGTATTCCTTTAATATACACATTTTCCAAGTAGTTTTCCCTAATATATTCCCCTTTGTGTGCAATTTTGCCTAAATGTGTGTTTGTGTACACATTTTTATTGAGCAATTTAGAGAGGTACAGAAAGTGAAGGATAATTCTATTGCTGTGTATTCTTGAAGGCTTTCATGGCTAGAATCCAATGGTTGTTGTGGGTTTTTCGGGCTGTTTGGTTATGTTCTGGAAGTTGTTCTTCCTAACATTTCGCCAGTCTCTGTAGCCAGCATCTTCAGAGGACAGGAGCTAGAATTCTTGCTCAATGGCTTCAGGGAAGCCATTGAAATACACAAACACCAGCAGAGCTTCAACAGAAAAGAAGAAAGTCTAAAAATCAACAAAGCCTGGCTCCCAGCACTGAACAATACAGCCTGCAAGAAGGTCAGTGAACTCTACCCAGCCACAAGGACTGGTGATCACTGCACACAAAAGCCAATAACACCCATCAATCACAGTAACAGATAATCTCCCCCCCCCATCACAACAAAACACCAATAACAAAAAACACCCTGATCACAGGAAATACCCAATCTACTGAAAAGAACAAAAACCTTGATCCCATAGCTACAAATGCTCAACAATCCCACACACTACACGAGAACACAGACAAGAGTTCTAACTCCTGTCCTCTGAAGATGCTGGCCACAGAGACTGACGAAATGTTAGGAAGAAAAACCTCCAGAACACGGTCAAACGGCCCGAAAAATGTACAACAAGCAATTCTGTTTCTGTTTGTGTATTAGTTCAGGAAGTGCAGAGTACGAGATAAACACATGTTGCCCCATTATTATTAATTAATCTTTTGTATATCTCTAGACTACATAAAATTGTGTAACAGTTGCTCAATTTTATTATTGTTTAGCTGTCACTTTGCATTTTATCTTACACATTATTTTATAAATTGGAGATTGAAGTCCTGTCACCCAGTAAAGGTGAAATAAGTAATATACAAGTAATTATGGGCAGAGGAAGGTACAGCATTGGCACTGTAGCAGTTAAACCTAGAAGAACAGGGGACATATGATCGAAGGCTGTGCCTTGTTCTAGCTCTGTTGCCAGTAGCCAGACTCGAAGTAACTCACTGAGCCAAAATTCCACTCTATCCTTGATGTGGTTAAATGGCAGATCTGCCTTGAATAAAGCCCAACTTATTCTAGACCTGATCTTGGAGGAAGCAGCGGATCTGGCCTGTATCACCCAGATCTGGGTGGGTGCAGAGGGTTGTATAGCCTTCTCATTAATTTGCCCACCCAGATATTCCATCCAACACCAAGGTAGACTGCAAGGGGAGTTGCCACTATTTATAAAAACATCTTGGAGGTTGTTAGGCTCTCTGCCTTGACAATCCCAGGCCTAGAGGCTTGTCATGTGTCGGTGGGGGCCAGGGATGGATTTGGGATGGTACTAGTCTACCATGTTCCCCATGATCTAGCACTCTCCTTTCTGGAGCTGATTGGCTTCGTCTCGGTGGTGGCATTAAAGTCCCCCAGGCTCCTTGTCCTGGGGAATTTCAACATCCATGCTGAGATTGGGGCCACAGGTCCAGCTCTTGAGTTCTTGGAAACCATGGCTTTCTTGGACATGTCCCAATTTGTCAGTGGTCCCACCCATGTGACGGGTCACACATCAGACCTGATGTTCTCAACTGGACAGGGAGAGAGTAATCTGAGCCTGACTGGCTTGGTGTCAGTCCATCTTTCATCGTCAAACCACCATCTCTCAGAGGCACCCCCCCCCAGTGGGGAGCTGGGACCTATTAAGATGGTCTACCCTGTTTGATCCGTTGGTTTCTAAGATGCAATGTGGGGGATACCAGCTGATTTAGTTGGCATTCCTGGTGAAGTTCTGGTGGATGGATGGTATGCCTCAGTTGAGGTCGACAGAGTGCTTGATCGCTGTAGGGCCACCACATCTTCCTTAGAGCCTAGCCTGGCCTGGCTCTTCAAAGTGGCCAGACCATTTAACAATGCAGTGGCTACAGCTATTATTAATGGGTCTCTCCTTGAGGGTCGGGTCCCCCTTGCCCTGAAGGAGAGGCTTATTTAGGCCAACTCGTAAAAAGCCCAACTTGGCGGCGGACAGTATTAACAACAATAGACCCATCACCAACATTCCTTTTATCAGCAAGCTAGTGTAGAGAGTAGTGACTGACAAGCTTCAGGCACTTCTGGAGGAAACCAGTGCCCTCGATCCATTCCAGTCCGGGTTCAAGCCATGTCATGGCACGTAGATGGCATTGGTTGCCCTGCAAGATGACCTTTTGAGGGAGACAGATAAGGACAAAACATTCTTGTTGGTCCTCCTCGGCCTGTCAGTGGCCTTTGATACCATCAACCACGGTATCCTCCTGGGGAGGCTCTCTGAGTTGGGGATTGGAGGCCTGGCCTTGGTCTGGCTCTGGTCCTTTGTAGAAGACCATCCCCAGAGAGTACAGCTTGGGGAGATGCTGTCTGCTCCGTGAACTCTCAATTGTGGAGTCCCACAGGTTGATCATCTCACCAATGCCACCAATATGTGGATGACACCCAGCTCTATCTCTCCTTCCATCCTTCTGCAGCGGATGCTGTCCCGTCGCTTGAGCGCTGCCTGGACGCCGTGCTGAGGTGGATGAGGGACAATAGACTGAGGCTGAGCCTGGACAAGACGGAAATCCTGCGGGTGGGAGCCCCTAGTGTCTGCAGTCTGGGAGCTTCCCTCTCTTTTGGGGGGGGGGCACTCTTCCTGCAAAGGATGAGGTTCGCAGCTTGGGTATACTCCTGGACCCAGCACTATCAGTGGAATCTCAGATAGCATATGTGGTCTGTTCCGCCTATTTTCATCTAAGCGGATTGCCCAGCTACATCCCTACCTTGACACCAGGTCCCTCCCCATGCTGGTTCAAGCATTGGTAGTCTCTAGATTAGACTATTGTAATGCTTTCTATGTAGGCTATCCATGGGGCTGCTACAGAGACTTCAGCAGATCCAGAACTTGGCGGCTGGATTATTGAGTGGGGTAAGGAGACGTCAACACATTTTCCCTACTCTGGCTGCCCTGCACTGGTTACCTGTCCGTTTCTGTGCCAGCTTTAAGGTGATGGTGTTAATCTATAAGGCCCTAAAGGGTTTAGGACCTCAGTATCTAGCAAAATGCCTCCTTCCAACTAGATCTGCCTGTCCTATAAGATCATCTCAGGCTGGGTGGTTGAGAGTTTCAACCCCAAGAGAGGCCTATAAAACGATGACCAGAAATCGGACCTTCTTGGCAGTCGCTCTGCAACTTTGGAATAGTCTCCCATCCAAAATTCTCCTGAGCCCTTCACTAGGAACTTTCAAAAGATTACTAAAAACATGGCTGTTTAGGCCGGCCTTTCCGGACTCTGGAACATCTTAGTACAGTGCAGCTTTTAATAACTATACATTCAACCCTTCACCATGCCTTTATTGTTTTAATTTTTTATTTTTATTAGTGTTGCACTTTGTTTTAGTTGTTAATTGGTTATTTATATAGTTGTTTTGTAATGATGGTATTTGTAAACCGCCCAGAGTGGCTTTGGTAGCTAGATGGGTGGTATAAAGATCAAATAAATAAATAAAATCTATGCAAATCCTGAATTACTAATGTCAGGTAATTTTTTTGCATATTGGTAGAATTTTAATGCACATATTCAGTTAATATCCATTTGGAAAGTGATGAGAGCCCTGTGCTCCACCAATCTGTTGTTTGTATGCTCCCCAAAGAAAAATATGTTTGTACTCAATTCTTTTTTTAAAATATTTTTACAAAAAGCAGGGAGATTACACTACTTGGAAGTGCAGTTCCCTTGTAAAAGAAGGTATTGCTCCCAACTAATCCCCCCCCAAAGAAACCCACAACCAACCAAACCATGGCCAGTATCCTATTATTTGGGCTAGCATAAGAAAAATATTATAAATTGTAGCAGCAAATTGCTGCTAGTTAATGTCGTTTCTGGGGATGTGCCATTCATTGGGGGCAGCTTGGAGGGAGATGGCTCAAAATACCAGAATTCTGCATATTGGGAGTTCCACCTTTCAGACCCACACCTAAATTGTGCTCACTTGAACAAAGCTTAGGCTTGAAGGCTTTATGGCCTATGATAGACCAAGCTCAGCCTGTCCTAGATCATGAAGCCTTCACTCTATTCCTTGTCATGTGCTAGTTGTGTGACTTGGTGCTCACTGAGAAATATAAGCAACAGGTCATTAATGACGGGCCATTTGCCAATGCAGTTTATGCCATTGCACATATGCTGACATAAATAATCAATAAGATTCTGACACCAGCTCTTAAAAACTGGAAATGTTTAGAACTAAAATAAAATTAGAAAAAGGTGACTGGTCACTTCTTGTTTCATCTTGGGCTAGTGTGGGGATGTAAAAATGGCCATTGAAGTCCATTCATGCCTACATTTCAATGTCCTTACAAGGTCGTAGTATGAAGAATGAAGAAAAGTGACTACAGTACTTAATTTTTGTTTCATAAGAGATAAGAGCATAAGATACTTTGGTTAAGATCCTACTAGTGTTCATGTAAGGTTTGCATAACTTGCTACTGCTAATTCATGAGATGTCAGAACATGTCTCAATCATGTGCATGATTATACTGTATGCCTGATTTCCTAACTGAGATGTGTCACGTCACCTCATCAGTTAGCCAAAGTTAGGTGCAGCAAGGTATGCAAACCTATTGTGAACAGCAATAGATTCCAGCTATAGCCTGTCTAACTTCAACTTTAGAGTCACTGACCACTGTGCTTTGGAACAGTGTCATATTTCAGTTAACAAAGTGTAAGTAAAAAGAAAAGTTTTATACAGTAAAATATCCTTGATGAATAAATGTGTTTAAGGACCAGAAAATAATAGAAAGACACCATAATCAAACAGTTTGCTTGGTTCATTTAGGCCAAGAATAATTTCTTTTTGCATTGATAATCAACCATATTTTATTGATAGTTGAGTTGTTATGACCAGGTATTACTATGTCTACCGTACAATTGCACTCATTTCACATGCTAGCAAGGTTATGCTCAAAATCCTCCAAGACAGGCTTCAGCAGTATGTGGACTGAGAACTCCCAGAAGTACAAGCTGGATTTCGAAGGGGCAGAGGAACTAGAGACCAAATTGCTAACATGCACTGGATTATGAAAAAAGCCAGAGAGTTCCAGAAAAACATCTACTTCTGCTTCATTGACTATGCAAAAGCCTTTGACTGTGTGGACCACAGCAAACTATGGCAAGTTCTTAAAGAAATGGGACTGCCTGAGCACCTTATCTGTCTCCTGAGAAATTTGTATGTGGGACAGGAAGCAACAGTTAGAACTGGATATGGAGCAATTGATTGGTTCAAAATTGGGAAAGGAGTACGACAAGGCTGTATATTGTCTCCCTGCTTATTTAACTTATATGCAGAATACATCATGCGAAAGGCTGGACAGAATGAATCCCAAGCTGGAATTAAGACTGCCAGAAGAAATATCAACAACCTCAGATATGCAGATGATACCACTCTGATGTCAGAAAGTGAGGAGGAATTAAAGAATCTCTTAATGAGGGTGAAAGAGGAGAGGGCCAAAAATGGTTTGAATCTCAACATCAAAAAAAAAAAAAAAAAAAAAAAACTAAGATCATGGCCATTGGTCCCATCACCTCGTGGCAAATAGAAGGGGAAAATATGGAGGCAGTGACAGATTTTACTTTTTTGGACTCCATGATCACTGCAGATGGTGGCAGCAGCCACGAAATTAAAAGGCGCCTGATTCTTGGGAGGAAAGTGACGACAAATCTCAACAGCATCTTAAAAAATAGAGACATCAACTTGCTGACAAAGGTCTGCATCATCAAAGCTATGGTTTTTCCACTAGTGATGTATGGAAGTGAGACCTGGAGCATAAAGAAGGCTGACCGCTGAAGAATTGATGCTTTTGAATTGTGGTGCTGGAGGAGACTCTTGAGAGTCCCCTGGACTGCAAGGAGAACAAACCTATCCATTTTGAAGGAAATCAACCCTGAGCGCTCACTGGAAGGCCAGATCCTGAAGCTGAGGCTCCAATACTTTGACCATCTGATGAGAAGAGAAGACTTTCTGGAAAAGACCCTGATGTTGGGAAAGTGTGAGGGCAAGAGGAGAAGGGGACGACAGAGGACGAGATGGATGGACAGTATCACCGAAGCTACCAACATGAATTTGACCCAATTCCAGGAGACAGTAGAAGACAGGAGGGCCTGGCGTGCTCTGGTCCATGAGGTCACGAAGAGTCAGACACAACGACTAAACAACAACAAATACTATTCAGGCATTGGTAGTAGATATATGCCATCCAATACGTATATGAGAAAGAACATAGAGATAGGATATTTGTATTCATGTGCAAATACAAATATCTTGGACCCAGGTGAGCAGGAAGCCCAGTCACACGTTCCCGAACCTACCTGTCCTGTTACAGGTCACCATGTGGGGCTGGCATCCTGCTTTTTGCACCAATCCTAGACATAGCCCGGCTGCCACATCTCCACCTCCCTGCGTTGCTCGTCACTCCATCCAGGAGGTGGAAAGAAGAGCCTCCCTGCTCAGCTGCCTAGTGGCAAGCAGCACAGGGAAGCAGAGAGGTACCAGCCAGGCTAAGTTTGGAATTGGTGCAACAAGCAGAATGCTGGCCCCATGCACAACGTGGCAACCCATAACTGGATGGATCGGTTTGGGGAGGTGGGACTGGACTTCCCAGCCATCTGGGTCTGAGATATAAATACAAATACCCCAGCAGTATAAAAGAAATGTTAAGGAGATATTTAGCCAGAGTAACCCCTGATGGAAGTGTGCACAGTGTTCCAACAGTATGTGCTTATGTAAAGATACACAAAAGATTGGGTTGTGTATCTTTCAAAAATGATACATCCCCTGGGAAATGCCCACACAAGACTGTTCAGAAAAATGCTATACTGAATGAATTAACAAGTTTTAAGAATCAGGTTGCATAAGAACTATGTGGATAACTCTCAGTGGGACACCTTATCTAAGTAAATCATTTAAACGGAGTTTCTTGGTGTCGAACTCACCATTTGAATCAGTAGTCAATGAGTCACTGATTTAAACCAGTAATTCAAAAATTGATAGGAATCAATCAGCCTATGTTCTTCCCTTGCCTTTGTTAATGTGCTAAGAGTAACTGCTTGTATATTTAACACATTCATCAAAGGCATTTGAAATCAAGATAGTACTTGTATTACAGATAACAAATAGGCCTTCCTTTTGCATATCCTAAATTTTCTAGAATGATGGATATAACCAGTTTTCTGGTAGTTTACTTCAGGTATCTGTTCTGTTTGGCTTAATTCTTTACATTGCCGTACCATCTAGAACAGTGGTTCCCAACCTAGGGTTGCCAGGTGTTCTTGGCTTACAACTCCCAAAAATCCTGACTAGTACAGCTGGTGGTGAAGGCTTCTGGGATTTTAGTCCAAGAACATCCGGTGACCCAAAGTTGGGAACCATTGATCTAGAATAACTCTGTGCACTTTGCGGCCTGTTTGGCTAGCACAACCCTGCAAGCAAATGAGCCTGTCCCTCGGTTTTACACAGAAAATAGGGTGAGGTGGACCCAGGGCAAAGGCATGAATGCCATTCCAGACCCGTTCCCTTGTTTATCAGAAGATGGTAGTGATGAGGGAGCAGAAGGTAAGTGCTAGCTGGAACCAGCATTGAAGGACCAGAGATAGCTGTGTTGGGGAGGCCTCCCTTAGAGCTTCCCTGGGTGCCTCGTAGCTGAGCTGGGGGGGGGGGCAGAGAAAGTGATGTTATGCCATCTTTCCATTTTCTAAAGCCAAAAATCCAGTACAGTATTGCCTGCTGAGTAGAGATGGGAGTATTCATATATAAATACGAATATCCCCACACAGGTGGTGTTAACGAGGGTCCAGCCCCCATGGGGCTGGACAGTCCACTCACTGACCCACTGTGGACGTGGATGGCGCGATTCTATGAATGGCTTCACAGTGTGCGATCTACTCTTCGACTTTGCAGCGAGGCTTGTCCTCCCGCCTCCTGCCAGGAGTGGCAAGGAGATCGTGCACTGTGGAGCCATTCGTAGAATCGCACCATCCACATCTGCGGCGGATCAGTGAGTGGACTGTCTGGCCCCATGGGGCTGGACCCTCAATGCCACCTGTGTGCGGATATTCGTATACAAATACCCCCATCTCTACTACTGAGTCTTATTCTGCTTCACCTTGCCACAGCTGCCCAGGGCCCGGCACAAAATGTGCCTCATCGGCTGCTGTTCAGTGTGGTAGGAGATCCGTTACACATGCCTGCTCTGGAGGCTAACATGGTGCTGAGCTCAAATAAAAAGTAATCCTGTGCTTCAGTGAGATAATAGTTCAACAGGTACCATTCAGTGTTTCTTCCTCCTTCTATTTTGACTTTCCAAGCCTGTCAAGAGCAGAATCCCACCTGGGCATTCACTGTGAGGTTACTATTGATACTTCTTTATAATCAGCTCCTAGAGTGGAATAAACATCTATTCTGGGTTAGCCATAATCACATCACTCACATGTGGCAGCCACGAGCTGGGGAGTAGGTCATTCTAATGAGTTCAGACAAAAATAGTATTTTCCTCTGGTACCTGATGTATTATTTATGAAAGCTGGTATAAAGGGGTTTTATGACTTCGTATTTTATCCATTATGCTTTTATGTTGCGTGCTATATTGATGTTAGGAAGGGTATTTCTGAAGACTACAGTTTCATGTTGCTCAGGTTTTCCGTTTTGAAAAGGCAGTGCATCAATTTTTAGATTTCAGGGTGCCACCAGAACAGATAGAACACTCTTTGGGGTCTCAATAAAAGCTAAACAATGATATGGTTTATCAAGGGCTTGGATCTGAAAAATACACTGTATCAGGGTCCAGTGACTTAATGTCATAAAACAGAAGATGTGTTATAAAACACAAGACACTTGTGCTTTCCATCTCCTGTGTATTCTCTGGTTATCACTAGCAGCTGTTTAGCTGCATGAAGCTTTCTTGCAACAAGTAGGGCTGCTGTAGCTAAGGCTGTCAGAAAGAAAGCTCAAGTTCTTTTATTTATCCTGTCCTCAAAGATCCTTCCCCAGTGTAGCTCAGAAGAATGTTAATCACTGTGGTAGACATTCTTGGCACTAGGAGTGGTTTTGGAAATAGTGCTGCAGTCTCTCCTATGCAGCAGAATTTCAAAGCTTTCTTCACTTCCCCCACTGTTACACAGTTAACATTCAACGGTTAAATCAAAACCTTATTATCTGTGAAAACTGAAATGGTAACCTATAAGTCATAGAGTAATTTAAAGGGTCCTTTTTGGTGGTCTGCTTGGCTTGCAGCTATAGTACTATTCTGTTCTCTGTGTTCTACTTACTGTTCTAATATATCTCTTTTCAGTTAGGTACTGTAACTTGTTTGGCTCTCGATTCCTTAATTGTACATCCTGATTTAGTGTTAAAGTGCATTTACAATATTTATGGCAGCAAAACCAATCTCTTGCTGCTCTTGTGGCATGTAAGAATAACATATTTTACTTGGCATAAGCTTTTAGGGACTGTATCCTGTTTCTTTAGATGTATCTTATATGAACTGCAATCTGCAAAATTTATGCTAGATAAAACTTGTTAGCCTTTGTTAGTTTTGCTGCAATAGACTAGACTAACGTGGCCACCCTTCTGGCATTTTTTACAATATTTATGTGAATTTTTCCCCTTTCCCCCAGACCAACTTATGATGACATGCCATTTGCCAGCTTTCGGCTTCCAAGGGATGAGGCATTTCTTTCACTGGACCTGACAGAGAAAGAAGGAACTGTAAGCCGAGGGGAAGAGCCAAGCACCAACAGTGGATTCACTGCTGAGTCAGGCTGCCTCATTTCCCAGCGATCACATGAGGAACTGAAAAACACTTTTGTGCCAGTGACACCTACCCAGAGACTAGAAAGCGGGAAAGAACCCATTCTAGGAACTTCCAAAAAATATATAAATATCTCTTGCAGTACAAAAAATCCTGTTCCAGTGGAAAGTGCTGTTACTGAAACAAGGAGTCATAAAGCCCCAAATGCAGCTGTGAACCTTTTACCCTGTCCATTACCTGTTAGTCACTTACCATTGACTCCTCATATATTTACAAAAAATACTAAGCATTCAATAATACCAGATTCTGTTTCTAGTAACCAGTGTGAGCAAAATAAGCATGGCATATGCAATCAGGATGGATTGATAAATCCACATTTGAGCCCTCTTTTGCAGTCAGACCACTCCAGAACTATTCCACTTTCATGCAAGGGTCCTGCCTGCAATCAAGGCAACTCTGTAATCTCAGGTCAGCTTTATTGGAAAGAAGATGGCTTACAACCTCAGGATGAAACTCAGATTTCTGACTTCTGTCTCAGGAATACCAGCAACCCTGTGAGTACCAGCAGTTCCCTGGCTTTTCAGGCATCTTCCCAGTTAACAGGCAAAAAAGAAAGTAAAATGGGTAGAAGTGCTGCAACTTCTATCGATGAAATAATTGAAGAGGTCATTCTGAAATATTGCTATGAAACTCCCCCCAAAGACTTCCTTTGCAGAGATGATGATACTAATTCCTCTATAAATATTTTGTCGCTTTTAGACCATAGTAGTGTGCATGGCTCAGACATAAGTTTTGACTGTGATGCAGCTGTTCAGTCAGGAGCATTCCTATCTAAGGCAACTATTAAAAGTGTAGAACTTCTTAAAGAGGCTCAAGTGACTCTAAAAGATGAGAACTATGGCACCCAGCTCAGTTCCATTCTTAGAAATGATGTAGTACAGCAGACACCAGAAACAGAAAAGGATGTCTCAGCTCATAATGAGGAACCAGTTCTTCCAGCTCTGCCCCATGTGCCTCCTTCCTTTGTAGGTAAAACATGGTCCCAAATCATGCAAGAAGATGATATGAAAATTGAAGTGCTTGTGCGGGATTTCAGAGAAGGGCGCTTCCGGTGTCACTTTGATACTGAATCCTTGGCTAACTGTGCAAGGAAAAGGCTAAGCAAGAAAAAAATGAAAGAGGAAGAGAGGGTCAATCCAGTTGCAAGTAACAAGAAAAAGGCTATGTCAGCAAAAGGGCTTCCAGAATTTACTGAAGGGTTAAGTAGTGACTTCAGCATCTCTTCTGCAATCTCAGAAACACAACACATTCCAGAAACATTGAGAAGACCTAAAAAAAGGAATTGGCGCCTTGCATCAAGATGCCAAGTAGTCAAAGTTAGCCATGGCACACAGACCAGTTTGGTGCACTACCCAGTAGTGAAACCAAAAATCATTAGAAAGAACACGGAGCCACCTGATCAGAAAGCTAATTTCGTCTGGCCAGACAGTGAGAAGACACCCGCCATGAAAACTAGGCTGTGTGCCCTCAAGCTTCCTGAATCCTATACCAAAATTATGAGCCCTGTGCAGCCTCAAACAGTAGTCTATGTTCTTTCTTGTCCAGAGATAAAGCCGTTTAAGAGCAAAGCTGAAGACTTCCCTAAAGTCAGAAGAAGCTGCCATTCCGCAGATAGTAAAGATTCTATAAGGTACAAATACAAACAAAGTTGTATTAAATACTATGACCCATTGACTAATCGAATCTTAAAAACACCTCCGAAAAGTTTGGTTGGAGAAAAGGCCAGGAAGCCTCCACACGTTCGCCAACTATTCAGGAGTCTCAGCCTTGATGCAAACAGCAAGAAACAAGCTAGTGCAGAGTATGAATTCATGACACCAAAGCCTTTCAGTTCGACAGACCAACACAGTTCATCTCCATCTTCCATGTTGCACCCAGTTAAAGAGAATGATATGAATTCAAGTCATAATACAGAAGGATCCTCTGTTTCTCTAGGTAGGCCTGAATGTCTAGTATGTAGCACTTCAGAGAAATCCTATAATCATTTAGTCCTCTCATCATCAAATCCTCAGGAGTTACAGCAGGAAGACGATTTCCGATTAACACCATTTAATATTACGCAAGTCCCGTCTCCTTTGAAGTCACATGTAGCTGAGTGTTTGGGAAGAGATAATCCAAAGAGAGGATGGCAGAGAAAAAAAGGCAGTAATCGAGAATCAGGGTTTTCCAAAAAAGCATCTGCACCCGCCTTTGTCAGGCATAATTGTATTAGGAGAGGTAATAAGGTACAGGTACAGCCATGCAGGACTACAGCTCATCAGAAGGAGGGGGGGAGGAGGACAATTTCTACTTGTAGCCGAAAACCCTCTCGTTCATCCATTCCCAAGCACCAAGCAATGAAAACTACTGTTGGAAAGCACCTTAAGAAAGAAAAAGCGGATACTAAAAAACTAAAGGTGGCAAGGAAGCCCAAGAGGACATTTTTGAACACTACAGGCATCATAGGCATTTCCGAAAAGAGGCAGAAAACTACTGCAAGGGCTTCTTCCAAAGTAAAGAAATGGGAATTGACAGGAGAAAAGAGTCTCCTTCGCACCGTGAAGTGATGATTGCCCAAATTATGCAAAACTGGATGCTATGAGGTTTTATCTCCCAGACATCTTTTTGATGCGCCAGAGGTCCACAGTGTACCAATAAGCTAAGATAACTACAGACTGTTTGGGTTTCTATTCTGTGGGCATGCTGCATATTGCACTGTTCTATTATATAAAAATTACAGAAGATGTATATTTGGTTGTTGAAAGCACTAAAGACCTTGTTTGATAGACTTCCATACATTTTTGTTATAGCAGGGAAGTATAGAACTTAATTTGTTTCTTATTTTACCTTAGTAGGTATAATGCACTGTCTTTCCGGACTGCATCAGCCTTGTTAATAGGATGCAGTTTGCCTAGATGGCTGACAAGGCCTCCATTACAAGCCACTCAAAAATGACCTGGGACATGAAACCCTGATGTATGGATGGGAGTCATTGCTGCCTATGGGGAGTGGGGAAATCACCAATCCTCTACCACTGGCAGCCCTCCAGTCTCCCTGGACAGTTGGGGTCAGTTTTTTAGGTGTTGGCAGGTGGAATACACTCACTTCACACAGTTCATACGGTAGAATCTTTGGGTCTAAATCAGCAACCAAACTGGTGGAAATTAAAGGGAAAGTGTATTTTAAGTAATTGATGACCACCAAATATATTACAATACCCTAGCAATTTAAAGGATGTAATCCACTGTACACATTCCTGGGCATGCATTCAGCAGAACAGGGTTAGTCTCATTTCTCACCAAATATATGCAGGGTGTACTGTATGTTCTAGACAAAAGTGCAAAACTTGAAAAAATATTTCTTGGCCTCCCTCCTCACCCACTTCAGGTCTCTTCTGATGTCAATAAGAGCATCAGCCAAAGACCATTTTTCCAGAGTTAGATCAGTGCTGAAAAGAGAAATGTCTTTTCTATAATATTTTCTTTTTTTTCCCCTTTTTTGGGAGGTGGGAGTTGATTAACTGTTTTCTAGGCCATGAAGAACCATTAATTTAAAATGCCACACATAAGCAATATTTCTAACCTTAGACTGTCACTGAAATCAAGCAGTGAAATTGAGCAGTTTTTCACATAAAAATACAACCTGTGTCAGTTTCTCTTTTAAAAAAGCTAGTTATGTCATCTCGCAATAGAGTTCTGAAAGTATTTTTAAACCAAACTTTTGGGAATATGCTACTTCACAAAATCACTGATACACGTATTTGTTTGCATTGGTTTATTTAAAATAAGTGAGTTTATTTAAAATATATTTAATGCAGAATTGTTTTTTTATAGCTATACACAAGAACATATATTGCTATGTATATAACTTAATATGATACATGTTCCATTAACATCTACTTTTAGGAACCAATCGGATTGTTGACTTTGGAAAACAGTCTCTGGGAACAGATCTTTCTATCAGGCGTTTGCAATGTTGAATGTGTATACTGTATTCTTCATCACTGACTGTTGGAACATTGTTTTCCTCTAAATTAATAATAATTAGTGCCTGCTATTTGATAATTCTGTGTAAGACAAGGTGATTTTTACAACAAAATTTCTTAAACTGGTAAGTTTTATAACAAAGTTACTTTATAAATAAAGGTTGCAATTGAAAGGTTTCTTTTTCAAAGGAAAGTTTGTTTTAAAGCAAAAAATTTCAGTAAGGTATATTATCAACAAATTTCAAGTTAGCCTATTTTTATGGAGAAGAGAATACTTTCTACCTAATGTGCCAGTTCATTTTTAAAAATGATTTATAAATGAGGAATACATCGTTGTGATGTGTTCATAGCATCAAATGAACTTTCATGTTTGAATATATTGACATGTTCAGGGCAATCCCTGAAGAATTCTGCATATTCGTGTGCTGTTCTGTTTTCTGACACCCTAAGATTTCAGTTTCAAAGGCAGACACTATTTTACTCAGAAGACTCATTTGGATATTTGCATGGGTCTTTTTGTTTTGTCTTGTTTTTGTAAACAGGATACTGTACTAAGCCAGAGTATTTTTTTTTTTTAAAGAAAGATATATTTAAGGAAGAATTTCAGTAATTATATATAGTTTTCTTTAGTAACTGAATAAAATCTAACACCTTATTTTTTGTAAAGTTAAAGGGCTTAGCATTTTAAATCTGGAGAAGGATATTCAATGTGTGAAGTTGTCTGCAATGAACACTTGTTATATGCCTCCCCTATGACTGGTGAAAAATCTCTGTATATGCTTCACAAACTTGAAAGTTGGGGAGACTGTGCATTTTGCTTATAGAGATATTTAGTCTGTTAAATGGTTTTATGTGTATGTATTTAAATTGCATTATTAAAAGCTTGGTCCTGTGGAACAGGGCCTATTTGAAATGTAAATAAATTTGTGAGAACCCAAAGAATGCCATGTACACCCAAGCACTTTCACATGTCACCAAATTATAAATATTTCCTGTTTTACAAGTAAGCCCATTTTTCTGTTTCCATTTTAGCTAGGATTCTCGGGTTTTGGGTCTTGAGATAATTTTTCTTATTGCTAGTACTGTATTTTGTTAGCCGATGGACTTTCTGGAAACAAAATTTCTAAGGTCGTCCAGTCTTCAAAAGCTAGCACTGGACCAGCTCCTACCTCTGCTGCTGAAACAGTACTGTTAGCTGATCCACTCCATTGGTTGTATGTAGTCTTCTTTTTATGACTATGAGGAAATGAGTAAATTTTCAGGTTGAAGGCTCAGAATCCTGTGGGCAGGCCATTTCCTTCTAAGTTTGGCAGTTTTTACTCATTGTCCCAGACACGTACACCACTTTCCTTCCCCTGATTTGCCAGGCGTTATTTTATGGCCTAGACTTCAACTGCTGAGTCCTGTAATCTGACCTTCCAAATGTTTGAAAACCAAGGTTGGACAACAGCCCCTTGTGCTGCAGTAGAGGTAGTGCTGGGGAGGGGGGGTTTAAACAGTGGAGCAGTTTTCAGGGGACATGGAGTAGTCTGGAATAAAGGAGTGGCTCAGGTTTTAAGAGTACATGTAGGACATTCCCCTTTGTATTCCAACTCTAAATTTTACATTAGTTTTCTTAAAAGGAGCTTAGGCTTTAAACTGAGTCAGTCCATTATTCAGTCTGGTCAGCTCTGACCTACAGTGGTTCTTACAGGGTCTCTGGCACAATTCTTTCTTAGCCCTGGGTTGACATTGAAATGACCTGGTGGTGTCCCATTGAAGTCCTAACCCTAACCGAACCCTAGTTAGCCTCTGACATCAAGCAAGAGAAGTGCATTCAGAATGGTACAGCAGCCAAAGTAGCATATGTCTAACAAACATTTTATAAAACCAAATGGGGCATGATGTATGTCAGGATTAATTTTTCTTAAAATAAATCCCTCAGGTGCTAGGGTAAGCCATTCTGTCTGGAAAAGTTTCAACTGAAACTTTGGTGCCACAGAGTGACTTCTATGAAGTGTAAGATTTCATCTACAGTATTTATTCACATTCACTGGAACAGCTTTCCTGGATATACTTTATAACAAGAGCCCTTTACACAGTTACTGTAACTTAAGATCCATATACAGTAGCTAACATCAACAGTTGCAATGTTTTCTAAATTAAACACTTCAGACTTATTCTCTAAACTCCTGAGGATATAATGGAATCCCTTTGATTTTCAGGAAGGAGGGGGAAGTTTTTATTGCCAAAGATTGCTGCTCTGTGATGAATTTTCCAGCAACAGTGATTTTTGTTAATTAAAGACTCCTCCCTCCTATCCCACAGCATTCATGTCCTCCTGAGGATGAATGAGATTCTAAGACGCCAGGAGCAAAGGGAAAGAAATTGGAAAATCTTAATTCCCCCCCCCCAAAAAATCACAGCTGATTATGACATCATCACCCTTTGGCAGTGGGGTAAAATATGGCAACAGGTTTCATTCTATGTGTCATTAGATTTGAGGGGAAAACTCATAGTAGCAGGCTCTTGCTTAATGGTGTTTCTCTATTCAAGTCTGCAAAGGGCTTTGAACATTTCAATTTGCTTACCACTTCAAGGGATGTGTGCTTGAGGTAAAGCAGCAGAAATAAAAGCTGCATTTCCAAAATGAATGCAATAAAAAATAGCCCCAGAGAGGTGATATTCAATCTTCGTTGTAAGAATAGGAAGTCTGCCTAATTGCTTGCAATGAAAGAGTTGTCTCAGATTATCCTAATGAATATAATAGGCGATTACCATAGATTCCTGGATAACCCCTTGATTAAAATCCATAGTTTAGTAAAATAATGTTTTTAAAATTAGGAATCTGTTTTCTCCATTATTTAAAACTATGGTTACCTCTTTTCCTTCCATTACATCTTACTACTTCCTTTCTAATTTTCTCTAATTTAATTTTTCTTTTGTATGTATTTTGCCTAACTTTTATTTGTATATCACAGTATCATGCTACAAATAATTTTCTTAAGGCCGTATGTCTTTACAGCTACAATCACAGTATGCTCAGGACAGGTTTACCGTTTTATTTTGTGAATGTTTATACATAAAGAATGGTCACTGGTGGTACAGTGTATTGTTCCTGGGATACACATATTTTAATGGCTTGATTTTCCTTGTATTAAACATGGAAGTAAGAGGCAAAATCATTTCTTTGTTGCTTGTTAGGACCCCTGCCATGTAAGTGTAAGCATGATATTTATACTGTCTGCTAGCACTAATATATATTAAGCAATTTAAATTCAGTTCCTTTTGAGCCACCGTTTAAAATGTACTGAATTCAGTTTACTTCCTTTGGATTGTTTCTGCATTGAAATTAGCAAGAATGATAACTGCATGTATTTTCAGATAAGTGTATCATATCAGTGAAACCAGTCATTTGATTATATTACATGTCCCTCAACTGAGAAGTATGACAGTATTTATTAATACAGTGTAAGTATTAGTAAAGCAATACAGATATTTAGTGTTTATTAATACTGTAGTATTTAATAACATCCATACATGACAGAGGTGGCTATTAAAATGTTGCCTGCAAAAGGCACAATGAACCTAACTTTGGGGATCAAAATTTTCTGATCTGGCAACCATTATATCCTAAGTAGTATCTTTTGAGGCAGGACTTTTGAGCCAACATCCACTATCCTACTCAGGAGACTGAGCAAGAGAGCCCCAAATACAGATGGGATGGTCTGTCACATTTTAGAATATGCCATCTCATAAAGGGAGGTCTCTAAGTTCAAATATTTAACCACCCCACACTTTATCTTTAAATCTTTTCCATCGGTGTTAACAAAAAATAATTTTATGGTATGCTTTTGGACCCTTCTCTTTTTTTCCTTTTTCATTGTTAATAATATTTGAATATTTTACTATTTAAATGGACCATCACTTTATGAATACCCCTTTCTACTACTATAATGAATGGTACCATCTAAATGAGTACATTACTGCAAACTGTAATGTAAGATTGTGAATGCCAATTGATTTTTGAAAAGGTTGAATTCTTTTAAGAGGTACCTAATTTGTTGCAGAAGCAAAAGTTTGCTTTCTGTATGAAAATTTGATTTGTTGTAAGTCATAATGTCTGAAATCATATTTACTTTTCAAGTTGGCAAGCATATGCAGAATCAGATATTTTATTTCTCCTGTGTCTGTACTGGTTTTTATTCTTTTCAAATCATCTGGAAGATAAAAAGAAATTACGTTTTCTTCAGAACAAAAAAAAATAAAGATTGAAATTAGTATTTTGTAGTTGATTTCAGGTGTATGTGTGTGTGTGTGTGGGGGGTTTTAATCCCAGATATTTCTTATACCTTCTTGTTACCGACAATGTACCAAAATCTATGTAAATACATCTATAAAGTAGACCACGTTTTGTGTGCTGGGGATGTAGATGGTAATCCAGAAAACCTCATACGGATATAAATGTCTCGATCTAATGTGCCAAACTTTCTTATTTTTGTTTTGATTTTGTTATACGCAATGACACATACTAACATGGCTGCTGCTTATGGACCTTGCCATGCTCTGTAAGCATGTAGGACTACAAATTCTATAATTTCCAAATGATACTGGCTGTGGTGATGAGTACTGTGTTCCCAACAGCTCTGGAGGGCAGCAGCTTTGGAAAGACTACAGGAGAGAAGAATTTTCATGAAGGATGCACACTGCTGTAATTGATGTGAACAACATCCCGCTCATTTACAGTTGCATAACATCTCCTGAGAACTGGGGCAATTGTTTACACAGAAGGCTACCAGAAGAAAATAAGATATTTCTAGTTTCTAAAAATCATTTCCCTGTAGCTAGGTGGCAGAAAATCAGCTTAAGCCTGTATGAATTTATAATACATCTTAAATTGTCAACTGGCTATAACTTTGGACTTAGCCAATCTTGTTAATCAAAAAATTATTTGGCAAAGGAATTAGAAATGACATTGCACAGTAGGTTGTTTACGGTTTTTAATGCCCCTTTATTTGCCTGTAGTTTGTTCAATAGCACTAGAAAGAAAAGTTTTGTTATAATGCCAGAGTTTTGTAAGCAGAATTCAAAAGAGCCTTGCAAGGCTATTCTTACACTAGTCTGTTTCTGACCACCACCATCAGATCTCTGTTAATGAGATGCAATTTGCTGTGATGACATACATGGTTTCTTCTACACAAGTATAAATTGTCAGTAAAATTCTGGCCACTACTGCTAGAAACATGGTCCCTGCTACTCGGGACTCTTTGCATAATCTTGTAGCAGTTATCAAAAGGAATTTTGTGTTTAAAACCTTGATTTCATGGGCCAGAAGATGAAAAGCCTGGTGAACTCCAAATGGAAAATGCTTCTGACTCTGATACTGACCAAATAAGCAGGGGTCTCAAACATATGGCCCAGGGGCCATTTGCGGCCTGCCAAATGATAGTTTGTGGCCCCCGCCTTGCCTGCCCCCCTGAAGCGCCCACGCGCCCTCTGCTGCCAAGAGCCAAAAAAAAGCCTAGCCTCGCTCACCGGGTCTCCCCCAAGACAGCACCTCTTGCACCCTCCATCCAGAACTTCAGCCTGTCTGCTGGCTGGCAGGCTGCAGTTCCGGATGGAGAGTGCAAGAGGCGCTGTCTTGGGGGAGAGCCGGCAAGCGAGGCGCGCTGCCGGCCCTTTTCCCTGAGTGCCCAAGCCGCCACCAAGCGATGCCTGAGAGCTGAGCTCGCTCCCGGCCCATCCTCGAAGAGCGCTTCCGAGCCGCCAACAGCAGCTGCTGCCACCTCTTCCAAGGAAGCGGCTCTCTGGCTCTCTCTTGGCACCCCCAGCGGCCACCTCAACACCCGGTGGTGCTTCCTCTTCCTCCTCGTCCTGCTTCAGCCACCTCAGTTCTGGATGCTGCCTGGGCTTGCCCTGCAAAGTTTGCTCCTCTGTCGTGGTGGGGGTAGCTGCTGCTACTGAGTGCGCCTTTTTTTGAGGTGGGCCTTCAGAGGAAAGTTGCTGGACCTCTGTGTGCGTGGGGGGGCATTCTGTTTAATTTTGCGGGTACTGATGGGGGCGTTTCTCCTTTGCCAAGGCGAATTCTGTGAGGTTTTTTAAAAAAATTTATGTCATGCCCTCCTCCCCCCCCAGCTAGGCGGTCGCTGGTGCTCCCTCCCTTCTCCGCTTTTTCGTCCTGCTGCTGCTGCTGGTGGTGGTAGTGAAGAAGGAGACAGAGGGGGTCATGGCCGACGACGAGGGCTCACTCACATGCCCCTCCTCAGAGTCCCAGCCGGGCTAAGGAAACTCCTGGGCAGCTTCCTCAGGCTCTTGCTCTGCTTGGCAGAAAATCTGATGCAGCCCAGCCTCACCCAGGCTCTGCCTCCAGCGGCCCCCAGGTAAATTGAGTTTCAGACCTCTGAAATAGAGAATAATACCAATAGAGAACTTTAACCTCAAAAACACTTCAACATTGGTGCTTAAATTTAAGGAAGATAGACACTGTAAATGTTAGGGCCTCTAGCATGCAATGCTCAGCCTGGAAATCCTCTTGATGTCGACACTCGGCTCCAACCACCTTAGAAACGAAATCAAAATGACTGCATAAACACCATTGCTGACCTGATTGCTCAGGTTCAGCATCTTTGAGATCAAATGCATCTGGGTTTCAGGAATCTGATTCATCTTGTGAAGACTTAAGATTCCCTCTTGAAACTGAAATCACACTCTTGATCTCAATCTGTAGAGCAAAAACAGAAAACACAACAGAAAAAGACAAATGTGGAAAAACATATGAACTAGATTAGGCATCCTTCAGTCTCGAGACTATGGTAACATGCTCTGTATGGAAGACTTGGAACAGTGTCTAGAGTGGCTGAGGAGGCCAATTCCAAAGTGACAGTTCCTTCCACACTGAAGACAAATACAATTTGTTCCCTGTCCAGCTCCCTGGTTTTGCTGGTTTCAGGTCTGCCTCTTTGCCTCGGCCTGCTGGACAAGGGTCTCTTCAAATTGGGAGAGGCCATGATGCACCACCTGCCTCCAGGCTGAATGCTCAGATGTCAAGGTTTCCCCTCTGTTGAGGTCCATTCCTAAGGCCTTCAGATCCCGCTTGCAGATATCCTTATATTGCATCTGTAGTCTCCCTCTGGGGTGATTTCCCTGCACTAATTCTCCATATAGGAGATCTTATGGAATCCTACCATCAGCCATTTTCACAACATGCCCAAGCCAACGTCGATGTTGCTGTTTCAGTAATGCATATATGCTAAAAATTCCAGCTCGTTCTAGGTCTACTCTATTTGGAACTTTGTCCTGCCAGGTCATACCAAAAAAATGTGGTGGAGACAATAAATATGGAACGTGTTCCTCTCCTGCCGTGCACAAAGGGTCCAGGACTCACTGCAGTTCAGAAGTATGCTCAGGACACAGGCTCTATAGACCTGGATTTTGGTGTATGCCGTCAGCTTCTTATTGAGCCATACTCTCTTTGTGAGTCTAGAGAACATGGTAGTTACTTTGCCAATGCAGTTATCCAGCTCGACATCTAGGGAGAGTGTCAGAGATCGTTGAGCCAAGGTACACAAAGTCATGAACAACCTCCAATTCTTGTGTGGAGATGGTAATAGGGGGAGGTGAGTCCACACCCTGGCCCATGACTTGTGTTTTCTTCAGGCTGATTGTTAGTCCAAAGTCTTGGCAGGCCTTGCTAAAGTGATTCATGAATTGTTGGAGGTCTTCAGCAGAGTGGGCAACAACAGCTACATCATCGGCGAAGAGGAAGTCCTGCATGCATTTCAGCTGGACTTTGGTCTTCGTTCTCAATCTAGAGAGATTAAAGAGCTTTCTATCTGATGTAGTCTGGAAATAGACACCTTCTGTTGCAGTTCCAAAGGCGTGTTGCAGCATGATAGCAATAAAGATCCCAAACAATCGGCACAAAGACACAGCCCTGTTTCACTCCGCTTCAGATGTCAAAGGGATGTTGAGCTATCAAAAACTACAGTGCCCTTCATTCCCTCATGAAAGGACCCGATGATGTTAAGGAGTCGAGGTGGACATCCAGTCTTGGGAAGTATTTTAAGAAAGCCATCCCTTCTAAACCAAATCAAAAGCCTTTGTGAGATATATGAAGGCCACAAAGAGTGGCTGTTGTTGTTCCCTGCATTTGTCCTGCAACTGTCTGAGGGAGAATACCATGTCAGTGGTGAATCTATTAGCGCGAAATCCACACTGTGATTCTGGATAAACTCTGTCTGCAAGCACCTGGAGTCTCTTCAGCACAACATGGGCAAGCAGTTTCCATACAACACTGTGAAGAGAGATGCCATGGTAGTTATTGCAGTCGCCCCTGTCGCCTTTGTTCTTATACAATGTGAAGATGTTTGCATCCTTCATGTCCTCTGGTACTCCACCTTCCCTGCAGCCGAGACAAAAGATTTGATACAGCTCGGTGGTGATGATCTCTTTACAGCACTTCAACGGGGATGTTATCCGTCCCAGGTGCCTTGCCGGAGGCGAGGGAATCCAAGGCCGCTTTTATTTCTGCTAAAGTTGGTTCACTGTCCGACTCTTCCAAGACAGGCAGGCACTCGATGTTATTTAATGCCTCTTCAGTTACTACATTCAGCTTTCCATCTGCTGTGATCGGTCCTGGATGATCATTTAAACTAAAGTAGGCCTATTTATCTGTCCTGCATCCTCACAAATAGAAACAAAGGAGTTCAGAATGGTGATGTTGTCTACAGTGTTAATGTTGTGGAAGGAGGACTGGTTTGTGGTGATAGATTTCAAGGAGGCTTATTTCCACATATTGATTTGACAAGAACAAATGTGTTTTCTTCATTTTGGTATGGACAACAAGATTTATGAATTCAAGGTCCTCTCTTTTGGTCTATCAATAATGCCCAGAGTTTTCACTAAATGCATGGTGCCTGTACCTAAGTACCTCTGATGGTGTGGTATCAATTTCTTCTCATATCTTGATGATTGTTTTGTAGTCTTAGATTCAAAGACAACAGCAGAAAAGAATATAAATTTCACAGTAATACTACTGTCAGATCTTGGCCTAAGGATAAACCTTTAAAAGGCACATTTGGAGCCAAAACATGTGATCCAGTACATAGGTGCCATTTTAAACTTGAGAAAAGTGAGGGCCTATTTACCATAGGAAAGAATACAGAACATGAAGTAACTTGTCAAAAAAAAAAGAAGGTCACCTGAATCCCCTAGTAACAGCACCTACAGCTCAAAAGTTACTCAGCTACATGGCCTCAACCACAGACAATTCCTCGTACAAAGCTAAAAATGAGGTCCCTGCAAGTATGGTTCCTGTCAACATTTGATAGCAACGGAAACAACAACCAAAAGAAGCTCCAAGTAACATCAGAGTTAGCAAAAGAGCTTCTCTGGTCATTCCAACCTGACAGTGGAATGACTCTTCAAACAAACAGGGTCTTATATTAATTTTTGTTCCAAAAATGTATTAAGGCTTATTTTCAGGGGATGTTTTATTTTTTTTCATGTACAACCATCTACATTTATTCAAATACAGTCATATCATCTTCTTTTGGTTGCTGTACAATGGTAGAGGGCGGGGTTTCACTTAACTGAGACTTATTTTGGGATAGGGCTTATGTTACGAGGGCTTATTTTCAGGTTATGTCTTATTTTTGAGAAAACATGGTACCGTCTACCCATAGATAAAGATCCAATAGCTATGAGTTAAGAGTAAGTGTTCAGGATGCTTGTGGTCAGGTAGAAAACCTAGACATGCATTAGAGTTGGTTTTGGAGTGTCCAAGTATGGTGAAGGCTAACATCCATTGCAAAAGAAGATCATAGCTGGTTCTGGTAGCCCTGGTAGGGGGCAGCAATGAGGTTTCTCTCTGACTGCTTCTCTATTTTATCTAGTTTTTTTGGTAGTTTTTGTGATGTAAAGTTGTTTTAGTTAAGGTAAATGCCTTTTTAGTTAATACTTTTAAAAAGGAAGAAGAGTGCAGATAGATAAGTGAATCCAAATACCTTGCTTTATATGATTTATCATGTCACCTGATTTCCAAGGACTTGGCAAATTGGCCACTGTAACCAACTGCATGATTGCATCACTGAAGAGAAAAAATAGTATAATTTTACCTGTTCTACTGAGGGAGGGAGATAGTAACCATGGGAGAGGAGGAATTAAGGTGTTTGGGAACTACAGTTAAATTAAATAGCTCGACCTTTTTTGTGTGGGAGCATGAATGTCTGAATTCATACACAGATGCGAAACAAACAACAGAGAGCTAGCACAGGTCAGTCTTTTGCCAAAGTAATAAAACAATTGAAAACTGACAAACTTTAACAACTAGTTGTTCTGTGAATAATTTACCTATTTCATCTGGTATTAAGCAATAAATTTGCTGCATTGGAGAATAAGGTGGTTCTTCCAGCTCAGAAAATGGGGATCATTCAGTAATTTCTCTATTGTCTTCCCCAAAGGATGGTTTTAATTTAATGTAATGTAATTCATATACCACCCCATTAGTGTGACATACTATTCTGGCCAGTTTACAGTATGCTAAAATAAAGCCCAGTGCCAATAAAATTTAAATAAAACAACCAGACACCAAACTAAGTACAAGAGGCATAGTTTCAAGATAAAAGGCGGAACACAGGGAATAAATTATGCAAAAGATCTCAAGTATTTTGCAGACCAATGTCTTTTAACTGCCGAAAACAGTGATAGCAATATTTCAAAATATACAGAGGGTCTGCAATAAAATGGACACAACTGATTTGAGACTCTTTCTCAAATCAAGAGCAACTCGCAGTCAAACAGAGCAATGTGGGAGGTGCCAAGAAAGGTCAACCATAGTAATAATTTGTATAGAACTCTGCAACAACAAACATCTCACCAAATGATGGAGTCCAGTTCTTCAAGGATTTTTCAGACTTCACAGGTTCTTCTTCATGGTCTCTGTGAATGCACACTATTGGGTTAAGTTTGTGCTTGTGGAGAGGCCTAGGAATATTCTGGAGCCAAAAATTCACTAGGACCACCCCCCACAGCCAATTTGGTCCACCCGTCCTAGCGATTACCTCCGTTCCTTTTTTCCCACTGCTGAGGTCTTATCTCTGGAGCTCGGTTGGTCAAATCGATTCATCCTAAAGATACAGATCGCTTTCATCAGATTATCATCAAATAGTTTGGATTTCCTGTTAAATCCCTTGATTATCCCCCCAAAAAGAGAAAATTGTTATTAGTCTAATTGTTTGCCCCCCCTTCTTCCCTTCCCTGTTCCGCTTCCAGCCTTTTATGGCCACAACGGGCCCCTTCAAAAAGTGTATTTCTCTACTTCAGATGGACATAAAACTTGCTTATTCTGTCTGGGAGAAAGCCTGTCATCAGCCTTCTGGCCGCCCTCATTGCAAGAATTTCACAAAACAGCAATTAAACGGAGACAACAAAGACTACATTCTTTTTTGTAGGAACAATCTCTTTGGCCACAGACCAAAATGGACAGTTTGCAAACCTCTCATTTACTGGCTTCTTCAGCCGCAACATCTCTGGCACAATCCCCAAAATCTAAAATTCCTAAACCCAAGTCTTCCGGTTCTCCTTCCTGGCCTCTGTGAATGCACACTAATGGGTTAATCTGCGCTCAAGCAGAGCAGTTTCAGAATTTTTCACAGCTTTAAGCACTTGGTGCTGGGACCTCCCCTACACCAGCTATATAACTCCGACCCCAGCACTAGATCCTCCATTCTTTTTTTGACTACCACTGTAGCAGCAGCTTCATTTGGAACTTCGCAAATAAAAACAATTCTATTCTTTTCCTTTCTTTGACCTTCCCTTGTTCTTTCTTCTGTAACAAGTTGTTTCTTCTGCCTGGGCTAAGGAGTGCTTTGTGCCTCTATCTATGCCTCAAAGGTGTAGTGCTCCCTCGAACTCTGCTCTGGCAGCAAAGTGTTCACGAGTTCGACCTAACCTGCTGTTAACCCTTTCAGCCCTCTCTGTCCCGGCAACTATATTGGTCAGGCTCATGCTAAGAAAGACCGCTCCCCTAATCATCAGAAGGACTTACCTTGTTCAGCTGGGACACTCAAAAGTCAGAAGTGGAGGAAGACTTCCAACCAATCTTCCTACTCCCATATCAGTTGCTGCAGTTAGTCACCCTCCTTTACCGTTAACCGCTAAGGAGTTCTTTGGTCGGCGTTTTTATTTTCTGGCTGCCATGTAGCCAACTACTCCTCTTCCATGGGTGCTTATTATCACCACTTATTGAATTTGGCATTGCTAATTCTGTGGGTAACTCCTGTGCACCTTTACAGTTAAGGCCTCCCATATCACTATGAGGCAATGGGACGGGCGTGTCACGAGCGCATTGCTGCTCAACATGCCTTAAACCAGCATCCAAACAACTGACAGGTGTATGGATTTTAGTCAAACAATTAATGTTATTCTTGATGACCTGCCCAAGCTCCGGAAGGCAGTACTGTCATTTGCGGTATAACAACCGCAAGTACCTGGTGAGGCTCCTACCAGCTTAGGGCAGACGGGAATGTCAAAGGCCTCAACCCCAAAGTTACCAGCCACCACCCCCTAGACATGTGGGCAGGCAGCACCCTGACCAACAGATCTGCAGGCAGGATCGCAAAACCGAGCGGTCTCTTTACTGCACCTGACTTCTCTGTCATTGAGCAGTCAGGTCGTCTGGCCCCTCATCTTTCCGATTGGTGTTCCTTCATGTTTAATACTTGGGTACTCACTATCATAGCTACCAGCTATGCTATTGAATTCAATATACCCCACCATCATAGGCCACGTTATGCCCACGCACGCCCAAAAAAAGGATGGAGGCCTCTGGGCCATCCTTGACTTTGAAGGCCTAAATTCTTTTATTACTCTGCTTAGATTCCGTATGGCTTTCTTGGACTCTGTTATTTACATGTTACGTCCAGAGAGTTGGTTGAATGCTTGTTTTCATGATGGGATCTGGTCAGAGCATCAACGTTTTCTCAGGTTTTCAGCAAGGGGAAATCACTGTTTACCCGTAGCTGGATAACTGGCTCCTGGCCGCTGAGTCCAAGTCACAAGCTGTTAGACACACGTCATTGACACGGTCCCTTTGTCAGCGTTAGGACTGAAGGTCAACATAGAGAAGTCAACTTTGCAACCTACACAGTGTGTAGATTGTATTAATGAGACTTGGGATGTTTTCTTGAAGCAGAGTTTTTCTTCCGTGATGACAAGTCTGTGAAATTGCTTGATTTCTTATGCTCCCTTTTTCTTCAGGTGTTTGCTTCCCTGTCCTACAGGTCCAGCAACTCCTGGGGCTGGTGGCATTTACCACAGCTGTGGGATAACATGCTCAACTGATGATGAGGTCCCTTCAAGCCTGGTTTCTCTCACTTTTTCAGATTTCTTGCAACCACCCATCCACGTTGTTCCAGGTGACTTCGGAACTCGCTGCATAACTAGACTGGTGGGGATCCCCTCCACCCTATGCATATGGAGACCCTTTGGTCTCTTCGCCCAGTTGGTTCAGTCAGTGGTGGATGCCAGCCTGCTGGGCGGGCAAGCGGTCTTGTCTGTGCCACCACGTTGCCCTTAGCAGCTGGTAGCCGGCCTTCATATCGTTGTGCTGGAGCTCCTGGCAAACACCAAGGCCTTTTGGGCTGCTGAGCCCCTACTCCAGGGTTGGGTGATCTAGGTCGCATCAGACAATACCACAGCAGTTTATAATATACACAAGCATGGTGGTGCTCATTCATTACGCCTTCTTGTTCTCACCACCAACCTTTCAGAATGGTGTTATGCTTTCCACATTTGTCCAGTGGCTGTATATTTGGCAGGCAGAAATGATTCTGTGGTAGTCCATCTCAGCAGACTATGGTTCTGCTCTCATGAGCAGGCTCTCGACGATGCCACCTTTTGTTGCCTCTGTTATTGATGGGGGACTCCAGACATAGACGTTTTGTATCCTGATTAAACAAGAAGTGTGCCATGTTCGGCTCCTGAGCTGGCATCGGACACAACTCCCTAAGGGACGCCTTCCTGATGAATTGGTCATGGGGCCTCCTTTACAGGTTTCCACCTTTCCCCCTTCTTCAAAGGACTGTCGTTTGTGTCCACCATGAGTGTGCAACGTCATGCTTGTTCACCTTGCTAGCCATGGTTTTTGATCCTGCTCCCCTGAGCTGCGGAATACATCAGGCTGCACCTGGTCCCTCATCTGCTTTCTCGGGCCGAGGATCGGATATTTCATCCGGACCTTGAGTCCCCCTACCTGTCCACATGCAGTCTTCCCCGACTGTAACAGACATGCTCAATCATGCTTGCAAACCTTCTAGCACCTTGACCTACTCCTATAATGGGTAGGCGTTCTGTCACTTCACATCAAGACGACATCTGCCTATTAGGTCAATGTCTCTGGATGCATTCCTTCAGTTTCGCCTTCACCTGTTTTGCCTGGGACTGGCCTGTTCTACCTGAAAACTGTTTCTCCAAGGCCTGGAGAATATGCACCCTGCCTATAGACCACTAACATCTCAAACCGCTACACCTCACATTCATCTGCCGCCTCCTCATCTCGGTATCAATCAGACCATGAATCATCAAGTGCAGACAATCTCCCAACTCTGGGACCAGGGCCCGTACCAGGCATTGCAAAAGACATAGCAGCTCTGCATCAGCACAACCAGTATCAAAAAAGCATAAGACCGTCAAACACTTGGTACCGACCGCATCTCAGGATCGAGCCACTTCGACCCTGACCTCACCTAGGGACCGAAGTACAACCACTTCTCAGGACTGATTGTCTACAGTACGGTCTACAACTACTTATACAGGGCACACCACCAAGCAACTGAAGAGAACATCAGAAGGTGCCGTGCTTTCAGCTCCATTAAAAGATGACTCACCGGCCACCTAAATGTCAAAGAGTAGAGTGTTCTCCTGACATCTCTGAGTCCTCCTCTTCACAGTCATCCAATTCTGATTCCTTATCAGTTTCCATATCACGACAGATTCATGGGGGCTGTCCATTATTGCAAATGGCTACGCAATAGAATTCCTATCTCTCCCACCCCCTTGAATTATCCTCGCCCCTTCTTCCACTGCTCTCAAATCAGAAATTCGATCTCTACTCTCCAAATCAGCCATATCATGCGTCACTCCAAATCCATCCGGTTTTGTTCTCCAGGTACTTCCTACTTCCAAAAAGAGCCAATTCTCTGCATCAATTCTAGATCTTTGGACCTCAACTATTACATTACTCAGCGCTGTTTTCGTATGGTGACCTTGGAACGCATCCTTCCATTGCTGCAACACAGAGACTGGTTTTCAGTCATTGACTTGAGCGATGCATACTTTCACATTTCCATCAGACGCGACCACTGCAGATTTCTCTGTTTCTCTCTTGGACGTGCCGCTTTTGAGTTCAACACCTTACAATTTGGCCTGTTGACAGCACCCAGGGTATTCACAAAGTGCATGGCTCCAGTGGCAGCATATCTTCATACCCAAGGGATCTCGGTGTTCCCATACATACATGCTTGGATACTAGTAGCTCATTCCCAAGACCGAGCACTAAGAGAAATCAATGTTACTCTGTCTCTTCTAAGAAATCTTGGCCTCAGGGTCAGCTTCAAGAAATTGGTGCTGACCTCCACGCAAAGGGTAGACTACATAGGTGCAGTGCTCGATTCCTGCCACGCCAGACCCTTCCTCCCTCGGGAGCGTACAATCAAAATACGGGCTCTTGTCGAGCATTCTCATCTGCAGGCATCTGTGACAGCCCATCAAACGCAATGCTTACTTGGACTCATGGCCTCCACCACCTTTGTTATCCAGCATGTGAGGTTGAAGATGCTCTCATTGCAAGCATGGTACCTGTCTCTGTTCAAGCCCGTTCTTGGCACCCCCACCATGCACCTACAGGTTACCCACAAGCTTGCTGACCAGCTCCAATGGTGGATCACACCATCCAATCTATTCTTGGGTTACCCCTTCGCACTGTTTTTGTTGACAACTCACCAGCCCTGTCGGTTGGGGAGCGCACTGTGGAGACCTTCATGTGCATTTAACGAGAAAGGCTTCTCCACATCAACAACTTGGGGTTATTAGCCATCTTCAAGGTGTTCCGTGCTTTCCTACCAATTATTGCAGGTACTGCAGTCCAGGTCACCACAGACAACACTGCGGTGCTATATTATGTACACAAACAGGGGGGCACACATTCACTTCCCCTCCTATACCTCGCTGTGCAATTTTGGGAGCAGTGCCTGGACCACCACCTCTTTCTATCAGCAGTGCACATTGCCACTCAGGTCAATGCCTGGGCAGATCATCTGAGCAGGAGAACTTTCCAGATGCACGAGTGGTCTCTTGATCACAATGTGTTCCTCCAGATCTGCAAACAATGGGGCCATCCAGTTATAGAAACGTTTACAATGGAGATGAACAGAAAGTGTACCAGTGTGTGTCCCCAGGTTATTTCACTAACCTAAGGCCCACGCCACATTCCCTTTCATGCTGCCACCAATTGGTCTCTGTCAACAATATTTACTTAGAAAGATTGAGGTCCATACTGTGTGTACATTTTAACAAAACAGGTTTATTGGATACAGTTCACATAAATAGGTTCCTAAAAGACTTTAAAATATTCAGTACATTCATACTTATTCCACATTTAACTCTCTCTAAGTTCCACACTCTTAACTGCCTCCCTTAACTCCTCAGAGACAAACTCCCCTCTCTGCCTCTGGCTTCTCACTTCAGACTCTCCTGACTATCTAACTGACTATATGCTCTTATCTGCCTCACCCTTCTCTTCCAGTCTCCCTTGCTCCACCTCCCAACAACTCCCATCAGTGCATGCAAATGTGTTTAGTCGTTTAGTCGTGTCCGACTCTTCGTGACCCCATGGACCAGAGCACGCCAGGCCCTCCTGTCTTCTACTGCCTCCCGGAGTTGTGTCAGGTTCATGTTGGTTGCTTCGCAGACACTGTCCAGCCATCTCATCCTCGGTCGTCCCCTTCTCCTCTTGCCATCACACCTTCCTAACATCAAGGTTTTTTCCAAGGACTCTTTTCTTCTCATGAGATGGCCAAAGTACTGGAGCCTCAGCTTCAGAATCTGTCCTTCAAGTGAGCATTCAGGGTTGATTTCCTTTAGAACTGATAGGTTTGTTCTCCTTGCAGTCCAGGGGATTCTCAAGAGTCTCCTCCAGCACCACAATTCAAAGGCATCAATTCTTCGGCGGTCAGCTTTCTTTATGGTCCAGCTCTCACTTCCATACGTCACTACAGGAAAAACCATAGCTTTGACTATTCGGACTTTTGTTGGCAAGGTGATGTCTCTGCTTTTCAAGATGCTGTCAAGATTTGTCATCGCTTTCCTCCCAAGAAGAAGGCGCCTTTTAATTTCAGGGCTGCTGTCTCCATCTGCAGTGATCATGGAGCCCAGGAAGATAAAATTTGACACTGCCTCCATATCTTCCCCTTCTATTTCCCAGGAGGTGATGGGACCAGTGGCCATGATCTTAGTTTTTTTTATGTTGAGTTTCAGACCGTTTTTTGCACTCTCCTCTTTCACTCTCATTACAAGGTTCTTTAATTCCTCCTCACTTTCTGCCATCAGAGTGGTATCATCTGCGTATCGGAGGTTGTTGATATTTCTTCCGGCAATCTTAATTCCGGCTTGGGTTTCTTCCAGTCCAGCCTTCCGCATGATGTATTCTGCATATAAGTTAAACAAGCTGGGGGATAATATACAGCCTTGCCGTACTCCTTTCCCAATTTTGAACCACTTAGTTGTTCCATGACCAGTTCTAACTGTTGCTTCCTGTCCCACATATAGGTTTCTCAGGAGACAGATAAAGTGGTCAGGCACTCCCATTTCTTTAAGAACTTGCCATAGTTTGCTGTGGTCCACACAGTCAAAGGCTTTCGCATAGTCAATGAAGCAGAAGTAGATATTTTTCTGGAACTCTCTGGCTTTCTCCATAATCCAGCGCAAGTTAGCAATTTGGTCTCGAGTTCCTCTGCCTCTTCGGAATCCAGCTTGTACTTCTGGGAGTTCTCGGTCCACATACTGCTGAAGCCTACCTTGTAGGATTTTGAGCATAACCTTGCTAGCGTGTGAAATGAGTGCAATTGTGCGGTAGTTGGAGCATTCTTTGGCACTGCCTTTCTTTGGGATTGGGATGTAGACTGATCTTTTCCAATCCTCTGGCCACTGTTGAGTTTTCCAAACTTGCTGGCATATTGAATGTAGCACCTTAACAGCATCATCTTTCAAGATTTTAAATAGTTCAATTGGAATGCCATCACCTCCACTGGCCTTGTTGTTAGCCAGGCTTTCTAAGGCCCACTTGACTTCGCTCTCCAGGATGTCTGGCTCAAGGTCAGCAACTACATTATCTGGGTTGTCCGGGATATCCAAATCTTTCTGATATAATTCCTCTGTGTATTCTTGCCACCTCTTCTTGACGTCTTCTGCTTCTGTTAGGTCCCTTCCATTTTTGTCTTTTATCATGTTCATCTTTGCGCAAAATGTTCCTCTCATATGTCCAATTTTCCTGAACAGATCTCTGGTCTTTCCTTTTCTGTTATCTTCCTCTATTTCTTTGCATTGTTCATTTAAGAAGGCCCTCTTGTCTCTCCTTGCTATTCTTTGGAAGTCTGCATTCAAGTTTCTGTAACTTTCCCTATCTCCCTTGCATTTTGCTTCCCTTCTCCTCTCTGCTATTTCTAATGCCTCGTTGGACAGCCACTTTGCTTTCTTGCATTTCCTTTTCTTTGGGATGGTTTTCGTTACTGCCTCCTGGACAATGTTACGAGCCTCTATCCAAAGTTCTTCAGGCACTCTGTCCACCAAATCTAGTTCCTTAAATCTGTTCTTTACTTCCACTGTGTATTCATAAGGGATTTGGTTTAGATTATACCTGAGTGGCCCAGTGGTTTTTCCTAATCTCTTCAGTCTAAGCTTGAATTTTGCTATGAGAAGCTGATGATCAGAACCGCAGTCAGCTCCAGGTCTTGTTTTTGCTGACTGTATAGAGCTTCTCCATCTTTGGCTGCAGAGAATATAATCAATCTGATTTCGATATTGCCCATCTGGTGATTTCCATGTATAGAGTCGCCTCTTGTGTTGTTGGAAAAGAGTGTTTGTGATGACCAGCTTATTCTCTTGACAAAACTCTATTAGCCTTTGTCCTGCTTCGTTCTGAACTCCAAGGCCAAACTTCCCTGTTGTTCCTTTTATCTCTTGGCTCCCTGCTTTAGCATTCCAGTCCCCTAGAATGAGAAGAACATCTTTCTTTGGTGTCAGTTCTAGAAGGTGTTGTAAATCTTCATAGAATTGTTCAATTTCAGTCTCCTCAGCAATGCTGGTTGGTGCATAAACTTGGATTATTGTGATGTTGAATGGTCTGCCTTGGATTCGTATTGACATCATTCTATCATTTTTGAGATTGTATCCCATTACAGCTTTTCCCACTCTTTTGTTGACTATGAGGGCTACTCCATTCCTTCTACGGGATTCTTGCCCACAATAGTAGATATGATAATCATCTGAGGTGAATTCGCCCATTCCTGTCCATTTTAGTTCACTGATGCCCAGGATGTCGATGTTTATTCTTGCCATCTCCTGTTTGACCACCTCCAGCTTCCCAACGTTCATAGATCTTACATTCCAGGTTCCTATGCAGTATTTTTCTTTGCAGCATTGGATTTTCCTTTCACTTCCAGGCACGTCCACAGCTGAGCGTCCTTTCGGCTTTGGCCCAACCACTTCATTAGCTCTGGAGCTACTTGTACTTGTCCTCCACTCTTCCTCAGTAGCATGTTGGACGCCTTCCGACCTGAGGGGCCCATCTTCCAGCGTCATATCTTTTAGCCTTTTGTTTCTGATCATGGGGCGTTCTTGGCAAAGATACTGGAGTGGCTTGCCATTTCCTACTCCAGGTGGATTGCGTTTAGTCGGAACTCTCCACTATGTCCTGTCCGTCTTGGGTGTCCCTGCACGGCATAGCCCATAGCTTCTCTGAGTTACTCAAGCCCCTTCGCCACGACAAGGCAGCAATCCATGCAAATACCACCATACATATGCAAAGGCAGGATGCTCACTAGAACTGGCCTTGAAGAATTAAAATCAGATCTGCAGTGATGCAAACAATGAACTTTGCGAAACAGTCTCCATTTCAACAAAGGGAGGCTCATACTTATATCAAGGATGCCTTAGCTGCTCTGGATGAATTTAACACTGAATGGGAGGAGGTTAGAACTAGCTTGACCTCCCTACATGCCATGGTGGAACCATTGAGAGATTACCTTGTGAAGCATAAAATTTCCCTTCAGTCTAATGCTGATCCTCAGCCTGTGTAGTAACTGGACACGCCAGTCTATTAGGAGACGCAAAGCAGCAGATGGATTGTCAACAATTAAACTTGATCTCATTGGGTTCTAAAGATAATGATGGATACTGCACATATGATCATTCACTGGTACCACAGATTTTATCTAAGTATCTGAAACATTAGCATAATATGAGGATTTTATGCTTCAATCTACTCCTCTAACAGATGTCCCAATCTGCTTTGCTTCAATAGAGTTTAATACAATCTGCTTCTAGTGAATGCATTCTCATGCCTGTTCTTGATACAGTATGTCTATCAAAATTGATGGTCTGATGGATTTAAATCATTTTCTACCCACCAGCTATGTGCCATCCCTAGTGATAAGAAATATAGACTGAGGGATGGCCTACTCACACTTGTTTGTACTAAGCTCCACATGTCAGTGAGTAAGGCTCCCTGTTTAAAATCAATCTGTAATAGCAGCCTTGGTGAACATCAATCGATGATCAGTGCTATTTATAAATGTTTATCTTCCCTCACGAGAACTCAATGCCCAGATTAAACAAATTTGGTAAGGTTAGAAAATTTATATCAAAGACCTTGTAACAATTCATCAATTTCTCAAATAGTTATCGGGGTGACTTCAGTACTAGGTTGGGGGTGCATCATACTGCACTTTATGCTGTCCATCACATTTGCCCACCAGAAAGGCCATGTTCTGCCCCATTAAATGTGTGCTGCTCAATGATTGATAGTATTAGTAATTATGCAGGCCTCAGTACGGCTCAGATGTTACATTGATCAGATCTATGCATGCTAAATGGAAATATTACTAGAGATAATTACCAGGAGAGTTTACATTCTGGTCAGGATCTAGGATGAGTGCTATCGATCATGTGATTGTTAGTGGCAATCTATTGGACTCCATTTCTAAACTGGAAATAGACAGCAGACCTGATAGTGATCACCTTCCTTTAAATTTGTACATGAGGCCATTTAAGCACCACATCTATATACTGCAATCTAATCCTGAGGGAGTCAGTGAAGGCTGACCGGCCCTCACCGTGGAAACCCAGGTGGCGTCACTGGTCCGCTCAGCCCATTTCCATCTCTGGAGGATTGCCCAGCTGCATACATATCTTGATGTTGGGGCACTCACCACTCTGGTCCATGCACCTGTAGTCTCAAGATTTGACTACTGTAATGAACTCTACATGGGGCTAGCTTTGAGATTGATGCGGAAGCTTCAAATGGAGCAGAATGCAGCAGCCAGACTTTTCAGTGGGACGAGAAAATATCAGCATATTTCCCCCACTCTGGCTGCCTTGCATCGGCTGCCCATTTGTTTCCGCATTGATGTCAAAGTGTTAATGATGAATAAAACCCTAAATGGTTTAGGATCTCAATACCTAGCGGAACGCCTCCTCCCACCTAGATCTACCCAAATCACTCATTCTAGCCAGGAAGGGCGGCTGAGGGGCCTAACGCCGATGGAGGCCCAGAGAGAAATACAGTGGTGCCTCGCTTTACGATCGCTCCGTTTAATGACAAAACCGCATTGCAACGAACTTTTTGTGATCGCTTTTGCGATCGCTTTACAATGTTTCCTATGGGGGAATTTCGCTTTGCGATGATCGGTTCCCTGCTTCGGGAACCGATTCTTCGCAAAACAATTATTTTTGGACAGCTGATTGGCGGTTTCAAAATGGCCACCAGGTAAACAAAATGCCCCCCCCGCTGTTTTCTGGGACGGATTCCTCACTGCACAGGCAGCGAAAATGGCCACCTTATGGAGGATCTTCACTGAACGATGAGTTTTTAGCCCATCGGAACGCATTAAACAGGTTTTAATGCATTTCTATGGGCTTTTAAATTTCACTTTACAATGTTATTCATTTTATAGCGATTTCGCTGGAACGAATTAACGTCGTAATGCGAGGCACAACTGTAACAAGAAACTGGGCCTTCTCGGCAGTGACCTCTTGCCTTTGGAACTGTCTGCCCCCAGAGTTCTGTCTGGCTCCCTCGCTAGGTGTTTTTAAGAGAAACCTAAGACCAGGCTCTTTAGGTAGGCTTTCCCTCCTGTCATCACTTGAATATTTTCCCCCCATCTTGAACTATATTGCTATTTTGTATTTTATTTTATTATATATTGCTATATTGTTTTTTATTATATTGTTTTTATTTTATTTTTTATTGTTAGCCGCCCAGAGTACACTTCGGTCTAGATGGGTGGGGTATAAATTTAATAAATAAATAAACAAACAAATAAATACATAAAGAAAGCTGACAGGTTTTTACAGAACTGCTTACTATCCTATGATTCTTGCAATACTGTAGGTCCAAATAGTGAAATAGTTGAGCAGTATGCCCTATTGATTAAAAAGCTACGTGAATCATTTAAAGCAAAAGATACATTATAAAGAAAGCGTGAACTAGCAAATTTAGATCAAAAAGTTCGAGAAAAGCTTATTAGTCACGGTGAAAGATATGAACACTTTTTGGTGTCTCACAGCACTGTTTACAACTGGCTGTTCAACATGGGCAGATTGCAGGAATCTCATCTCTGTGAATTATCTACAAAAAAGGAGACACCCACTTTTCAATTAGAAATATAACCAGGAGTTTGCCAGGATGGCCACCAGTATCATATCTGGCGTAACTGACCTGGTAAACCAAAAAAAAAAACAAAAAAACAGGGAATGTTCCGGGAGATATTTAAGAGAAACGTTGAAAGGTGGGCCACAGTACTGGTAGATCTTTTTACACATGTAGACCAGAATACCCACATAGCGTCTGACTGGAGTACAGCTATTATCATCCCAATCTACAAGTAGGGCAAGAAGAAGAATCCAGTGAATTATTATCCACTTGGTTTGTTGCCTATCATTAGTAAGCTCTATGCTATACACTTTTATTGAGGTAAGAGCCTCGTGGCACAGTGGTTAAAACGCTGTACTGCAGCTAAAACTGTGCTCACAACCTGGGGTTCAAATCCCAGGTAGCCGGCTCAAGGTTGACTCAGCCTTCCATCCTTCCGAGGTCGGTAAAATGAGTACCCAGCTTGCTGGGGGGGGGGCAATGTGTAGCCTGTATAATTAAAAATTGTAACCGCCCGCAGAGTGCTTGTAGCGCTATGGGGCGGTATATAAGTCCAATAAATAAATAAATACATAAATAAATATTGAAAATGTCACAGTAGGATAGAATCTGAAAATATTTTGGCTGATAAACAAGCAGGCTTCAGAACAGGAATATCCACCTTGAATCAGACTTCGATCCTTCAGTATTTGGGGTGAGGGGGGAATATACTAGCAAATCACACAAGCTCTTAAGCTGCTCTTCTTTTATTTTGTAGGTTCTGAGATACACTCCCATTGGCTGATGTTCTTGATCTGCCATTGGCTGGGAAACTTATTTTTGATGGCATCCTTTAGGCTGCAGTTGTAGCATTCGCCTCTTTTCTCCAAAGGGTCTCTGGATGTCTCAAATGTTGTTCGCTTCCCCCCATTCCCCAAACAGTATAATTTGATACAGGAGGTTTCTTTTCTTTGGTGGCATCTTTGATCAGCTTCTTGCCTGGAATCATTTTGGCACAACCCTGGGTAAGGGCTTTCCTTTGATTTCAACACCAGAAATAAAAAGAGGGCACTCCCTTGGCAAAGATCCTTTTGTTCCTCATGGAGTTCTCCTGCAGTACCCATTTTATCTACTAAACACCTAATGATGTCTATATGATGAACAGGACTTTCATCATCTCTGATTTGGAGAGCAAATCACTCTGTGCCATTCCGTTTGGTGCTGAGCAGCAGTGTGTCTATACTTATATCCCAGACAGTGGATCATATTTAGCACAGATCTCTCATTTTTTGCTCGTATAAGCTATGTACAAGATTATAAATCTCTTCACCTTATGGCTTCTCTGCTCATCTGTGAAGGAGTGAGTCAGAGTGTGCCTCCGAAGAAAAAGGACAGCCAGAAGAGAGTGGCTGCGTAGAGGGCGTCTTGATTGAGATTGATCAAGATGAGGGAATGAAGAGAAAGCCAACTGAAGTATGCTTGGCTGACGAAGAGGGGGTGGAGCTGGACTTGATCATGTGGGAAGATGGAAAGGAGGAGGGAAGCGCGCGGGTTTTTAGTTCGTTAGGAGAGGGGGCACTGGGAAGATATGTGAATCGAGGGGTTCAGACTGAACCCATGCTCTTGACTGAAGCTGCAGACTATCAAGGGAATTCCCCAACCTACGGCAAGGAGGGGGATTATTGCCGGACCCCTTCCCTTCAGGTGGTCGAGGCCACTCGTATGATCCATTGGAATGGATCGTTTCAGTGTACCCCCGGAATTTCCTTGGGGGGCAGAAAGTGATCTGACCTGGCCCCGAGTTCCAGCAGAAGCCTCCGGAGGGAGATTGGGCCCGCCATCCCTGTTGTGGGACAGTGTGCGTGGTAAGGAGCACCCCCTTACATCCGTTGACAGACTGGGAGAGCTTTGGCCCAGCCCCCTTGTAGAGATTGAAGGGAATTCTGATATGCTGCATCCTAAAATATATCAGTTGTTGACAGATGATGTTCTAAGGGATCCTTTTGATCCAGTTGAATTAAGTTATCGTTCAAATAAAATTGTTGACTTTGAAGAAGAAGAATCGCTTCCTCGTCTCTTTCCCGCCTTTACGACCCATACACCCCCGGCTGCCGAACCCTCATGTCACAGTGGCGCCCAATGTGGGGCTGGGGGTACCCTTCAGGCGGGAAAGGAAGAGATGATTAAGTTAAGAGAAGCTATGGAAAGACAAGCAAAACTTATCGAGAGTCTTACAGAACAACAAATCCTGATGGCGAGACAGTTACGCGGACAAGGGGGTGAAGAGGAAAAGAGCGTGAAAAGTGTGGCGAGTGTACGGGGAAGTCTAGTGGCTGGGCCGGCCCCTATCCGAATGCAGAAGATGACCAATACAGATGATCCCGAAGCTTACTTGCACACTTTTGAGAGAGTCACGTTGGCAGCGGGATGGCCGAGAGATCAATGGACTTTGGTTCTCATCCCTTGCCTAACTGGACTATTACAGGAGGTGGTAGATACCCTAAGCGTGCAAGAAGTGACTCAATACGAAACAGTTAAAAACACCATTTTGAGCACGCTGAATTTGACGGAAGAAACCTATCGGAAGCGACTAAGAGAGCTCAAATGGAAGCCAGGAACACATCCTCGCACGGTGGCACAGCGGATGTGAGCCAATGCTATGCGATCGTGGAAAGCGACGGAGAACAGTGAAGAAAAGATAGTCGACGCGGTAGTATTGGAACAATTGGTGCAGTCTTTGGGAGCTGGCGTGAAAGATTGGATACAGAAGAACAACCCGAAGACGTTGGAGAGAGCAATAACCTTATTGGAGGATTACAGCAACACGGAAGGAGCTAACAAGGAAGTGACCACCCCTGGGCGGAGAGACAGAAACTGTGTGTCTCTTTCCCGCCTTTACGACCCATACACCCCCGGCTGCCGAACCCTCATGTCACATCATCTCACAATGTTCTCATGATCTTGAATCAGTCTGCCAGACTTCAGGGCTTCCAGAATGTCTCCCCCCCCCCTTTTTTTTTTTTTTGCATCTGAAGAGCCATGAATGGAAATTGTTTGGTTGCCATTTGAGAATCAAAATGTGCCCACATATGCCTGCTTAAGCCATCCTCACTTCAAGGGTCTCTTTAAAGCTATCTTTGCAGCCCCTAGCCTTCATTATTGTCCCAAACATACAGGAACTGGGCCTGTATCCTGCAGGGATGTGCAGCAAAGAGTCCTATGACACCTTTGAGACTGACAAGCTTTATTTGGCCAAAACTCTGGGGACTACTGCCCATTTTATTCAGATGCATTTGAAGAAATAGGCTAAAACCCATAACGTCCCACTCAAATAAAAGGTATTAGTCTTAAAGATGCCACAGGACTCTTCACTGTTTTTGCTGCAACAAACTAACGCAACAACCTTGTTAAATTTAGTTGATTTTGTTTTTGTGGCAATTATGTAAACAAAGTGTAGCAGGCTAGTAAGCAGACCTACGATGATGAATTTACATTTTAGAACTCAGGCTGCTTATTGGTGAGGTAAAAGGAAAACTTATTTTTATTGTTCCAAGAAATCTGTTCAGAAGAAAAGTGTGTGTGTGGGGGGGGAGGGGAAGAGAACTAGCCTTGAGCCCATAAACTCCTAGAGCTTTCTTCTGTATGGGCAAGTGCACTAAAGGCCAACATAGTGGTACCCTCATGGTTATCCATCCATCCTTCAATGGGATCTAGAAGTAATAACAGAGGTGGGTGTTCACTGATTGAGATGAAAAGTTACCCAAGGCCACCCGGTTGCCTCTCCGCCTGTCACTCCCCCACCCCCAGGTACTTTAAATCACCTCTGTTTTTACCACTAGATCCAAGTTCAAGCTGGATAGGCAGAGAAACTCAGCCACAGAAGAAACAGAGGGGATATGAGTTTGCAAAAGCTCAGTCCTGTCACACCATCTGTGCATTCCATTGCCCATGCAAAGTTGGCACAGGAATACAGTACATTAAAAAAAACAAAACCGATAAAGAGGAAATGGAAGAATAGTCCAATAACTGGGCACTTAGTTGCTTTCACTGTTGTACATTCTGCAAGTATCAGCAAGTCATGATAACCAGCTCTAATGACAGAGAGCAAAAACTGGAAGCCTTTTAACAAAGTCATTTGAATGGTCGAATGAAAGTTCCCATATCAAAAGTGATAGGACGGAGGTTATTCTGCTTAAGGTAGACCTTTTAACACCACTGTGGACAGAACAGGGTACGCTTCTAGGAGGAAGAAAAGAATTGTGAGTTAGTTTCTCTCAGACATGGTGTCCTTAACATGGGGTGCTTCTTTGCCTGCCTGTGTGCTTGTGGAAATACACATGCACAGTCACATTTTGTATGGCATATTCATGGCTCCAATAGCAGGCTATATATCATTTTGTTCCGGAACACTGTCCTTTTTGAGTTCCTGCCAGAATTTTGTACCTTTTGTTTTATGGAGTCTGCAGGCAGGATAACATTGCAGCCAAAGTCAGCACATTTTATCTTTTCCTCCACTGTAATTAGCTAATGTTAGCAAGTCTGCCTTGAGGGCAAAAAGGACTTTCTAAGTCTTCAGGAATATTGTGGGGTTGTTGTTGTTGTTTAATCTCATTAACATTTTGTTTCTTCATCATTTCCACAGCTTCAACAACACTCTAATCAGTAATATAAAGCAAATGTTCAATTTCTGTGCCATAGATAGATAGATAGATAGATAGATAGATAGATAGATAGATAGATAGATAGATAGATAGATAGATAGATAGATAGATAGATAGAGAGAGAGAGAGAGAGAGAGAGAGAGAGAGAGAGAGACAGACAGACAGACAGACAGACAGACAGACAGGCAGGCAGGCAGGCAGGCAGGCAGGCAGGCAGGCAGGCAGGCAGGCAGGCAGGCAGGCAGGCAGGCAGACAGACAGACAGACAGATATGACACAGAAGTTGAACATTTGCTTTAGAATAAAGCATACTGTTTTAAGATAGGTTTCTTGCCTTTTTCAGTTATGTTAGCTAGATTATGTTGGATGCTACCAATATATTTTTTTAAAATGCTGATCTTTTAAAAAGCCGGAATATTTGTAACTGCTGCTATGTAATGCCTTGGCCGAGATAATAGCATTATGGCATCTTCTCCCTGATCAATGGGGGAGGAAGCTAGAATCAGAGCAGGCAGAATGCTGTAGCTGTGCTGCATATCAGTATACATAAATACTGATGGTGATGCACACCCAAGATAGTCAGTTTCAAAGTTTCAAGCATTCTGTGCCCTGCTGTTTGCCAACCTGGGGTGACAACAGAGCAATAATGTAGGTGCAATGCACCACCACATGAAACTTAATGTTTAAAACAGTTTGTCTTCTTGTACTTCATCAGTTGTGTGTTCTGTGCTGTCAATTAGAAAACAACTCATAGCGACACTAAGGGCTTTCAAGGTAAGTGAGATATTTAAGAAGTGGTTTTCCCAGTTTCATTCTCCCAGTGAATTTCCATGGCCAAGTAGGGATTTGGACCCTGTTCTCCAGAGTCCTAGTCCATCACTCTAGCCACTATGCCAGCCTGGGAATCCCTTCATCAGTTGAATCTCCTGCATTTCCTTGCCAAAATAAGAGAGCATCCCACCCCCCAAGAATTTGCCTTCTTCCCTCCAAGCTCAGTGCTTAGTACCTGCTTCAACTAACCCCAGGATCTCCCTTTGGAGACACTTTTTCTATAAAAGAAAGAAAGAAAGAAAGAAAGAAAGAAAGAAAGAAAGAAAGAAAGAAAGAAAGAAAGAAAGAAAGAAAGAAAGAAAGAAAGAAAGAACTAGGAACAGAAAAGGAAATCAAAGATTACACTTCTGTCAAAAAAATTCTGGCCTTTCTTAATGTTCCAAACAAGAGTTAGACAAAGTAGGGCCCCTCCAGAAGTTGCTGGATGGCAACTCCCGACAGTGCCAGTAGTGAGGAGTGGTGGGAATTACCATCCAAGAACACTGGGAGAGACATACGTTGCCCATTCCTGTCTAAAGCTTATGACCCAACTTGTGACCATCAACTAAACTAAAGTGTTTATATGACAACATCCAGATTGTCCCAGTGGAGCATGCAAATGAAATATTATCCTGAAGCCCCACGGTGCCTTTTCAGCATATATACCTGCTTTCAGCACCCTGTGTGGGCAAGAGTGACAAAGGACACATAACTGAATGTTTCACAAAGCCCTGGACTGAAGCTTAACATGTCATTTCCAGTCCAGGAACTGGAACCATGGAATATTGCCTCCAGAAGACCTCTCTGGCTGAAGAAGAATTCCCCAACTGAGGTGTGCAGATTTGTGTTTTTGAAGAACTCCAAGAAGGACTGCAAATCCCGGAAGGCCAAAAACACAGACCTGTGTGCATTTAAATGTAATAATTTTGCTGCCATCTATGTAAAATTACTAGAATCTTTACAACAATTATTTTTCTATGTAAACATGGAAATGCTTCTACCAATGCAGTGGGAGATTACATTTACTTGCTGACTAGTTGATACATCCAACAAAAAGAAAAAAAATGTGGTCCTTTGGTGGACCGCTGAAAAACCACAAACATAAGCCCAGATTGATGAAAACCCATTCATGTCAAAAGTTGGGTTATGTTTTTGAATGTTTTTTAAAGGTCTAATAAAAGTATCACCCACCCTTGCCTTTGGATCAATACAAATCCAAGTTACTTTTGCAGCTGAAGCCATTTCCCGTTTTCATTTGAACCACAGTTTGCAAGAATCAGTTTTTGAGGGTGAAGACAAGGAGCAGCCAGTTTATGATGCTCAGGTACAAGTTATGTGGCTACATTTTTTAAAAAAATGTAAGGACCCTAGAGATCATACTCAACCACTCTTTAAAGTTAGGCATTCTCATGAAGAAACCCATGTTCTTCAACACACAACAAGTACACATTTTTCATATGGTATTTACCTTAGTGGTTTCTAGCAGTCATACAAGGATATCTGCAAGTGGGATCTGAAGGCCTTAGGAATGGACTTCAACAGATGGGAAACGTTGACATCAAAGCATTCAGCCTGGAGGCAAGCAGTGTAGCATGGCCTCTCCCATTTTGAAGAGACCCTTGTCCAGCAGGCCGAGGCAAAGAGGCAGTCCCGAAACCAGAAAAATCAGGGAAGTGGACGGGACAGATAGTATTTGTCTTCAGTGTGGAAGGGATTGTCACTCTCGAATTGGCCTTCTCAGCCACACTAGACGCTGTTCCAAGTCCTCCATTCAGAGCACGTTACCATAGTCTCTCGAGACTGAAGGGTGCCTACACAAGCTTCTAGCAGTCATTACACCCAGCCTGAGTTCACAAGGAACCCAAGCAGCTGCTTAGAACAGCAGTATTATTTTTAAGGATGCCGATGCAGCACGCCGCAAACCACATACTGGATCGACAGTACATCAGTCTGGAAGGGAAGACTTTAACAGAGGCACTGATAAAAAGCATTTCATCTGCAGAATACTTGAAGATGGTACAAATATCTCCTATAAAAATAAATCCATGTCTGCATGTTTTATATCTGTTGATAAAATGCTCCTTTTGGGGTTTAAAAAGAGATAATATTAAAGAAATGGCAATATATATTGAAAGGAAGGTGATATGAATTTGCTAATTATTAAACTATATAATGAGGCATATCGATAAGCTGGCATCTGGTACTGGAAGAGAGTTCTATGGACATGAAACAAGGATAGAAATGAGTTATTATCTTAGTCAAGTGTATTATGGTTTCAGAGAAAACAAGATACAGACAAATAGTTAAATAATCCTATTCTGAAAAAAAAAGGTTTTGTGGCTTGAAATAGATGGGAAATGAAATTGGCTCCTGGACTGTCCCCACTAACTATTATATGGAACAGTTATTTTTGGAGAAATGTCTATTTTGAGGCGAGAGAAGATTATATATAGTAAGAGGCTTTAGGGGAAATCAAGGCTTTTTATGCTTCATATCAAATATGCAATTGGTACTTCGATATGATGCAATAAATATTTGAACCCAGAGAGATAAATATTTTTATTGACAGCTAATTAGAGACTGATTAGTAAATTATATATGTTATCTTAAAAGATGCTAAAGAGTTGGAAGTCATTTACCAGCATAACTGGGAGAAAGTTCTGGGATGGAACATAGTATAGAGAACATGGAACTGGATAGCAAAATATGTGGAAAATCAGTAGTATTTACCCCAATAAAATATCACTGTTTGTATTACTTGATGTACATATTCTGGAAGTGACTAAAGGATGGAACTAGGCACGTAAACTGACAAATATAAAATGAATTGTGCATTTGTGAATTTCTATGCACATTTTGAAATTTTTGACAATTTTTTTGGTGAGAATCAAGAGCCTCTGGTTGTCCAGAAGACAGGAGAGTTCCCTCACAGATCCTTCATATTAAATCCAGCATTTACACATCATGATTAGAAGTGGGGAAAGAGAAAGAAAAACTAAGGAGGATGAAGGTATGAATGCTCTTCACCGTAGAGATGGAACTTCTTTGCCTTTCCTGCTACAAAGTCTTTGATTAAATTATCAAAGGTCTTATGACTGCACACCCAGTAATTGCCAATTCAGGGAACAGGAACGATGGGGGCAGAGAGAAGTGACAGAGAGCATAGAGTGGAGACTTTCTGCCTTGCTTTTCTCAGAAGTCATTAAAGGAGGACTGTGTCCATTGTCCTTTTCCAATCCCTCCTTTACTCCTCGACTGGTGGCTGCCTTAGGAATCCAATTGGTGACCTCCTCACAGTATTCCATTTGTGACTTGGCCTTCCTGTTTCTGTTGGCACATTTGCAAGAAAGAGTCTCCACAGGGTACCAGAAATGCACAGATATCATCATGAACCTGGACAAGGATCAGGCCAGAGTGTCAGCAAAAACGCACAGCATGGGTTGGGTCCAAGCAAGTCGGGGGGGGGGAAGGTCTGCATATCCCTAAGGAGAACTTGTTAATAATGCTCTGTATAATTTACATATCAATAAGTTCGTATTAACCTTTTCAATGTGGTATATACCTTTTAAAAGGATGATGTGGGTGAAGATTATGGTGAGTTGTGCCTTAATTTATTGAGAATAGCAAAAGTATCTAAGGCTTCTAACTGGAATAAAAAACTCCCTTTCTGATATTTTAGTCTTATACAATTTGGGATATTGTGATAATGATGAACATTAACACATTACATTTGTTCTAGGCAAAGTAAGATACAGAAAGGTAATTATTTATACAATTATCAAACCATAGGTCAATTTAAAGAGGTCTGTACAAACATATGGATTCTATTTTTGGAATGTTAGTTGAAAGGCAATGTCTTCTTCTTCTTCTTCTTCTTCTTCTTCTTCTTCTTCTTCTTCTTCTTCTTCTTATTCTTATTATTATTATTATTATTATTATTATTATTATTATTATTAAATTTACTATGACATCAACACCATTTTATTGTATATTTCAATATAGATTTCTAGGTAAGTAATAATTGATTGGAAGGAAGGAAAGAAGGAAGGAAGGAACTTCAAATTCCAAAGCTAATCCATGATATTTCTCTGGCCCAAGGAGCTGTAGTCCATAATCAGAATGAGGATCCCTAGAAATGGGACATAAAGGGAGGCCACAACTCATTGGTAGAGCCGTCCAAGTTATGCTTGCAGAAATTCCTACATTCCTGCTCCCTGACATTCCCTAGTAAAGCTATCAAGCAGCAGTGCTGTGAAAGTTCCTAACACCCTGTGTTGCTGCTGCCACTGAGCAGGATGCACTAAGGTTGCAGCATTTGCAAGAGAAGGCAGTTTCATGGGGAGTCATGCAATGATTCAGTGGATACGGCTGTGTACAGTCTGAAAGACGTGGCCACCTGCTTTTGTGTGCACCTGTGTGAGCAAATGCTACTCACTTAATAGTGAAGCTGCTTGGCCAGCATGGCTTTCAGTTATTTATTTATTATAACTTTAGACCATCCAATAACCAGAATTATCTGGATGCTATACAGGTATATTTAAAAAAATAAAATACAAGCAATAAAAGAGTGATTAAAGCATGTCATAATAAAACCAGGCTAAATCCAGGAGTAAAGGAGAACATGAAACCAAGGTGAAGCTAGCGGCAAAAATAAAGCAGTATAAATATATACAAGTGCAAAATACAGTGCTGGAAGGTGTCAGTGGGGAAAGCCCGTAATGAAGAAACCAGGTCAGGTCACCATGTCACAAGCTGAGGAGAACCCAAAAGCTTGTTTTGTTTCTAACTTGTTAGTAATCCAACAAAGGTGTGGCCTAAGATCCAACCCTGCTTCGAATAAATTATTCAATTTGGTCTGGTATATGAGCAGAATGATACCCACGTTTGGCCATATGTCAGGCAATCCCCAATGTCCACCTGCGGGAAGTGGAGAAAATGCCTTTTATCAAGAACCGGTGGGCGATGCCAACAACTGAACAATTGTCTTCATTAAACCCAGCCCAGACTCTCAGATTAATCTGCCTATAAATAAGCGGCCTCTTTAAATATAAATGGCACTGCACTACATTTAGTACCTTGGATCACTTTGTTCAATTATTTACTGCTCTTTTATCATTTGTAGGAGAATTTTTATAGAAATGGGAACAGGAACTCTTACTCACCGGTTATTTATAAAATGTGTCAGTTGGAAGGCTTTATACCCCTGACAGAACTAGCAAAGCGAGTTACTGTGCTATAGATTTTTAATAGCATCACAGAAATTAGAGGGGGGAATTAAAGAAACAGAGCATTCCAGGCATTTGCCTCTGCTCAGCACCATTCTGTATGGTTTTAGTTTTCCCCTGTGCCTTTGGCACACAAGGGACCATTTCTTGGGCAGACCCTTCTCTTTGAGAGCCGTCACTGATGGCATCTACTTGTTTGCACAAATATTTAGGAGAAAAGGATTAGCATTATATGTGGCAAAGCAGCCCTGCGAAATCTACGGAACCCAGATCAAACAGGATCAGTCTGGTTTAATGGCTGGAAAAGGACCCAGGAGATATGGGTTCAAAACGCTCTTCAGACCATGGGGGTTGGGGTGTGTGTGACAATGATAAACCAATCCTTGAACATCTCGCATGCCTCAAAAACCCTATTAGGGTCACCATTAACTAGAAGCAACTTGTTGGCACAGAGCAACAACAAAGGTGTGTGGAGAGAAACTGTCAAAGAGAGAACTAGATTTCTTGGAAGACAGCATTTTCTCCGATTTCTTGGTAAAACAGCTGTACAAAGCAGAGATTGCTAACTTGTAGCAGGAGATAGACTGACGGACAGATGGATTTCACTCCCTGAATGATCCTTTAAGGTGGCTTACAGTAGATCACATCCACACAGACACATAGCTTTGTCAATGTTACTTTTTGCAGTGAAAACTCCCAGAGTCCCCCAGTCAGTATGGACCATTGGCCATTTTAAATCTTTAAAAACACACGCACACAAACACCAATATATATATATAAAAAGTTTGAAAATCTCAACCCCAAAAGTAACTTCCTCAAGCTCTGTGGTCCAGAGAGGAGACAGACAGACAAAATGCAATAAAGCGTTGCATCCGTTCCGGCTGAAGGCCGAGGCTGACACGTCTTTTTCTACACTCTGGCAGTCCCAAGACTGCTGAAACCAAGGGGTCCTCCTCTGGCAGTGAAGGGTAAAGCTTGTACAGCTCTGTCTTCTCTAGTTGGTGGGAGAACTCACACTGGCCCGTCTCTTGCTCGGGTATTCCTCTTAGGAGGCACAGAGTGCAACCCAAAGCATCCTCTAGCCTCCCTGGCCACGGGCAGGCTGGCAGATTCTGGGAGCTAGAAGCCAAAACAATTATTTTCCAAGGGTTGTGACAATCTCTCCTTATGCCTTAATCTCCAGCTGGTAGTAGAAGGCAGAGTGCCCTTCCCTGAAGCTCTGCTTGCGAAACCGAATCCCGTTGTCATCATCCTCCCCACACCCTGACCTGCTCTTGCTTTGCTTTTGAGTAGTGAAGGGATGTGAGATAAGTGCATTGATTAAGGATCTTCCTTGCTGTCATTACTTATGCAGGAAGTCACGATGCCAGCTGCCTTCTTGCTCAGGGACCATCATCCCTCCTTAAAATCTTTACAATAAATCCTATTGATTACACCAGCAAAAAATACCAAGGTTTGCAAAAATGGATAAAGTGGCAACAGAACATGACAGAGTATTTCAGTTTATGCTGACTGAGGCTGGTGGTGTGCATCATGGCTAAAAGGAGTATCCCCTTGTCTGAGGTAGGCTGCTTGAGCAATCAGCTAGGAAGGGCTTGTCGCTAGGCTCTTAAGCTTTCCAGAGGCCTCATGGTATCCATGGGTTGCAACAATAAAGAGGACTTAAGGCATGGTCTAAATTAGGCAAATAGCTCAGGAACATCAAGGCTTAGCCATTTTACTTTTTGAATGACAAGTTCCCAAATCTCTAAGGCAGCATAGCTATTGGCTGGGGGATTTGGGGGGGGGATTTAATTCCAAAAAAGTAACTTTTCAAAGTCGTGGGATTTATTGGTAGCACTAAACACTTATGCGGAATTTCTTAACATATGGTGGCGTTACAACTACTGTCTGAGGGTGGGAGGGTGGAGTTCTTGCAAAAGCCATCAGGACGGATGATAGGACGAAACCATCTGACGGTACTGGGAAAAACAAAGCAAAAACTTAAACATTAACCAGTAAGTATATTAAACAGTGACGTGGTGGCGCTGCGAGTTAAACCGCAGAAGCCTCTGTGCTGCAAGGTCAAAAGACCAGCTGTCGTAAGATTGAATCCACGCGATGGAGTGAGCTCCCGTTGCTTGTCCCAGCTCCTGCCAACCTAGCAGTTCGAAAGCATGCAAATGCAAGTAAAGTGTTGCCTCGACTTACGAGTGTCCCAACATATGACAGTTTCGAGTTATGACCATCTCTGGCCGCAAAATTTTGCTTCTACTTGCGGCTGGAGCTTCCAGTTACACACAGAAAAAGGCGGGGAATTCAAATTGCTAACCATTGGTAGGCAAAGAGGCTGTTTCTTTGTAGCTCTTTTGCCCCAGAGGTTAAAGAGTATGCGATCGGAGGAGGCTTGGGACTGCCTGGTAAGGTAAGGTGCTGCTTTCTGCTTTTAAAAAACTGTTTTGGGTGGGTTTTGCAGCGTGGTTTTGGGATGGGTGGTGGGATTATGTTTCTATGCTATGATGGGTCTTGCATGGTTTGTTTGTTTTTTGATGTTTTCCCCCCCATTTCCAATGGGTCTTCGGGGTTTGTTTGCTTTTTGCTTTGCTGTTTTGCATTTCCGAAGGGTCTTGCATGGTTTGTTTGCTTTCTGCTTTGCTTTCCCCCCATTTCTGAAGGTCTTGCATGGTTTGTTTGCTTTCTGCTTTGTTTGTTTTGCATTTCCAAAGGGTCTTGTACGGTTTGCTTTGCTTTTCTTTTTTCTCCTTCGTCCAGAACAGTTTAATCAGGTTTCCGATGGGTCTTTCAATTTTTTTTTTTTTAGTGATTCTTTTCTTTGGCCGAAACAGATTAATTGCATTTCAGTGTTTTCCTATGGGAAATGGTGCTTCAACTTACAACCATTTCGAGTTACAACCTGTGTTCTGGAACCAATTAAGTTTGTAAGTCAAGGCACCACTGTAGATAAATAGGTACCACCTCAGTGGGAAGGTAACAGTGTTCCATGTCTAGTCACGCTGGCCACATGACTACAGAAATTGTCTTTGGACAAACGCTGGCTCTACGGCTTGGGAACGGGGATAAGCACCACCCCCTAGAGTTGGACACGACTGGACTAAATGTCAAGGGGAACCTTTATCTTTATATTTAACTCTCTTTAAAAAAAAAAAAAAAGACCTAGGATGCTCTCCCCACCCCACCCCCTGCTTCCAAAGCTGAATGTTTTCCTAGCAATCAGAATGTTTGCAAACATTTGATCATTTCATGTTTGCAAACATCTGAGTACCAATGGCTAGTGAGGGGCTCACCTGGATTTCAATAATAAATATCAGTGGATTGAAGAGCCTGACTGCAAAGTCAGGGACTGACCAAAGTAATTACACGTGTGTGTGTGTGTGTGTGTGTGTGTGTGTGTGTGTGTGTGTGTGTGTGTGTGTGTGTGTGTGTGTGTGTGTGTGTGTGTGTGTGTGTGTGTGTGTGTGTGTGTGTGTGTGTGTGTGTGTGTGTGTGTGTGTGTGTGTGTCCCCTGACTCTGCAGTAAGGATCTTTTGAGTATCCATGCCTACAAAAAAAGTTTGCCATAAATTGGAACCAACTTAATGCCACATAATTCTTGTTATTGCATAATGCTTTGTAACTCTGACTTCTGGGCATGTGTAAAACCAGCTCATTCAAATGGCAAGAAAGCTCTGAACTGTTGTATACTGTGTTTATCTCTGGATTGGCTTTCCCTCCTTAAGCTGCTGATACATTTTGCGTGACAAAATGAGCAAAACCCATTTTCCCCAAAAGCCTATACCCTGGGTATTCTGCTTGATTCTTCACTGCAGCATCTGTGAATACTGTCAGCAATTTAATCTGTACTTGCTTTGAAATTATTATTATGATATGTAAAGTTATGAGGTTGCTGCCTATCTTGTTTTCAGTTTTTTTCCCTCAGATTATTTTCAATTATATGAAGAAATTCTCACTACAGGGGAGCTTCCAATTGCCGACTTACAGATTAATTTACAAGGAAACTTCAGTCTCTCCAAGAGTGTGGTCTAGGGGGAGCTTCGATAATGACGAAGGAAAAGCAAGATGCTGCAACAAAGCTTTAATAGATCATGTGGCAGCTTATTCAGTGGACCATATTTTGTCTGAATTACATACAGTTCAGATTCCAAGTAAAGGAAATATGCAAATAATATTTGACTGATAAATACCCATTGATTTCCATGGGGAAGATAACCCAACTGTACATACACTGCAAAAACAGAACTCCTGCTTTCAAGTTGGAGTCCTCCTTGCCTACTTGAAATACACAGCACCAAGGATTCATTGAGGCAGCAGGTTTAATTCAAGTGAAAATGAAGCCAAAACAACAAAACCAAAACCAAAACCAAAAAAATCATGGACAAGAGACATTAGATATAGTGAGAGGACAGTTATACAAAAAAGAGAGTCTCATTTATCAACCAATGGTGGTGGTAGAAGCAGCATATTTTATTTACATTAGCCACATGGCTTGGCAAGTAGCCCATAAAAGATACTGGGATATAAAACCAACAGCCTAAAATCAAAAGAGGAAATGCATTACCATCATATATAGATAGCAGAAAAACAGGTCCCTTAAATTTTATGTGATGTGAAGCCTTTTCTATGACATGTTCTTGTTGGTCAGCCTGTGTTCCTGATGCCTGAAAAATCTTGCCTAAATATTTGAAGACTCGGACCCGCTCCATTGGTTGCCCATCCAAGGGCCATTTACAGAGTCCGTAACATTTTGAGAATACCATTACTTTTGTCTTACTGTAATTCAGAGACCTTTGGGTAGTGTGGGCGGCATGTAAGTTAAATAAATAAATAAATTCACCTCTAGATGTTCCTTCTAGGAATAATTTGAAAGTGTCCTTAGTTGTACTTCTCAGGCCCACTTTAGTTTGGGATAATAGTACTGCAATAAAACTGAAATAGATTTTGTAGCCAATTCGGGGGCACATAAAGCTGGAGATGTCAAATGCTCAGCAATATTATTTACATACAAATTGAAACTGGAGCTAAAACACAGCTTTGCTTTACCTCTTTTATGAATGGCACAGAATCTATAAGATGCCAATTGGTTGTATACCATACACTCAACCAGGTAGTATAAAGACATTTAATTAAATTAAGAAATCTTTTGTCCATAGTTGTAGAGAATAATTTTTCCCAAAGTTGTCCATGAGATATGAAATCAAATGCTGCCTTCAGATCAATGAATGTTGCATACAAAACACCTTCCTTTTAAACTTATTTATTCATAACAATGGATAATATCAAACAATGATTTAGAATAGATCACGCACAGACCAGTTAAATCATTCTTGTTCTACTGCCATAATATCTTCATCTTGAATTCAGTTTAGTAGTTTATTGTACAGGAGATTTGCATATAGCATACTATAGAGCTTACACATAGGCAGCTGGCAGTTATTGCCAGGTTTAGTTTTTTTTATATAATATAGGAACAATTACAGATGTATCCCAACAATAAGCCTGTTTGATCTATGAGGGAGAATAAAGCAGCCAAGAAGGGGCCCACCAGCTGATGTTGAATTTTATAAATTCTGGGGCCAAAAAATCATTCCATGCATAGTTATTTTTCAATTGGTGAATAAGACTTTCAAACTACTGAAATTGGTTGACAATTGGGGGGATTTTCCATAACTATTGCTGTTTGGGTGTATTGAGGACTCGAATTAGAAAATAAGACCACCAGCTTGGTGGTGATGATCTCTTTACAGCACTTCACCACTTCAATGTGTCTGCTGCTGCCTGTATCTGAGAGCAGAGCTGAAGCCAATAATCATTGAAACATTTCCTGGCAGCCTGTTGGACTTGGCTACGAGCAGCTCGAAGAGCTTGCAAGTTGTATTCGCTAGGACAGGCTTTGTATGCTGCTAGAGCTCTCCTCTTATCCTTGATGGCTAGCATCAGCTCCTCCAAATGGGCTTTGAACCAGTCAGCCGTCTTTTTGGTCTTCTTGCGAAATGTGGACAAGGCGGTGTTATAAATAGCATTCTTGAAATTTTCCCATCGTTCAGGTGCACTTGCATCCGATGGGCCTGGAAGGGTTTCTTCAAGCGCTTGGGCAAATTCCTCCACTTTTCTTTGATCACAAGTTTTGCTGATGTCAATACGTGGTCTTCCTTTCTTTTTCGTGTGATAGAATCTCTTTGTTCACAGTTTTACTCTGCTACACACCAGGGAGTGATCAGTATCACAATCAGTACTCTGGTAACTGTGTGTGATCATAATACTAGGAAGGCTAGAATGTCTAGTGAGGATCAAATCGAGCTGATTTGATCAATTTGATCAAATTGATGAAATCAATTCTTGGATATCTCCAAGAAACTCTGTGTTAAAGCTTTGTATTAAAGAATGTGTTGCTGAAACAAAGACCATAATAACAGCAAAACTCCAGCAAGCGTTGGCCATTTTCATTCATCTTTCCAAAGCCAAAACGGCTTAGACAAGTGGGCCAAGAATTGTGATCAGCATTAAAGTCTCCGAGAATGAACAGTGGCTCTCTTTCAGGGACTTGATAGTAGCTGCCAGATCATAATAGAATTTCTCTTTCACTTCTGTTGTGGACAACAACGTTGGTGCATATGCACTAATGAGGGTGACCAGTCCCGTTGATGAGTGGAGCTGCAGAGACAGGATTCTTTCACTTCCCATAGTAGGTGGAACAATGGATCTCAGAAGAGTATTTCTGACTGCAAAGCAAAGCAAAGCGTGCTGCTTATATACCGTCCCATAGCACTTCAAGCACTCTCTGGGCGGTTTACAAGTTAATTATGCAGGCGACACATTGCCTCCCCAGCAAGCTGGGTACTCATTTTACCGACCTCGGAAGGATGGAAGGGTGAGTCAACCTTGAGCCGGCTACCTGGGATTTGAACCCCAGGTCGTGAGCACAGTTTTGGCTGCAGTACAGCAGTTTAATCACTGTGCCACGAGGCTCAAGCCAACACCATATTCCCTGTTCTCATTCAATGGTTTTCCCTGCCAGAAGAATGAGATTTTTTTTTCTTTAACAGATCCAGAGTCTGGCAATCTCATCTCTTGCAGGGCAACAAGGTCCATCTGCAGTCTACTCAGTTCCATGTCAATGACAGCTGTCTTGAGCACATCATCTATTTCTTTACGATTTCCTTACGATTGTTGCATGGTGCAGGATTATCAATCTGCTTGTCAGCTTTCATCCTAAACCCCATGCACACCGTGAGGTTAATAGACTGTGGTGAGGTAGCACCTTACTGTCTGGGGACTACCCATTTTAAGGCGGGCAGTATCTACCTAGTGAGGTGCAGTGACCTCTCTCACCATCAGAAGTAGCCCCTGGCGTCATGCTCTATGCCAATCGAGCAAAGACTTATAACCAGTAACTACTACTTCTTGTGTTGTTTCAACGCTGTATGTGAAGCTGGAGTGTCCTCTCCAGAGCATGAAGCCTGGGTAAAATAATATGGAGGATAGGCTGTTACCCAAGCAGCAAATCCCCCCTCTCCACGTTGCTGAAACAGTCCAATGGAAAGGCAAGAGCCAATACAACTGGTTCCAGTGACGTCGCAGGAGTTGCCAGAAAGATACAAACTGCCTCTGGGACTCCGGCTCTGGAATTTGCCTCGAGGTTGACTCCTGAAGCCTTTTCCATGAGTGGATATAGCCACAAGGCAGTGGAGGTTTGAAATTGGAGTTTTCCTTCTCCTAGATGGGCTGCCTTCCAAGGCTGACGAGCCCCACCTACCCGGCTGGGCTACTTTATTGGTGGGTTTTTTCACCTCCATTAACAACACAGGGTGTATCCCCAGAGGCTGGAAGCATAGTATAGTGGTCCCATTGTTTTAAAAAGGTGTCCAAATGGACTCCAGAAATTACAGGCCAATAACTTTAATAGATATTGTGGCAAAAATATGTGCTAAATTCTTGTTACAGAAATTGGAGGATTGGGCCAAGCAAAATTCTGTCATAGCAGAAGAGCAGGCAGGTTTTAGACAAGGAAAATCTACCATTGACAATTGTTTCACAGTCTTGCGTGTGATGACCAATTACACTGCAAGAGGTGGACAGTTGTATACTGCATTCATTGATCTAAGTTCAGTCTTAGATTCCATCAATAGAAATTTATTATGGGAAAAAATTCTGAAAACAGATATAGACAGGAGACTTTGTCTTCTAAAAGCCTTGTATACAGACACAAGTCTTGAAGTGAGAATAGGAGTAAATCATACCTTAACTCACGAGATCCCCACAGCTAAAGGAGTGCGACAGGCCTGTATTTTGGCCCCTTTCCTTTTCAATTATTATATTAATGATGTAGTCCCAGCCATGCACAATCTTGATTTTCACATGCCCAACATATCGGACAGACAAGTTAATACACTACTTTATGCAGATTATATGGTTTTACTTTCAACAACACAAGTGGGCATGAGGAGATTAGTTAAAGAAGAATGATATGAAAAGAACAGCTTGTGTGCAAACTTTGCATAAGTTACTGAATTATAGATATCCGGGTTCTTTACCGCCGGCTATGAAGGTTTATAAGGCAAGGTATTGCCCATGCTAACTTCTGGTTCTGAAATTTGGGAAAAAGTAAGAAAATTGAAACAACACAGAATAAATGTTTACGTTTGATCCTGGGTGTGACAAGAACTTCTCCAGCCCAAGCAGTTAGAGCTGAATTTGGAATTTCATCAGTAACAGACATATGCCACCTTAGGATATTTAATTATTGGATTAAGTTGGCTCATATGAATGACTCTAGGCTCCCTAAAGCACGCCCTCATGAGCAAATGATTACACCCTCTCAAAAATCTTGGTTCTCAAATTTTTGGAAATTACTCACAAACGATGGTTATAACATTGAAGCCATAAGTGTTCTTAATTGCAATATAAAAAAGCATTTTTAAACAAAGAGTTTTAGAAATTAGAGCTCAGGTGGACCTAGCCGCACTAGCACCTGTAAAATCTATGAAATGGCTGGCTAGAGGCTAATGCCCAGTTTCAGGAAGAAAAATATGTGTCCTTTATGATGAAAAGAGGCTTTCATGTGGCCTTTACATGACTCTGTTTTGAACAAATGGATACCTTGATGCAGAGGGGTCGTTTTTGGGGGCATACCTGTGCAAAATAGACTTTACCCCTGTGGGAATGATGAAGTTAAAGATCTTGCCCACTATTTGCTGCACTGCCAGTTATATGCTAATAGAAAACATTACTTTGCCCCGCTCTTCAATAGGATGAGGGCATGGTATGACGAGAGGAAAACAGACTGCTTGTTCTGTGGATCCAGCATGTTCATAACACAGAGGGTCGCTCTTTATGCAGTCAAGGCAGCCTCCCTTAGAACGAAAGAGGAAGAAAAGAAATGTTGTTTTCAATTATATAGCAGAGTTTTGTAAGGATTTTAGATCAAGGCTTTATGGGATTAATAGTAATTTATCATAGATTGAGGACCTGATATAATTCTGACTATTTGCTTTATATATGAGATGCATGTGATCCAATTTTCTGCAAGTTTATAAAAATTGATAATGTTATTGTGTATGGTGAATGACTGATGAAATGGTCTGTAGACTTTTTCAATAACATTTGACTGACTGACTGACTGACCCTCAGCTGGGACTCAACCTTCTATAGGAATGTGCATGAACAATAATATCACATGGCATCAGTCTCAGGCTATTCATTTACCTGGGTGTTTTGTTTGCTTCAAAAGTATTATATGGCTCCAAATTACTCTTGTCTTTAATTTGCTCATCTTGAGTCTTGGTATGTGGCAGCAGCTTGGCCTATCGACCAGTCCATGTAGTTTCTCAGCTATGCAATGTAACTGTTTATAACCAGATTTGGCAGTCTGGCTAATTAGCATACACTTCTCCCAATAATTTAGTTAGACCATCAGGATTTCTAGTTATGTCAGTTTTCAGAGGGGGTGGGCTTGCTGATCTTAGCTTGCCAACTCAATCAGAACCAGTTGGAGCCAGCAAATTCATTGCTTGATGTACAGGTTCAATTTGATTTTTTTGGTAGCGCAGTGAGTTCCCTAGAACTAAGTTTCCTTGCAGATGATGAAAAATGTTTCTCCAATCTTCTTTCCTAGGTCTTTTACTTTTTTGTATCTTCATAATTCCAGTTATCACCAAGACCCAATTCTTTGTCAATACTTTAACATGAAAATGTATGTTCTTGTAGTAATAGGCAAAGGTAAAGGTTCCCCTTGACATTTAGTCCAGTCGTGTCTGACTCTAAGGCACGGTGCTCATCCCCATTTCCAAGTCATATAGCCAGTGTTTGCCCAAAGACAGTTTTCATGGTCACGTGGCCAGCGCGACTAGACATGGAATGCCATTAACTTCCCACTGAGGTGGTACCTATTTCTCTACTTGCATCTTTACATGCTTTCAAATTGCTAGGTTGGCAGGAGCAGGGACAAGCAACGGGAGCTCACTCCGTCACGTGGATTCAATCTTATGACAGCTGGTCTTCTGACCTTGCAGCACAGAGGCTTCTGCGGTTTAACCCACAGCACCACCCATGTCTTGTAGTAATAGTCAATTATAAACATTTAAATATAACTTGTCTGTCTAATCTTTCTAAGGCATTATTGGATATGGTCCCAGATCCACAAACACTCAAAGCAGTAGAACAAAACTCCCAACTGAAAGATAGCTAAATCTACATCCCAAACAATCCAACACAGATTACAGCTGAACAGACAATAATTTTGGAGAATAACAAATAACACAATTTTTTTGGTGGGGAGACGGGCTAGAAATCCCCTCCCCCAAGATATCTCCAGATTTCTCCACATCATGATAATCTAGTAAATAAGCAATCCAGTAATCCAGTAAGCAATAAAAGAGTAGCAAGAGATGGCACCCTTTCCATTTTCCTTGCTAGCATCAATTCCATTGGCTAATTAATAAACTGTGAGAGCTGCTGCCAGCCTCCACATCAGGCCAGAAAGAAATTAGGCCTTTTGCTCAACAGACAGAGGAAGTATCATTTCAAAAACAGAAGCTATCATGAATCTTGAGAAAATAACACTGTGGGAGAAGTAGCAGGTTTTTGGCAGAGTAGGTTGTTTACAATCTGAAGTGAGTACAGCTTTCTTTTCCCTTTCTCCTCACTGACTGTGTCTCTCAGAGCATCTCGTTAAGGAGCAAACCAATAGCCAAATAGACATGAAAGGATTGCAGAATGGGGTGTTAAAGCATAACAGCTACTAGGATTCTGACCTGGTACTCCTTAGCACTTTCAAATTCTTCACCCCAAAATCTGGAATAAACAGTCTTGTACTTTCCAAAGGGAGCTTTGGTCATTCAGCCAGATGAGACTGGTTTTTGCACCCAACCAAATGATATATAATCATAAGGTGTACATCTAAGAGAATGCAAAGTGTGCATTTTGTGAAACCAACAGTTTACTGCAAACTTAAAAACAATTATACACATAGATATCAACAGACATGACAAGATGGAGAATAACAATACAAAATAAATCATGTAATTTGAAGCAGAAGGTAGAGAAGCTCTATTTTTCTGTGAAAACAAGACAGGAGCAAACTGTGACTACAGTCTATGAGTTAATATCAAAAACTAGAGGAAAACTGAAGAACATCAAAATAATAATGGTGCCAAAATATAATTTAAATAATGTTCCTGAAGAAGACCATGTAAAGAAATGATTTGCATTACCAAATTCAATTGATCAGAGCTAGAAGAATGGTGAAACCAGGGATATTATCAGGAAGACTTCAACAAATACTATTTCTGTAGTAAAAAAAGAAAAAAGAAAGAAAGAAAATCCTCAATGGATGATTGATAAAATTCTTAACATTGTTAACAACAGATGAGAAGTGACTGTAAAAGTGACAAAATAGGATCAGAATCCAAAATGCAACTTCTCCACGTCTTGAAGATATGGACAAAGAGATGTATTATAATAGTCATAAGAATATATACAATGTATATAATCATTGTATATACAATGAGATTTGCCAGGTGCTCAAGATGAATTTGGGAAAGACCCTGGAGATAACATTACAAATAAAAATTTATACCAGATTGTACCAAGGAATTTCGGAAGAAAATAGTTTTATAGATCACAGTAAAGCCTTAAACTTTTGGATAATAAAAATTTACATGAAAAAATGGATATGTCACAGAGTTTGATTGTCCAGATCGTCCTGGAGAAGATGCTACCGTTAGGCCAAATAATGGAGAAACAGAACGGTTTCCAAGTGACAAAAGTTTCAAGAGATAGTGTTCTCTCCTTATCAGTTCATTTCATACAGTTTGTTGCTGGAAAGCAAGGCTAAAATCATCCATCCATATAAGAATATTCTTAGTTCCTATGTACAGATGTGAAAACTGGGCAATTAAGAAAGTTTAAGGTTGGTGAGAGGAAGGATTAATTCAAAAAGTTGGAGGAGAACTTTATGGATACTGTGAACTGCTAGAGAGACAAATAAGTGGGTTTTTGATCAAATCAAGCTGGAATTTTCATTTGAAGAACAAATGACTGAACTGAGGATATTGTACTCAGGACAGATAATCTTTCCTTCTTTTGTGTCAGAAGAACCACAGTATAAGTAATAAATACTGTATATCAGATAATTTTAACATGATAATAGGAAACATCAAGAGCATTTGAGATAGCTAGCATTACATCTTCCATGGTGCATGCTGAGAGGCCAGTACACTTCCCTGGGGCTTACCATTTGTTTGAGTCCTCCGCTGTGTTGTCCTTGAAAGTTGACCAAGAAAATCTGTGATTTAGCAAAATCATTTCTCTTACTTTAGTTATCTTATAATCCCTGGCTATAATTTTAGAATTTTTGCCATAGTACCCAATGATGAACAGTGCCATTGCCTGCCAAGAGGTCAACAAAGGCTACCTTTGTGGTCTGCTTAGTTTCAAAGTTGTCTTCGATATGTTGTGTAAAAGGTAGGATTTATGACATACAGTTCTTACTAGGTCTAAAGCCAGCCTGTTGTGTGATGAAGGGTGGTTCTGCTACTTCCATTAGATGGTGAAGGATCATTCTTTCCAGGACTTTATAAAGATGGCAAGGTAGTGAGATAGACCTGAAGTTTTTTTGGGGGGCGGGGTCCTTGTGTTCTTTAGCAGGTAACAAAATAGCAATCACTCATGCTTTCTTTGAATTGTCAAAATCCCAAGGGACTCAGGAAAATTATTAAAGAAATTAAGGAATCACTTTTTTTGTTGCTGTGCCAAAATATTTTCTGTTCTACATGGATGTCATCCAAGCCTGCTATCTTGCCATTTTTGCAGCTGCAAATTGCCTTCTAAACCTAGCTTTCCTTTTCTTCTTGCCCCCTTTCCTCCACTTGCCTCTGCCACACCTCCCTTTCCATCTCTTCCTCTCCTCCCACCACTACTTTTGCACCTTTTATACCCTTTGGCTCTTCTCCCTTCACTTGGGTGAAGTGCTTCCTGGCATTCCCCCAACTGGAGGCTTGTCTCTTGGATGTGCTCACACAGGGTCCCTGCCGGCTTTTCTCCACCTGGCCCACCTCCTGGGCAAACTTTGTGTTTCTTGGTCTGGGCCTCTCCACCTCCATCAGGGATGCTGATGGACTTGTCCGTTCTTCTCTATGGTGTGAACCCCAGGCATGTAGGGGAAGGTGGGCCAGGTGGGCCCAGGGGGGATTCACCCACTGGCACATAGCTGTTCGAGGCTTGTTGGTTAACCCACCAACTGGTTTTTGCAGGCTCCCACCAGAGTCCCCCCCCTCAAGGTTCTTCACCTTGCAACTCACATCTTAAGCAATGAAAGGACTGAGGTCCTGTTTGTTCACACAGCAATGTTGTTCCTCTAAGGAAGATTCCATAGTATTATCTTCTTTTAGCTTGGAGCTAGTGGAATTTACCAAGTCATTCCTTGCACTGCTCTAGGAAAACGAAGCCTTAAACGACATTACGAAAATGCTGCCATTGCAGCTGAAGTCACTAGACTTACAGAATAATAAGGTGCTGTTCAGAAACATCTTCCTCTTCCATTAGGTATATTTATCACAGGAAGGAAGCACAAAAGGAAAGCACTATATAGCACAATGCAAGGTCAAAAAATAGAGTGCAGGTCAGGATAATGTTTCTGAAGGTATTTATGGAACCCTGTTATCAGCACCAAGTGCCAGATTAAGAGAGCTAGGAGCTCTAGCATCTAGAGCAGTGATTCCAAACCGTGGTAACCCAAGTGTTCTTGGATTGCAATTCCCAGAAACCCTGGCCTGTACAGCTGGTGGTGAAGGCTTCTGGGAAGTACAGTCCAAACCTATCCAGGTTTCTCAGGGTTGGGAACCACTGATCTACAGGATCTAGACTCTAGGGTTTAAGTGTACTGTAGCTACCTTTTGAAGCCCCCTTGCCCAGGAGACCAAGAATCCCACTAGGGCCTTCCCCATATAACTGAGATTAGAAAAACAAAATCAAAATACAACTAAGAGAGAAACTGCACACAAACTGGCTGCTTATCAGTGGTATTCCATGAGTTTAAAAAAAGTCACCCAAATTTTTAAATGTAAAATAAAATTTCACGACTGACAAGCTGCATCTCTATGCTTTAATCACAGATCTCTTTGAATGCAGGTGCTGCCAAATGGGTTATCCCTACCTCTTCTTGAGTGACCGCAGCATTGAGAGCAATCCTGATAGTGTGGAGTTCGCTGTACAAATATTGCTTACCCCTCAACAATGAGCTGATGCCCTTTGGATAAGCCAAAAAAACAAAACAAAACACACAAACAGCAAAACCCCTCTGCAATTAAACATGTAAGGAAACACCATCATGTGATGCAAATTCCAAACACCCATGCAAGCACTTCTCTAAGTACAGACTTCAGAAAATTATTTTCTTAGACTACTTCTCCCAGAACCTTCCAGCCAGCATGGTCCCTGACCAGCTATCCCAAGGCTGCTGGCTAGGGGTATCTGAAAGCTTTAGTCCAAAAAGTAATTTCTCAAAGTGAAGGCAACATTAGACATTTCAGAAAATCATCATTAGAAGGGGAATGTCTTAAGCACACACAGAGGGTGTGATCATTCCAGTGGAAGCTTTTCTTACCTCCTCTTACCTCCCATAATTTGCAGGTTGGCCTGTGTTGTGGTTGGTCTTCAGGCCACGAGCATCTTCTCCTGTTATATATATTTCTCAGATAGGAAATACAGGAATAGGTGATACATTTATAGACAACTAATAAAATTTTTTAAAAACCATACAAAGTTTTTAATTAGTGGAAAAAATATCACCTATTCTTGTATTTGTATTTTGTAATATGCCCCCCCTTTATTTCAGATAGGAAAAACTGCCTCTGTTGTGTCTTTAGAATACTAATGTGATTTCAGCTCTAACAACAGGTTGTCTGTAATATATAGCTTGATTCTAAGTGACATATTTTTGAGGCTTAAATTTCCCAGATATACACCTTTAGGATTGCATGAATTTAGGATTTAGACAAGCATGAAAACCAAAAAACAAGGAACATGTAATAAAATTTCCTCATGGTAGTAGTATCGACAGTTCCTAAAATTGAGAGCAAGTCTTTCATCTGCTTATTCTGCCTTCTAAAGTAACAAGAAAGCCTATTGATCCCAATTCCTGTAGGACATGAAATCTCAACAGTGCTAAGAGGAGAATTCCACTTTGTCCCTGTTAAGTTTAAATATTTAATGCACATCCTTATTTCTTCCCACTTGACTGGAACCCATGAACCTGCCTGTCAGACATTGTATATTGCCTCTTTTTAAGATATAGTATCTTGTTAGGGCTATTTAGCTTGATTAATGCTGATGGCTGGAGGTCCTGCAATAAAGATGAAACTTTACAATGTGAAAGACTAGGTGGGGGGGGGGGAGGTCTGTAGATCATTCAAGCAGCGTACTGCTGTATATACGTTTACCACCGGAAACCTGTGTCCTGACAGGTCACTGGCATTGCAAACCTAAACATATTCACTCAGGATCAAACTAGAGAATACCAGTAGCTTGATAGTAGAAATGGGAATACTTGCAGTGCTGAAAAGATGCCCATTTGACGCAGCATGAGCTTTTCTCACCTCTCATAGCTTGTCAAGTCTTGTGACAGTTTATTAGAAGGGAAACACAGGCTCCATTTCCAAGTCTGATTGCTTAGGAATGAAGCTCTGAGGGCACACCAATGCTGGAACACTAGTGTGCTGGAGTGCTAACTTCTCATGTGTTGTCTATGAGATCTCCTTTGATCCCAGATACATTCAGGGAAGACAATGGGGCTATTTCTAGGTAAGAAGATGAAGGAATTCAGGCAGAGTAACCTTGGTAAGTCATGACCTAACATTTACTTCACAACATGGCTGTAAAGCTAACAGGTTGCTCTGAAGGCCAAATAGGACTGAGCATGAATGGGCAGGTTCTCCATTTTCCTCACACAAGAGCAACCGGTTCAGGAGGGTCTCCCAATCTCTTCTACAGCATTTTCAGGCTACTGATGGAGCTGCTCAGGAAAAGCCTACTCTTCCAATCGAGTTTCACATGTCTAACTCTGGATATTATCCTATTCATAGCAACTCAGTTGTATTTCCAAAGGCATGAATTCCTCATTCCTGGCTGTGTCTCTGTTCTATGCAGAGAATTCTGGGCAATTTTATTTGGTTATTGCTAGTTTTATAAAGTAATTTTCTAATGCCCACTAGGTGGTAAACACACTTTAAAAATGAAGAGCTGAACTACAACACACAAGTAGCCAGAGGATGTAATAAAACACAGTGATCTGGAATACCCTACCACCATCTCCCTTACATCTTAGTAAGGGAAGTGGTTTCAGGCTGCAAAATGTCTCTTGTGAAGAAACTGGGCAAGGCTTGTTAATGATGGCATAACATAGAAATAAAGGAGAAAATATTAAAACATGGCCAAAAAATCCAGAGATAAACCACAGTGTTCCTTAGAATTCCACAGCCCCCTGCCAGCTATGACACCACTGAATACAAATGACACCCATGCTTTAAGAATACAGAAAGCTGGCACAATAGCTTGCTGAGTTGGGCATCTGGGTGCAAAGCTAGAGGTCAGGAGTTTAATTTCCCACCAAATCTCCCAGGCAAAACGCCAGCCTGTGTGGCCTTGGGCAACCTGCATAGTTCCAGACTGCCTCCAGAACAAGGGATTAGTAAGTCACACCTGAGCATAATAGACCTAGAAAACTCTGGAAAGGCTCCCTTAAGTCCAAATTGACTTCATGGCATGTAATTATTACTAATAATACAAAAACTCCAATGATGACATGTCACAATATCCAGTTCACACCATCTCCCACACATAACGGAAAGCATATTGCCCGTTCCATGGAAACTCACTTGAGAGAAAGGTCTCCTAAGAACATAAAGAGAGCTGTGTGGGGTCAGATCAAAAGTCCTTCTAGTCCACAACTACACAGAGGCCGAACAATTCAGGAAACCCAAAGCTGAGGCCATATATATGTATATATATCTATAGCCTCAACTTTGGGTTTCCTCTATATATTTACATAAAATATGACAAAGTACATGACACACAGCTCATGCTGTTCACAAATAGAGCTGACAAGGGTTAGCTGCGGATGAGGAAACTATGGAAGAGCAGTATTTTGCACACGAAAGAAGTACTGTACTTTGTGTTGGAATAGCTACCAGCATATTACGTCTTTAATGGGAGGAACTTTGGTTGAATGTCAATCACTTAGAGTAGCCAGTTGTTTCCCTTTCTATCTAAGCTTCCCTTTCCTGTTTTTTTTTACCTCAGTCAGTGTTCAAAGTTCAGTATCTGTTAAAAGTTTGCTAGTATATAGCAATGTGAGAGTTCAAAGACAAGTTAGTAAAGGCAGTACTTCAGTGTTCTGAGTGTTTATGTAATCAGTCAATAAGGGAAGAAACTAATGAAGCCAGCCAGTTAAACTATCATACTATGTAACCAGTGAATATATTTTTGTTTGTGCTCTAACATGAAGATTGTGTAAGTAAAAGAGATACATTTTTATTCTTTCTAAACCAAGAGTCTCTGACTACTCATATTGAGACTGTATGCCAGCTGAAGTAAAGTGATGTAAATCTGAATGAAAACTAACCACCATAAAAGGTGGTTATCTGAAGGAAATTTGTAACTTAGTATACTAATCTGTGCTGTAGGCTTCTGTCTAGACTGCTCTGTAACTGTGGCCTTTTTAAAAAAACCAACAATCTTCACACACTTTACCCAATATTTTGCTCATAACTGATGGTCCCTAGAATAGTCCTAGAAACCTGAGCACATTAAAAAGACTTCTTTGCCAAGATTCCCCATGATAGGTACCCCACTTCAGAAATGTAACCTCCAACACTGAACTCCATTCTTCAACAACTGGGAATTCTAGAATGCAAGAGTCCACACAGGTAAATAAAGGACGGAGAGAAGCATGCCACAAAGTGCAACTACTGTAAATATCCCCACATTCTTTGTCCTATTTCCTATATGTAAATACTGCATTTCTATCTCAATTGTGCTATTCTAACTTATGCCCATACACCCAAGCAATGCCCCCCACACACATGGGAGATACTAATTTCCACATGCAGATAAGCTCTGCTATTAACTTAGCCAAATCCTTAATTTGCTTTTCTAATGTTTAAATCTGATTATGAAACCAGGTAACCAGATGCCATACTTCCTGCATACCTGCTTTAGCATCTATAACAAAAAATCATCCCATAACACAGGATGCAATTGTACACTTCTCTACTCTTTACACATATCCTAACATATATGCAGACGAAGTGGACAAAATCACAACAGATACATAAGCAAATTTTTAATTGATGGCATAAAAAACATCACCTATTCTTGTATTTGTATTTTGTAATATGGCTCCCCCTTTTTATTTCAGATAGGAAAAACTGCCTCCCCCAACAGAAAGGTAGACCTCCAAGGGTGTTATTTGAATGGAAGATGACCACATACCTTTTGGGAAATCTCCCCTGGATGATACTGTTAGGGTGCAGTGCAAGTAGTGAAATACTAAATTATGAGATCTGTCCCAAACAAAAACATCTATTTTGGACTTTTGTAGAAGTGTTTAAAAAGGTACACTCTATTTTTCTCCAAAACAAACACTACTTAAATGTTTCCTGATTCCTGTAGCCATGGCAAGAGCAGAAAGAACAGGGAACTCACAGTGATTCTTTGAAGCTAAATTTACCTTTTCAAATATTCATCGCATTGGTAGCTGTTTCTGAAAATGTTGACTGGCAGTAGAAGATGAGGAGCACTTGAAAGGAAGTGCCTAGTACTGACAGTTAACATTTCTGTGCTCTGTTGGCAGCTTGGATGGATCCATGCCAGTTCAGCCCAGCTGAGCCGATTCATCTTCGAAGCACACAGCTCTTCTCACATTTAAACACAGGCTAATGATATTCTTCTTTCCCTGAGTAAAGTGTTGCTGTGTCCATATTTTATTTCTGGCACAGGACCTTTTAGTTTAAATTTGTGCCACGTTTTCGAATGTTTTCTTGTATATTAATGAAAATCAGAAGAAAAATTTAATGTACGCATTGTTTGAATACCTGCTTGGCAGGGGAATTGGTAATGATAGTGGGGAGCTCCAAAGATAAAACACTGGAAAGTGTAGACACATCAGCTTGTATGACTTCATCATCTCTCATATTTTCTAGACCTTTGGGGCACATTATGAATGGTACAATCTCATTTTAAGCAAGATTGTTGTTGTTGTTTAGTTGTTTAGTCATGTCCGACTCTTCGTGACCCCGTGGACCAGAGCACGCCAGGCCCTCCTGTCTTCCACTGCCTCCCGGAGTTGGGTCAAATTCATGTTCGTTGCTTAGATGACACTGTCCAACCATCTCATCCTCTGTCGTCCCCTTCTCTTCTTGCCTTCACACTTTCCCAATTATTTCATATTGTAAAAAAAATTCCAGATGAAGGTCAATAATCTTGCTTAATCTTGCTTCTTTATCTGAAATTTACTGACCTTCATCTGAATTTTTTCAGTATGAAATTAAATAGGAAATTGTGCCATTTAGACATAGTGTGTGGTCTAATAATAGAAAAGACCCTTGTAGCTTTCTTCTACAATGTTTCCCAAAAAATAAGTCAGAGTTTTATATTAATTTTTGCTCCAAAAAACACATTAGGGCCTATTTTCAGGGGATTTTTTCCCCATGTACAACAATCTACATTTATTCAAATACAGTCATGTCAACTTCTTCTGGTTGCTGCACAATGGTGGAGGGCAGGGTTTCACTTAACTGGGGCTTATTTTGGGGGTAGGGCTTATATTACGAGCATCCTGAAAAATCATACAAGGGCTTATTTTCAGGGAAACAGGGTATGAAGCAGTGTGCAGAGAAACCTGGATATGCATGAATCTAGATCCAAAGCCCATATCTGGCACAGATTCATTATGCAATCCTGGAAAACACATACGTACCCAGAATCATTTTTTTTTTGAGGCTGTAAAATGGTAAGCATACAGACTTACCTCACAAGCAAGTTATGAGAATTAACACAGTTAATTCATTTACTGAGATTTACAGACCACCTTTTTGCATAGGTGCCTTACATAAGATGGTTTACGAAATGTTCAATAAAACAGCACTCTAAATAACCAAGTTTGTATAACAAGACTTTAAACAGGTCTTAAAAGCTCATTTTAAGGAGGAATGCCTTTTCTTAATGTTTTGATGCTATGTTTTAATAGTGATTTATTCTATTCTGGATTGTTTAATGGTGTTTATAGTATAATCTGGTCTATATATCACCTTAAATGCTGTCTTAAATCATTTTGTATTATACTGGATTTTTAAAAAGTAGCAACTTACAGCCATTAAACAATTCAGAACAGCCTAAATCACAATATGTAAAAATGAAACCAGCATTAAGGAAAAGCATCTTCCCAAAAGTGAGTCTTTATGGCTTATTTAAAGTCCTGTATTATAGGACCACACATAGATAATTAGGAACAGAGTTCCACAAACATGAGGAACATAGGTTATAAACCACTTTGCTTTTTGCATATGTGGTAATTATCAGAATGGAGAATTTATGCAGATAGCGATTCCCCTACAACTGCAGGTTTATGATGAGAAAATACATGAAAGGGCCCTTTCTGGTAACTGGCATTTTGTTGGATGATTGAGTAACTTATTTATTTTTATTTACTTAAAATATCTGCATATTGTCTTCATCAGAAAAGGTTGTCTTGGTTCACATCTTCACCCACGGAACTTTCACAAACTCTTTACAAATCAAGACTAGAGCCAGAGTATAGACTATGCACAAAAACATTTTAAAAAATCAATTTGTATTTTTGTGTCAAGAACCTTAAATAGATTTTGAAGGAAAGGTAGGATAGAGGTTAACAAATAAATTCGGTCGTCTTCCTTTACAAGCTTTTACATCTAACCTTCATCTGTGCAAACTTTTTCTAAGAATTCCTTGGGTTATATAAAAAACGAGCGGTCCCTCGAGTCTGTGGCTGCCGCACTCCCCGTCATGACGAGCCATTCCTTATGTGTTTCTAATGCCTTTTTTTTTACTGTTCAAGAATTGCCGGAGAAATTTGCTGGGGAGACGATCTCCACTGCAAGGGACGAGGCCAACTGAAAAGGGGAAGGGGAAAAAAAAAACACCTGACGTGATTCGGAGTCTCTGTGGGCGACTGAAGCATTGCATTTGGGATCGTGCCAGCGTTTTAAAACAATGTAGCTGCCTTCCGCCCTCTCTCTCCCTCTCTCCCCCCCCCATCCCTCTGCAGCAAATCTCGAGGGGAAGGAATTGCACCGACACGAAGTGCGGGGTGAGGAGAGACATCCGCATGCAGGACTTCGGTGCCGTATTGCTCCCCCCTCCCCCTCCCCCTCCCTCTCTAAAGGCCGAGATGCTGCATCACGACACCTGGGTTTCGCCTGCCTTGCATTCGGAAGGAAGCCCACGCGCGCCCCGCCGGCTGCACCGCGCAGGGAATGCAGCTGGCACTGCAGCCTCGAGTCCCACCCCGGGCATCTCTTCCCCCTCCACACTCCTCCCGTCAACTCAGTTGGCCTCGGAGAGAGAAAAAGACTTCCCCTCCCGTCGCGAGCTTTCTTTTTTTGACTCCCACCCGGACTTTCTCTCGGGTTCTCTCCAAGTACGTGCGCGCGCTCTCTTCCCCCCCCCCCCAAAAAAAAAAGCAGGTAACCACACTAGGCAGAATTCTTTATTTCTTTTTTTGCTGGGGGAGGGAATTGTTGCTGGGCCTTGACGTCACTCTGCGCGGCGCGCGGGGCCGTGACAGGTGAACGGCCGAGGGGGACGCACGGCGGCGCGAGCCTCCGCACTGGGGAGGCGAAGGCGAAGAGCGTGCGGGTCTCGTGGGCTGCGTGAGGAGGGGCGCGCGCGCCTTTCCTGCCGCCTTGCCTTTCCTCTTTGCTCTTTCGCTCTCGCGCTCGCTCAGTTTTCTGGGACAACGGAGTGCGGAGAATTGCCGTGGAAGGAGGGAGGGAGGAGGGCAGGCAAGCAGGAAGGCAGGCGCCTCGGCAGCAAAAGAACTGGGGGGGGAGGAGGAGGAGGAGGACCAGGAGGAACCCTTTGCCGCTCTGCCTCTCTCCGCAGTATGAGGGAAGCGGCGCTGAAGCTTCAGGGCTGAGCCGCTCCGCCGCCTTCGCCCGGGAGGGGGCCCAGCCCCGCGAACCCCCCCCCATACACCCCTACCCCCGCACCCCCTCCGCTCCCCCGGTCCAGACGAGGCGCCTCTTTCTCAGCACCGCCGCTTCAGCCACCCGGACCGACCGACCGAACCGACCTTCCCCGAGGGAAGCGATGAGCCATGAAGCCGCCTGGCAGAAGTTCTCGACGGCAGCCTTCGCCTCCATGCTGCTGCCGCCGCCGCCTCCTCCTCCGCCTCCTCCTGGGCCTCTGGGGGGCTGCGGCGGCTGCTGCCGGAGGCGCCTCTCCTGCCCCCCCGAGGCGGCGGCCCCAGCTGGGGCGCCCCTTGCGCCTCGTCTTTTTCACGCTCCTGCTCTTTCGCCCACAGAGCTCGGGGGTCACTGCGGACACCGGTAAGTGTGCAGGGTGGGGGGTGGGGGTGGGGGTGGGTCCGGGTCGGGCGAGGGAGATCCCCCCCTTCCCCCCTCCCTCCCCGTGCTGCTCTTCCTCAGCTTCCTCCCGTTTCCCTTTCTCACCTCTGCAGGTGGGGAATGCGGGGGTGGCAGAAGCGTCTTCCTCCTGCCATTTTTCTTGTTCCCTCTTTCCATGTGTGTGTGTGTGTGTGTGTGTGTCTGTGGGCACGCGTGTGTGATGCCAGGGTTCACACGTAAGGAGCACCGGCGTCTGCTTATTCTTCCCTTTTCCACGTTTGTCCGTCCTTCCTTCCTGCCGTCTGTATGTGCGCGCCTGCGTGCATGTGTGTATTTGTGCCTCTTTTTTTGACTCTCTGACAACCACCCTCTTCATGCCACTTCCTTGTGAATAGTCTCCTCCTTGTGATGTTGTTGTTGTTTAGTCGTTCAGTCGTGTCCGACTCTTCGTGACCTCATGGACTAGAGCACGCCAGGCCCTCCCGTCTTCCACTGCCTTCCCGGAGATAATGCACCACAAACCACGTCCTGGGTTTGGCCGCCTATTGTGCGGAGCGCACTATAATAAGGCCGAAGTTCTTCCACACACGTAATTTCACGCACAGATTTGTTTCGGTGTTGACGCAATTTCTATCTAAAGGGCCTCTCTTTTTTCCCTTCGGTAGTAATAATTTATTATGATTGCAGCTGGATTTCTCTTTTCTCCCCTAACCGCCCGTTAGGGAGGGGAGGGGACGTGGGGAGAGAGAGAAGGAGAGAAAAAAATACATATTTTATTGTTTTACTTATTTGACCCTGCTATATATGAATTGACTGATCACTGTATCTACTGATCAATCCAATTTTCAGTCTTACTCATACTAGTACACATATTTATTATCTTCTTATTGGTTTATGATGCTCAGCAAATAAAATTGCAAAAAGCGCTGATGCAGCAAAACAACATTGGAAGGTTTTCAAGGGTTCTAGTTGTATGCATGATCTTTAAATGTCACAAATAATGAGGATTTCTGTTTGAAAGCTCGCTTTATAGGCTATTTTATCTTACATTGATAATAGGATAAAGTGTACCTTTTGCTTACAAAAGATTTTGTAATGCGGGCAGAGAAGTCTGGAATTTGGTCTCTAGCGAGATGTGTGATTATAGGCCACATTCAAGCATTTAAATGTTTGTTTAGGAATAAATCCTACTGAATTTTTTTTGGAGCTTTTAGTTATTCAAGGATGTGTGATTAATAACATAGTGAAAGGGGCCCTTATGTAAAGGGCACCGATTAATATTCAGTGCACATGAATTAAAGACTTGTAGTATGTGCAGCAGATTCACAAATTTCTTTCATTTTGCTAATATTTGCCTGAAACATTGGCAGAAAGAAGTTCATGAGTACTTTGTAAATTGAGTCCTGCATATTTAAAATATTTTATGGTGTTACATTTATAATATAAAGTAATGCATAACAGATACATGCCCGCATTATAATCAAATACACTGGATTAATGGATATGGCTACATTTTTTAATTTAAGTAAATTAGCACAACTTAAGCCACATTATAAAATGCATTAAAGTGCTGTATGAATATATGATGGTTCTGTCTGTGTTCCGTAGCTCGACACTGGAATGAAACTGCAGGAGAAACAGAAAGAATCCCGGCAGATGAAGATACTGCATTTCATCATACTAATAGCAGTAGCAGCAAAAATAACAATCCCAGCAGTGCATTCCAGAAAGAAATCATATTGCCTTCAAGACTTGTCTATTATTTGAATAGAGACTCTGAAAGTCCTTACCATGTTTTGGATACTAGGACAAGGCACCAGCAAAAACACAATAAGGTAAGGTTTGCAAAAGGGAGTATACAGACCTGTTCTCAGAGTAGTTGTGCTTCTTGTCAGATTTTCTTACCTCAGGATGTTTATTCAGCAAGTCTGTAATGCTCCAGAAATCACTATGCTATTTTTAGGGTTGAAAGGTGTATCACTGAAAAAGTTGGATAAGTATTTGATGAAACTGCATTATCTGACTAATATTTTGTGCCAGGAGTCCTTTGCAGGTAAATGTTATCACTGCTCAAGGAATAAGGGGGAAGGGGGGGGATCCTTTGAACCACAGAGCATTTAACTTTCCTAGCAGCTTATGGAAGAAAATGAGTACAGGAGTTATTTTTCCAGCTAGCATCTGTCTAGAAGAAATGTATGTTGCAGTCTGTTTAGGGAGGATAATTTTCCAAGAGTCATAAATACTCTCTCTCCCCGCCCCCCCCAACCTCCTATGATAAAAGTATTTGGTTCTTTACTGTTGGTCAGAATTGTGTTGCTTCCAGTTTCAAGTATGGCATATGATTGAAAGCATTCAGTCTCTTTGAATGACAAGAGGGAGTCAGCTGCATTCCTTTCACTGTAGGACCACTGTAAGTTGATGCTTCTTCAGTTTTGATTAATAGCATTATTCCAAGTTAAAAGAATCGTATTTTCTGGAGTTAATAATATTATGTGAGTGGGTACCAAGAGATGATTGAGAAGCCCTATAAGCATAGCAGAATATCTTAAGTTGTTACGCCATCTGACATATTACTCCTTTTGGCAGTCATCTCTGATTTATTGTAATCAAGAAAGCCCTGTGGGGCACATATTTACATGTGACATATACTGACGAATTCCTTAGAGACTGGATCTTTTTTTTTTAAAAAAATGAAGTCCTTATATGTGCCTATGCTACTATTTATTTTATAGGGAATATCTCCTAAAAACGACTCAGTCCCGAAGTAATGTGAAAATTTTAAACACATATGGACAGATGCCTAATAGTTCTGGTTAACATTATATTAAAAATCATGGTAGACTTTAAGAAGAGTCCCAATGTGTCTTTGCTTTTACATAAAGTTTTTTCTAATGTACTCCATTTTATTTATTTAAATATTTTACTTTAGAGACCTTATGGTGGAGTGCAGATTGTAAAAACAGTTAGAACAATTAGAATACAGTTTAAAATACTACTTCAGTGGAATAACACAGAGGACAAAATCCCACAATTCCAAAGATACAAGGCAAACCATGGTCATTGGGTCTCAAAAGCTTAGTTGCAAAGCCAGGTTTTAAACTTTGTGTTAAAGTAAGATCTGTGTTAGTGTCAGATGAGCATCCAACAACAGAATATTTAACAACCAGGGCGCCACAGCAGAGAAGGTCCTCTTCCGTGTCTCCATCTTATGTATAACTTCTAGCTATGAGAAACAGAGGAGGGCCTCCTCCTTGGCAGATCTTAGTGTGTGGGTTCATTTGTTGGTCAAAATCCTGTAGCCTAGCATGCTAAATCACACTAGGCCAATGGAATCAATGGAGATTTGGTGAGTCAACTCCTCTGTAAATTCCATTCACTCAAGTGGGTCTACTAACTGACTTACTATATTACAGTAAAATTGCTCCAAAGGGCCTTGTTGGTATGGGGGTGCACTGTATTTTAGATTGTTAGTAAATATTTCGTATTGTTGTATATGTTTTGCAAAAAAATAAAAAAAAATCTAGTATTATCAATATTTATACTATAGAAAATAGCCATGGCTTTATACAGCAGATGCCAAACATATGTGCCCCAACAGTATCTTTGTATATATGGTTTCTTCAAGGAGTGTGCATAAACAGGCACTTGCTTGTTCCCTAGACTGCAAAGAACCATGTCTGCAAATCATGATTAACAGAAATTCTCTTTTAACACAACATTACCTAAGAAACATGACATTTACAGCTGTACCCGTCCTCCTTCTGACAACCACCTTTGCTGAAATATCATTCATTAGTATCCATGGCTTCAGAATGCTATCTTTTTTTCATTTCTATCAATATTGGAATCCTGTTTGTCCTATTTTACATGGTAGAGATTTTTAAAAATTGAATTTATGAAATCTGATATCCATTTATTCTCCACAGGGTAATAGACCTAGAATTCTGATTTTATTCTAATAATCATATGAGTTATTTTACCAACTTCCGCTTGTGTCTGGTGGGAACAGAATCCCACTAAATGTTGCAGTATGGTTTAATTATGTTCAAGGTATCAAGAAACCAGCCATGACCACTCTAGTTTTCTACTGTTCCTCCTAACAGCTAGCCAGCTTTCTGTATGCACTGGGCTTCCTCAGTCTACAATGGGCCATGTTTTGTTCCCCCTCCATCTCCCCAGTGTCGAAGATAGTTTGTAGCTCTGCAAACCTTTGGATTACTTACAGCCTGTTGTGTGGGTTAAAGCTGCTCTTTAATGATGTAAGCCTCCTTGGGTCCTTTTAAGGAGAAAGGCGGGGTAAAAATATTTTGAATAACTAACTAACTGCTGAACTGGGACTCCAGCCTAAAGTTATTTCTTTGTCAGATTCAGATGATATATATGTTTTCTTCACCAGGGGCCTCATATTCATCATATCAGCTTTTTACTGCAGCCTATAGAGTAGTGGTTTCCAATCTTTTTTTACTCGCAGCCCCCCTTTATAATAGCCATGTAACCTGCAATCCCCCTGCCATATTTACATAAGACTATTGTCATCCTCCTCCATCTATTTATTTATTCATTCATTCATTCATTTATTAAATTTATACCCCACCCATTTAGACTGAAGTCCACTCTGGGTGGCTAACAAGAGAAAATAAAATAAAAACAATATAATAAAATAAAAAACAACAATAGTAATATAGTTCAGGATGGGGGGGGGGATCTACTTTTCCTGCTTCCAACTTTGCCACCATCACTTCAAAACTGGGGAGAGAACAGTTTGGAGGAGGCTAAAGATACAGAGAAGAGAGGGGAAAGGACTTCAAAGATGGTGTCCAGGGAGGGGGCAAAAGGATCTCCCTCAGAAACTGGAACAGAGCTTTCTTTGCATTCACTGCAGAAGAGGCAGGCCATTTGTTTTTGTGTCCCCCCTCCTTGGGGGTTGTTGTGGGTGGTGGTTTGTTTTCCTTTTCCTCCTCCTCTTTAGGCTCTCTCAAAGCGACTTCTTGCAGAAGTAGCATCTTTCTTTCTTTCTTTCTTTCTTTCTTTCTTTCTTTCTTTCTTTCTTTCTTTCTTTCTTTCTTTCTTTCTTTCTTTCTTTCTTTCTTTCTTTCTTTCTTTCTTTCTTTCTTTCTTTCTTTCTTTCTTTCTTTCTATAAAATAGCGATAATCCCTTCTGATAAAGTAGAGGCTTCTTTCTCCCATCCCCCCCCAAAGCGTGTTTCTCATACATACTCAATACATGCTAACTTTAATATGCTACTCCAAAAGGTGAAAAAGTGGGAATTATTTAACAAGGGCTGCAACACATATAAAGTTGCTGCCCATCCGAAAAATTTTTGCGACCCCTTAGGGAATCCTGACCCCCCCAGGTTGGGAAACACTGCTCTAGAGACAGTAAAGTGGTGACAGAGTGTTAAGTTTCAGGCAAGAAGTCTTGTACCTTAAGGCTTTCTTCTACAAAGGAAGGGAGTGGACCACTGCAGGAAAAAACCTACCCAGGAGGAGTATACACAAGGGCCCATTTGGGCTTCTTTTTGTGCCAGTAGAGACTTCCCACTGCAAATAATGTATGTGGGGTCAATTTTTTTGTGGTGTGGTTACACTCTCCATTCTTACTCTGTGTGATCCAAATGTTTGCTGCTGCTGTTTACATAGCAGATATTGTGAATTTTAAATTGCATTTGTATAATTAATGCAATGAATAATTTGGCCCTGGACAAAGAGATGTCTGTGGTGATACACAGTTCTCATCCTATTTACTTTTGAAACTTAATGTTGTATCATGGCCTATCCCATGCCTTTCCTGTGCTCAGCTAAAAATTAATTGTAAATGTAAATTGTTCATTTTGTATTTCTGTTAATACGTATATGTGACTACAGTGTTAACATATTTCAAGCATTTTACCTGCAGAATTAACAGGCTTCAAAGTTGTGTAAGAACAGACTAATTATGTCCTATACACCTGGCATTTTTGTTTTAGCAAAAATAGCAAACAAAAATTAGATAATATATTCGCGAAGGCTTTCATGGCCGGGATCTAATGGTTGTTGTGGGTTTTTTGGGCTCTTTGGCCGTGTTCTGAAGTTTGTTCTTCCTAACGTTTCACCAGTCTCTGTGGCCGGCATCTTCAGAGGACAGCACTCTGTGCTCTGGTGTAGTTGGCTTGGGAGTGCAGTATTTATGGCTGTGAGATAGGATTTTGTCTTTTTCTGTAGATGGGTGATTAGTGTGTATTGTTGTGGGTGTATTGTTGTGCTAAGGATTTCATTTTTGGAGTAGCCGTTTGCCTGTAAGGCCCAATTCAGATGGTTGAGTTCAGTGCTGAGAAACTGAGCTTCACAGTTCCGATTTGCATGGTCTACCAGTGTTTTGATTATGCCTCTTTTTTGCTGTGGGTGGTGGTTGGAGTTTTTGTGTAGGTACCGGTCTCTGTGGGTGGGTTTTCTGTAGACCTTGTGTCTCAGTCGGAGGTCAGTTTTGCGTAGGACCATGACATCTAAGAACGACATTTGGCCCTCCATTTCTTTTTCCATGGTGAATTGTATGTTTGGGTGGATGCTGTTGAGATGGTTGAGAAATTCTTCCAATTTTTCTTCACCGTGACTCCAAATGAAATCACAAGAGACATCAAACCAAGAAAACAACACCGAACTGAAGAAGAAAAACAGCCACCCACAAATAAAGTATTTCTGCCATACATCAAAGGGGTCACAGACAGCATGGGGAAACGTTTGAAAAAACACAACCTACAAACAGTATTCAAGCCCACCACAAAAATACAACAAATGTTACAGTCAGCAAAGGACAGAAGGGACCCCCTCACCACCGCAGGAGTATACCGGATACCTTGCAATTGTGGCCAGGTATATATTGGAACCACAAAATGAAGCATCCACACCAGAATCAAAGAACATGAGAGACACTGCAGACTAAAACAACTGGAAAAATCAGCAGTAGCTGAACATGCCCTAAAACAAACTGGACATGAAATTCTATTTCAAAATACTGAAATACTGGACAACACCAGCAATCATTATGTCAGACTGCATAGGGAAGCCATTGAAATCCACAAGCACCAGCAGAATTTCAACAAAAAAGAGGAAAGTGTGAAGCTCAACAAATCTTGGCTCCCAGCTCTCAAAAATACAGCGTGCAAAAGGTCAACAAACTCTACCCAGCCACAAGGACAGGGGATCACTTCACACAAAAGACTAACTAATGACACCCATCAACCACAGTGACAGATAATCTCTTCTCCTTAGCACAAGAATACACCCACAACAATACACACTAATCACCCATCTACAGAAAAAGACAAAATCCTATCTCACAGCCATAAATACCGCACTCCCAAGCCAACTACACCAGAGCACAGAGTGCTGTCCTCTGAAGATCCTGGCCACAGAGACTGGCAAAATGTTAGGAAGAACAACCTTCAGAACATGGCCAAAGAGCCTGAAAAACCCACAACAAAAATTAGATAACTTTTGGAATCACTTGGAACAGAATTAAACTGATACATTTGTGTTCTGCTTTGTTCATATTCAATGCAATTTGTAAAATATGGTGTCAACATAGAGCTCATATACGAAAGAGTCCAACTACAGTTCTTGGATTATAATATGTAATCAACAAAGATTGAAAAATAGTCTACAAAAATTAATTTCACTCCATAAAATACTCTAAATGTTTGTGATACAGAAAAGTTGAAATTATTCTATAATTCTATACCTTTTCAGAATGCTCAATTTTTATGTACAATGTTTATGTACAGAAGTGTAGATAAGTTTCAGGCCCAATACCTGCAAATGATGGTCGATGAGTATTGGGGTAACATATATACGTGTGCACATATCCGTGATCTACTTGTAGGAATAGAACCCTGTCACATGGAACAAGTAATCTGAACCTGGGCTGGAGAATATACAGATAGATAACACAGTTATATTTTGCCCTGATTCATCCTTTTTATATCTTCATGCCGGTTTATATTCTTAGGTTTCTTTCCTTTCAGTGAGGCCACTTTTTGTTTCTTTTTCTTCTCTGTAGTGAGACAAATTTGTAAGAATGGAAACCAGCTCTTAGGGCTTGTAAGCGAGTTTTGGGGTGATTTCCTCCTACACTAGCCAGTATCCTATTTTAATCAATTCTTTATTTCTTGTTTTACTTTATCTGTTACTACAGTTATCACTATTCATATTCACAAATTCAGTATTAGGCTTTTCCACTCTGCCAATAAATACCAAATAATCCTAACACCTATTTCCTAGTAGGAAGGAATAGGGAACTTTCTCTGTTTCCATTATGGGAAATCTAGGATGTGGCTTGTTTTTTTTCAATATTGCTAGCAGTCTGTAATACTTCTGAGAAGAGTGACAGAAGATAGTGTATCCTAATCTAAAATAAATTGTTTTTCTGGGTGAAGTTGTGTGGATACTTTTTCTGATCTTTAAGAAATTATACATTTTTAACTTGCTTTTGAAATGCAGCCTTTATTTTCCATCTTTAGAGCAATGAAATGCAAAGGCTGTTGCTGAAATCTTGCTAAGGACTTTATATGTGCGTGGAACTTAGCTTCTGTATATTTATAACCCTTGATTGGAGGAGATCTTGTGCAATTTTATCTTTTCCATGTGTTTCATTTTCTCCAGATACAGTAGCTGGAGTTGCATATGTTTGTTACATTGTTCTTGGGGAATGAGAGGAGGATTATTTATTTATTTATATCCATAACAGCTTAATTTCTGCTTGCAAAAGTCTCTTCATATGTTAGCTTTGTGTGTACAGATTCACTTGCTATGTAAATAATGTAATATTAATTAGAATTCATTTTGTCATGTTGAATTGTTAGTGAAATTAGTAGTCAACTTAATTTTTGGTCCTGTTGACAGATGCTCAGATAAATGAGTTGTTTGTTTGTTTTGTATAGCTGAGATTGCTTTTTTATGTATTTATTAAAAAGTATATATTCTGCCTTTCAGCTAGTAAACTCATATCTCAGGGTAATGTGCAAAGTCCTTAATCTTTTAAGAGAATAAAAATGTAAACAATCCATTATTTGTTGATATAATTATGTCATTGATTTACATATACTGATGGTTTTTATTTGATTGTATTTTATAATGCTTTATTCTTCTTTGTAAGCTGCCCCGAGTAGACTCTGTCTAGAGGGGCGAGAAATAAATAAATAAAGAAATAAAGAAATAAAGAAATAAAGAAATAAATAAAGAAATAAAAGGAATTATTACACAATTAGGCAATTCTTCAAGATGAAGAGCAAACAAAAAATAAACCACAATAGAGAAAGGAGGAGAGAGAATCAGGAATTAACTGGAGGGAAGGCCTGCCTAAACATCCACATTTTAAATTGGTTTTTGAAAGTACCCAGTGAGGGAGCCGTGTGAATCTCCGGAGGCAGATGGTTCCAGAGGCGAGGAGCCACTGCCGAGAAGGCCCGGTTTCTTGTTTTTTCCTTCCAGGCCTCCCTCGGCGTCAGGCTCCTCAGCCTCACCTCCTGACTCGCTCAAGTGACATGGGTAGAGCTTGGTGGAAGTAAGCGTTCCGCCAAGTATCGAGGTGCTAAACTGTTTAGGGCTTTATACGTAAGCATCAAGACTTTGAAGTCAACGCGGAACCGAATGGGTAGCCAATGCAGCACGGCCAAAATAGGAGAAATATGGTGGTATTTTCTCGCTCCGCTAAGGAGTCTGGCTGCCGCATTCTGCACCACTTGGAGTTTCTGGGTCAACTTCAAAGGTAGCCCCACGTAGAGCACATTACAGTGGTCTAATCTCGAGATTATGAGCGCATGAACCAAGGTAGTGAGCACCCCCGTATCGAGATAGGGTCGCAGTCGGGCTATCCACCAAAGATGGAAAAAGGCGGTACGGACCACCGACGCCACCTGAGTCTCCATAGTGAGCACCGGGTCCAGGTAGATCCCCAGGCTGCAAACCCCACTCTTTGCGGCCAGGGTCACCCCCCCAAACGAGACAGAGTCACCCAAGACACCAATAGTGGGGCCACCCACCCTCAGGACCTCCGTCTTGTCCGGGTTTCAGTCGCAGCCCATTTTCCTGCATCCATTGCTGTATGGCCCCCAAGCAGCGCTGAAGGGACAGGACGGCATCACCTGCAGTTGGTGAAAAGGAGATGTAGAGCTGGGTGTCATCAGCATACTGATAACACGATGCCCGACACCCCCTGATGACCCCACCCAGCGGCCACATATAGATATTAAACAGCATTGGTGAGATAATCAACCCCTGTGGAACCCCGCAACTGAGACTCCATGGAGCCTATACACTCTCCCCAAGCTGTACTCTCTGGAGATGGTCCCCCAAGAAGGAACAGAGCCATGCAAGCGCCAGGCCACCAATTCCCAATTCGGTGGGCCTCCCCAGGAGGATACCGTGGTTGACGGTATCAAAGGCCGCCGAGATGTCGAGAAAGACCAACAGAGATATTTTACCCTTGTCAGCCTCCCTCAACAGGTCATCATACAGGGCAACCAATGGCGTTTCTGTACCATGGCACTGCCTGAAGCCCCACTGAAACGGATCCAGGGCATCTGTTTCATCCAAAAGAGCCTGAAGCTAGTCAGGCTCTCCACCACCCTCTCCACCACTTTGCTGGTGAAAGAAACATTGGCAACGGGCCTATAATTGCCAATTTTGTTCGCTGCCAAGTTAGGTTTCTTTCTTATGGACCTAATGAGTGTCTCCTAGAGGGCAGGAGGAACTGATGGAGATTTTATTTTAGCATAATTGTCTCAGCTTATTAGAAAATACTCCCCCCACCCATATGCAAACATTCGGTTATTCATTTCAGAGATAAGATACAACCCAAGCCGATATTTTAATGGAGGCTTCACACTAGAGAGATATTACAAAATATTTTATTGATATTAGTGTAGGCTGCTATATGTATTATGTAATGCATTGTTTAAAGCATTTAGTTTTTTATTTATTTCTAAATTTTATTTAAAATATTTTTACTCCACCTTTCTCCTAAATGATGTCTTATTTTTACATCATTAAAAATAATATCAAAAGCTAAAAATAGTAAATTATTCAAATATTAAAATCAATTAGTAACATTGCATTTAAAATGTTAGGCAAAAGCATTACTAAAAACAGATTTAGAAGCAATAAAATACACACCATCATGTTTTGAAACTGCTCCTAGACAGTCAGTCAGTCGCTAAGGAAAAGCCTCCCTGAAGTGAAGGGTCTTCACCTGCTTGCCAAAGGACAGCAGAGATAGGGTCAGTCTGGCTACCTATAGGAGGAAGTTCCAGAGTCCAGGAGCAGCAACAGACAAGGCCTCCTTTGTCCCTATCAAGTGCACCTCTGAGGGTGGTGGTACCAAAAGAAAGACCTGATGATCTTAACACTCGGGCAGGCTCATAAAGGGAGACAGGGTTTTTGAGATAGCTTGAAGCCAGGCCATTTAGAGCTTTATAGGATAAAAAGCAAAACAAAAGCAAAGCAAAGCGTGCTGCTTATATACCACCCCATAGTGCTTCAAGCACTCTCTGAGCGGTTTACAAGTTAATTATGCAGGCTACGCATTGCCCCCCCCCCCCAGCGAGCTGGGTACTCATTTTACCGACCGCGGAAGGATAGAAGGCTGAGTCAACCTTGAGCTGGCTACCTGGGATTGAACCCCAGGTCGTGAGCACAGTTTGGGGGGGGGGGGTTATGCAATCCCTGTAACCAGCCCTACTTAACATTGGCTGCAGCATTTTCAATGATTTTCCAGGACACCGCCATGTACTGCACAGTACAGCTGGGATGTAAATAAGGCATCTGTCACTGTGGCCATATCAGACCTTTCCAGGAGTGGGCACAACTGCTGTGCAAAGGCACTCCTGGCCACCACTGAAACCTAGGTATCCAGGCTCAGAGATGAATCCAGAATCACACACACACACCCAAGCTGCATGCCTGTATTTTCAGAGGGAGTGTAACCCCATCTCATACAGGATGAATCCCTATTGTTTGATCTGCCTTTTGACTGACGAGGAGCACCTTTGTCTTGCCTGGATTAAGTTGCATTTTATTCTCCTTCATCCAGTCCTTTACGGACTTCAAACATGATCTAGAACTGAAATAGCTCACTTTGATTTTAATGAAAAGGAGAGGTAGAGCTATGTGTCATCCACATATTGGTGACTCCAGGCAATCTCTCCCAGTAGTTTCATGTAGCTGTTAAATATCATAGGAGACAGAACCCTGAGGCACACCGCAGGCCAATGGCTGGAGTGTCGAAGAGGAGCCCCCCCCCCAGCATCACCTTGAATATATTAGCTAGTTAAGTGCAGCAGATGTGTTTCTGTGATGTTACTTATTTATCTAGTGTTGTATATTTTTTATAGGATGTGATAAGTAAAATGTTAAAGTTAATTTAATATGGTAATAACTTTTTAATGCTTACAACGTGCCTTGAATCATGCTACGATGATTAAAAGTGTGTAAATGTCTTAATTAATAACTTGGCTTTTTATGAATAACTTGGCAAAATAACAACGTATCCTTTGTGTTTGCCCCACATTCTTTCCTTCTTGTCTTCAGGCTGTGCATCTGGCTCAGGCAAGTTTCCAGATTGAAGCCTTTGGCTCCTTGTTTATTCTTGACCTCTCACTGAATAAGTAAGTTTGTAGTCCTTCTTCTTTTGATTGTAGTAGTCCTGATGGATTTTAGATCTCAGAAATAACTGGGCTCTGAATTCATTTCCTGAAGGATTCTCTATGTTAGGCCACAAAGAAACAGTCCCTCCTCCTCCTGACGTTCATGCTAACAGGTTGTGCAAATAACATACAACAGTCCCTAAGAAACCAGACTGTAATTTCACTGTTCAAATCTAAACTGTAAAACTGCATTGAATCTGCAGTTATTTTCATTTTTAATATGCATGTCATGTTTGTTAGACTTCAATACTATACATTAGCATTTAAGGATCTTCTGGTGATGGAAAATTGCATTCCAGTGCAGGAAAACTCCACATTTTTGCTATGTATTATTTATGCCTATTCTGTATGCTCAACATTTATGTAATCTCTCACTGAGAAAAGTTACCTGATTGCAGTGGGTTAGCTGACTGCAGTGATACAGTACCTTACACTCTAGATATTGCAAGAAGTGCACCTATGCAATTGATTGCTACCCTTCTATTACCGAAACATATGGGTAAGGTAACTGCAGTGGTCGGATAGCAGGCATATAAGGATATGAAATACATGGAATGCTTTTCATGTAGGATATGAGGGGAAGAGATGTGAAGTGGGTGAGAAACAAGGAATGTTAAGGAAGAAAGTCTTCCTATGATGATAAATTTGTTCCACATTCCTCCTTAAAGATATGTAAAACAATATTTTATGCAATAAACTTTGCAAAACTTCTGAAACCAGAAGTGTGCCTTGTGATTGTGCACAGAGAGGGGAGACCTTAGAAGGGGGAAATACTTGAAATAATAGCAAAAAGCATTTGAGGTGTCCACTAGGATATCTTACTTTTAATTTTCACTACACTTACATTTTTCTAATTAAATATGAATTTAATGTAATAATGTTAAATACCAATACTTTAACTTTCTTGTAAGTTTCCATAAGGTGTGAGTCTAGTGAAATTTATATTTTAAAAGACACTGATATTTTTCGTTAACTGAGGATGTGGTTATGCTGTGTAAATGAATTGGAAGATGGATCAGGGTTTTTGAGGTCAGTTTACAGTCATGTGGTTTTTGAGTTGGTGTGTGTCTTCTTGGGAAAATGTCTAATCTATTTCTAAACAGTGTTATATATCAGTGAAGGGGCTGTCACGATTCCACGTGGCCCCTGATTGTTTCACCAAACTAGGAGCTCACACTATGTGCCCCTTCAGCTGTCACCAGTTGATTTCATCAACAATACCTATGATTAATAGTAGATATCCAGACCATATGTCATTTTAAAAGAACCAAATAGAAATTGTTTATTGATACAGGTGTTAACAGAACAAGCAATGCATTCTCAAAGGCTTTCATGGCCATGTTCTGATGGTTGTTATGGGTTTTTCGGGCTCGTTGGCTGTGTCCTGAAGGTTGGTTTTTTTTTTTTTGTTTTTTTTTTTTTTGGACTTGTATACCGCCCCATAGTGCTACAAGCACTCTCCGGGCGGTTTACAATTTAATTATACAGGCTACACATTGTCCCCCCAGCAAGCTGGGTACTCATTTTACCGACCTCGGAAGGATAGAAGGCTGAGTCAACCTTGATCCGGCTACCTGGGATTTGAACCCCAGGTCGTGAGCACAGTTTTAGCTGCAGTACAGCGTTTTAACCACTGCGCCACGAGGATCTTCTTCTTAATGTTTCGCCAGCCTCTGTGGCTGGTGTATTCAGAGCACAGGAGTCAGAACTCTGTCTGTGCTCTGGTGCAGTTTGTTTGGATAGTTGAGTATTTATAGCTGTGGGATCAGCTTTTGTCCTTTTCAGGAGATGGGTGATTGTGGTGATCAGCATTTTTTTTGTTATAGGTGTATTGTTGTGTTAAGGGGGAGAGATTATCTGTCACTGTGATTGATGGGTGTTGTTATCTGATCTTTTGTGTGCAGTGATCACCGGTCCTTGTCGCTGGGTAGAGTTCATTGACATTTTGCAGGCTGTGTTTTTCAGTGCTGGGCGCCAGGTTTTGTCGATTTTTAGACTTTCTTCTTTTCTGTTGAAGCTCTGCTGGTGTTTGTGCATTTCAATGGCTTCCCTGTGCAGTCTAATATAAAGATTGCTGGTGTTGTCCAGTACTTCTGCGTTTTGAAATAGAATTTCATGTCCAGTTTGTTTTAGGGCATGTTCAGCTGCTGCCGATTTTTCCAGTTGTTTTAGTCTGCAGTGTCTCTCATGTTCTTTGATTCTGGTGTAGATACTGCATTTTGTGGTTCCAATATATACCTGGCCACAACTGCAAGGTATCCGGTATACCCCTGCAGTGGTGAGGGGATCCCTTTTGTCCTTTCCTGACTGTAACATTTGTTGTATTTTTGTGGTGGGCTTGAATACTGTTTGTAGGTTGTGTTTTTTCAAACATTTCCCCATGCAATCCGTGACCCCTTTGATGTATGGCAGAAATATTTTATTTATGGGTGGCTGTTTTTACTGTTCAGTTTCGTATTGTTTTCTTGTTTTGATGGCTCTTGTGCTTTAATTTTTGGAGTAGCCATTTGCCTGTAGGGCCCAATCAGAACTCTCTGAATCTGAATCCATTAGTTATGTATGGAAATGAGAGCTGGATCCTAAAGAAGGCTGTCTGCCGAAGAATTAAAGCTTGTGAATTGTGGTGCTGGAGGAGACTCTTGAGAGTTCCCTGGACTGCAAGAACAAACCTGTCAATTCTGAAGGAAATCAACCCTGAGTGCTCACTGGAAGGACAGATCCTGAAGCTGAGGCTCCAGTACTTTGGCTATCTCATGAGAAGAGAAGGCTACCTGGAAAAGACCCTGATGTTGAGAAAGTGTGAAGACAAGAGGAAAAGGGGCCGACAGAGGATGAGATGGTTGGACAGTGTCATCGAAGCTACCAGCATGAATTTGACCAAACTCCAGGAGTCAATGGAAGACAGGAGGGCCTGCCATGCCCTTGTCCATGGGGTCACGAAGAGTCGGACACGACAACGACTAAACAACATGCTATATGTGGAACGTTCGCTATTAGCCACAGTTTTCAGTATCCATGGAGGGGCTTGGAACCAATCCTCAGCGGATATGGAGTCCTACTGTAGTAATTCCTTACCCATGTGGTTCATTCAAAGTAAATATACAGTGGTGCCTCGCTTAACGATTGCTTCGTATAACGAAAAATTCACTTAACGATGGCTTTTTTGGAGTGATCTTGTGCTTCACTTAACGATTTTCCCTATGGGCAATTTTCGCTTAACGATTTTGGGACCATGCTTCACTTAACGATGACAGTTTTAGGTCCCCTTGTTTCGCTTAACGTTTTTTTTTACAGCCCCGTTTTTGCTATTTTTAAAATATTCTAAAATGTTTAAAAATGTTTAAAATGCTTGGAATCGTTAGTGCACCTAATAAAACCTTCGTTAACTTAATTTGGCTTTGTTCTGAGTCTTTTTGAATTTTTTGTGAATTTTTCCCCCCATTGAAATAGGCTTCAATGCATTTCAATGGGTTTCGCTTAACGTTTTTTCCTATGGGGATTTTCGCTTAAGGATGGTAATCCGTTCCAATTGGAACGGATTATCCGGTTTTCAATGCATCTCTATGGGAAATGGTGTTTCGCTTAACAATGTTTCCACATAGCGATGTTTTTTTTTTGGAACCAATTAAAATCGTTAAGCGAGGCACCACTGTAGTTGTAGATGCAATTGAAAAACTAACAATTTCCTTTTTTGTTTTCTAAAGTAACTAAGGTACGTAGTTTAGAAATGCATCTAAATGGTACAAATGGATGGCCTGTGCTACAGAACACACATCTTTGCATTAAGATCTATGACAGAGTCTTGAGTTAACTCTTTAATAAAAAATTGAACTATGTGGTATTCCTTCATTTCCACCTAGTGAAGGCAGCTCCTTAACAATAAAGGTGTTACAAAATTTATAGTTACAGTGCAAAAGGAGTGAAATCATCACTTGTTAAGTTAGAAATCTTATAGAGTAAAACCGTGATTACTGGAAAAGGAATTAATTGTAAGAAACATGTTATTTGAAAGTAGTTACTTCTAAGCTCTGAGTAAAATAATTGATTTTGGTGTTCCATCAATAATTATGTAAAGTTAGAAAAAACAATGCCATAATTAAATAAACGTACTTATATGAATGTCCTAGAAGTCATTCAGGAAAAGTAACATACAAATACATTCAGATTTGAGATGATAATCAATGATTAAGATTAAAATCTTTATTTTACATTCTCAGTTCTTACATAAACTAGGATCACATGCACAGTCTTTAACATGACTGCTTGAGGAGTGATATTTATATGATCTTCATTTCTTTGTAGTGATTTATTATCCTCTGATTATGTGGAGATTCATTATGAGGATGGAAAACCACAATTTTCAAAGGTAACTTAATTTTTGCCCTTTTAGTTGAACAATGAAACCTCGTTAGCATATTCTACACTTATGTGGTTTTATTTGTTTATTTTTCTAGTTCATTTCAAAAAAAAAGCAGTACAGTTTTAATTTCGTGCACTGATGTGTGACTAGTGCTTGTCATTGCGAACACATACTGTATATAAAAGAGTCATTTACAAAAATAAGTGCATAGAAAAATAGTTTGTTATTATCTGTAAGAATATTGCAACAATGAAATATCATTCTTTTGGATATAATAAACTGTGGAATTTAAACAAGTCTTAAGAAGATAACTTTAAAACTTCATGTGAATTTGAACACATACAAACATTTTCTAAGAAGCAGAGAAATGGTCTGACAAAGCTGAGCACCTCACACAGAGACCCCTACATTTTGGAGAAAGTAGTTCTCTGCAACCAGGAGCTGCATATATTTTCATATAAGCTGAGGGAGGACAAATAATCTTAACATTTAAAAATAACTAGATTGCAGCATTATTATGATTCTAGAGCTATTATGATGAATATTTTGGCAGCTAATGACAGAAGGGAAGGAATTTTAATAGAGCTAGGTTCTGAAGTCACAATTAGGTAAAGGTAAAGGTTCCTCTTGACATTTAGTCCAGTCATGTCTGACTGTAGGGCACGGTGCTCATCCCTGTTTCTAAGCCATAGAGTCAGCGTTTTGTCCATAGACAATCTTCCATGGTCATGTGGCCGGCATGATTAGACACGGAATGCCATTACCTTCCCACTGAGGTGGTACCTATTTATCTACTCGCATTTTTACATGCTTTCGAACAGCTAGGTTGGCAGGAGCTGGGACAAGGGACGGGAGCTCACTCCGGCACATGGATTCAATCTTACAACTGCTGGTCTTTTGACCTTGCAGCACAGAGGCTTCTGCGGTTTAACCCGCAGTGCCACCATGTCTTTGAAGTCACTATTGCCTAAATTTAAAATATTGCATATATTTTACTTTAATATTTGGTAATTTTTAACAGATTTCAAAAATGTATCATCCTATTTTTGTAATATTAAAGCGAATAAGAGATTCCACACCCATTGCCTAAAAATAATAATTCATTCTGTTTTTCCTAATAGACTTTTTCATTCATTGTGGAAAGCGTGGATGATGCTGAATATTGTTAGTGTCTTGTGCTAAATGTGTTTGCATCAGTGTTAAATGTATATATAATATCATTACTTATGACAATCAACAACAGTAGAATCTACCATAAAAGGGAAGGCTGCTGCTTTCCATGTCCCCCAAAAACCTGCTCCAGAATGGCTGGAAAGCCCTTAGCAGTAGGGTATGTTTTCATTGCTGTAAAAGGCTGCAAGGGAGGGAGGCTTGAATTCCTGAATGTTACATTGGCTTAGGCTCCATGTATTTGAGAGTTGTTAAATAAATCTGTAATACATTTTGTTTTTAAAAAGCTATATTTAGTCATCTTATTAGTCATCTCACCAATTTGTGTTGAATAGAATTTACTGTTAAGACTAAATAGGATGAGAGGAGCTGAAATTATATATTCTACATGAGATGCATAACTTATATTCCTAAAACACACAATGAATTTATTAACCCACTGATTAAGGAAAGTATATTTCTTAGCTATTTAAGAAAGAAAGAAAGAAAGAAAGAAAGAAAGAAAGAGCTAGCTTCTCTCTCTCTGTCTCTCTTTGTAGACATTTTGAATGGAATACACTTAGAAACAATTTACTGTAAGAGGAGTATAGCATTTTTTTTCATTGTCTCTGTAACAAGCCTTTCAAAATGCATGGGACGCTGTGCAATCTTTCTGAAAGATCTTAAAGAGAGAAGATTCATTACCTTTTCCTGTATCCAAAGGTTAATTTTAATATTCCCCTTCTTTGTTCCTTTCTGACCATAGATAGTAGGTGCATAGAGGGACAGCTGGTTAATTTGCTGTCTCACTGCTTTTCTTGATAGTTTGGAAATTGTTGCTGTACCTTATCTTCACAGGAATTTTTTTTTTAGCAACTCTGTTTATGAACGTTTAAATTTTTATCTGTTGTTGCTTTAGAAAAATTAACTCACATATTAAATTTTAAATATAAATATAGCAATCTTAGATGGCTGAGAAAAGTATACTTCACAGTACAATTACAGACAAGATACAGTAGTTAAGTCAGATGAGTGAATTGCTCACTACACCACTCTATCAAAATGATTGTCTTCTTCAAAGACTACTACATGGAGAGTGGGAGGGGTGCTGGGAGGCCCTCACAATCTGACTGGATTGTTCTATATCCCCCCTGGAAGGAACAAGAGGCAAATTTTCTGATGCAATTTTTGAGGTTTTGGAGAGCGTGAGAGTGCTGATGTGGATAGAGTGCTGGGGAAGCACACGTTGCCTGGGTTACTTGACAGAGAGTCCCACTGTTGTAAGGCAGTTTACTCCCTAGTAAATAAAACACTAAATGAGTGTAGCATGTTTTATTTCATTTGGCAGAACTCATATGCTTCTTGTATTGGTAACCAAACTTCTGCCTTCAAAAGAAGCATACTAATAATTAACATAAGATTTTGGAGGGAAGGAGTCCTGTGTAGCTTTAAATATGATACACTAATGACAATTTACCTGTACATTTTGGGTATGTAGTGAATTATTTAAAACTGTATTGCAAAACTTTACATCTTTCTGTGAATCCTCAGGGAGGAGAGCACTGTTATTATCACGGAAATATCAGAGGTGTCAAGAATTCCAGAGCTGCACTTTCCACATGTAATGGGCTCCAGTAAGTATTACTGATAGGTATTTTACTAGGTGAGAGCCTGTGTAGTGTTATGGATAGACTTCTGGGCTAGGATGTGGGAGACCTGGATTCAAATCCTTTCACTGTCTTCCAGGTGTTTTCCCCTGCTCCTAAATCAAAAGTGAGCATAACTGGAGAAGAATGGCCTTGGTAGGAGCATGTAAAGAAAGGGATTAAGCATCATTCCCTACAATTCTCCATATTAAATGCCTATGTCTTCTGCGGTGGGAAATGCGGAGTTCATACTACGCATTTCATTAGATAATATCTCGTCTGATTCTTAGTGCGTCCAAACACAGGATAGTATTTTGCTCACATGTAGTCCTGCTTTTTTCATTCTTTGTAGGACTATAGTCTTAATTTAGGTAGAGAGGCGTAGATATAAGTGCCACTCTCCCCCCCCCCCAAATTTTTATTTTAACAAAAACATTCAAATTGAAAAACCTAACAACAAAAAAGAGTTATATAAAGCATTCTTCTCCCCACTTGGACCATTGAAGATATAATCATTTTTCCTCCCTCTATGACTTTGCCATTCAATTGCTTGCTTGCTTGAAGGCAGTGGCTACTCTTCATAGGATAAGATAAGGGAAAATTTCAAGGTGATTCTCTTTCGTGTTTACAGCAGCATTATACTTCCTATTTTTCACCAAATAATTCACATGCTGTGTTTGCCATTGTAAAGTATTTTGAACAACTGATGATATTAATGGATTACTCATGTTAGTTTTGTTAAGCTGAAGTGTCCACATTGGACTCCTAGGAGTAGTTTAAACAAGCTTAACTACTCCCAAATGTTCTATGCATCCAGCTTCGCACACTCTCTTGTGGTACCACACAATCTTCTATGGTATCTAAGGTGGTTTAAATGCTGTCTACAACTGCATACTAGTTTTCAGAGACTGCTAAAACTATTTTTAGGTTTGAGCATCATGGACATCTTCTATAGAATGTCTTATCTGAAGCTGAGTGCATAAGAGGCAGAGAGGCTTGGAGGAAGCAACATTCAAGCTCATTGATTCCTTCCATTGCAGACTGGAAACTGCATGAGTATTGACGAGTATTTCCGAAACCCTTTTTCTCAGTGATAACCATTAATTTATTTAAGAAATGAAGTATTTTTTCCAGTGGAATTCTTAGTTCATAGAAATAGAAAGAGTATGATTACACAGTGGGAAAAATTGAATAAACTTGCTGTAGTCTCATTGGAAAGTCTGGTTTCTCTGGGTTGATGCGCTTCAGCCTGCCACACAGAAAATAGTAAGCAGAAAATAGTAAGGAAGTTGGCACTCATCCTTGTGTGCAGCTTGTTAAAGGAGCTCTGCTGTGGCTATCCAGATTTGCCAGAGGCACAGTAACAGAGCTCCTTTAGCAAGCTGGAAACAAGGCTGATTAATAACTTATTTCTTTCTCTTTGCTAATTCCTTGTTCTTTCCCCCCTACCCTTTGGTCATCTACCTATCTTAGCACTAGTGCAGCAAGCCTTTAAAAGAAAAAAAAAGAAGGGAAGGGGAAAACAAGCAGGCTCTGGCACCAGGTTTGAGGAGAGAGAGGATTCAGACAGCAACCAGTTTCCCTTCTGCTCTGCTTCTTTCACTACCTCTGTAGTCAGGTGCAGTGGTTTTGGATCGAAAGGCTACAAATGCCTCCACATTGGCTTTGTGAACTCACATCGCCTGAACCAATGTGAATGCATTTGCTCTCAAAAAAGTAGAATATCCAGTGGCAACCTCCCCCACAAAGAATTTTGAGAGAGCAGGACTCCAGGCTGATTTGCATTGACTTGTGTCACATAGTCGATGGAAAATAATGACCTTCCCAATCCCAGAACATTTCCTTATTTGTTTATATAGTCACCCCCTAACTTGCAGAAAATTTTGATCACGGAGCTCATCAGTGAGGCTGTTTTTAAATTTCTGAATACAGTTTGAACAGTGGAATCATGGAATCATCTTATGTTAGTGGGGCAATGAGCTAGACTAGATGGGCTGATTCACCAACGGCAGTTCTTCGTTTTTAGAACAGTTTTCTTGGAAATCTTTAATTTGCTTCAGTTGGGCGTGCTCAGAACTCACTCATAATATTTTCAACAAAATGTAACCCTTTTTGATAAAGTGAAATGAGCTGTTTATTTATACGGGGGAAGGTTTGGAATTTTTAGAGATCATGGAGGGTTAGTTTCCCTGTACGTTAATGGCGCATGCTGCTTGATTCAAATTATGAGTCCAAGTCTCTTTTACCCAGTAAGTGCCATCAAGAAAAAGACAGATTTGCAAATAGAACATGAATGTACTCAGCTCGTCCCTTACTGTCATAATTCATTATTTTTCATTTTCCTTTGCACCCCTCCTCCTAAATATTCCATGATTGTTTTAAAAAATAATTGACCGTAAATGATGCAGAGACCATTTTTTTATTGTGCCCTTAGCTTTTTGAACCATTTCATTGTGTGAATGTACCAGTCTGTAAGTGCATATCCGTATGACTAATAAATTGTGAATAATTTCTTGTTGGTACCCAATGTGGAATAGTGGATAGAGTGATAAGAGTAGGACTCGGGAGATACAGGTTCAAATCCCGGATTGAACATTGAAACTCACTGGTGCATTTGGCATTTGTTAAGCCACTCCTTAAATATTTCAGTTAGGGTAACTGTAAATCAAATGCAATATGATGGCACGTGTTACACAATTTCTTTGAATTTGTAGTGGTCCTAAATACTTGTTTCCTTTTTGTTTTAGTGGTATGTTTGAGGATGACCGTTATGTGTACTTGATAGAACCGTTGGAGTTGATTCATAGTATGGTAAGTTCATGACTAAATAGATAACTCTTCCTTTGCTTTTTGGGGAAAACGCGAAGAATATTTACTAAACTTTTTATTCTCATAAATTTAGGCTGTGTTGACATTATGAACAAATGGTATAACTTAGGCAAGATAACATAATTTGTGCTAGATATGCACTTTCCATAAACATTACTATATTGACAACACCAAAAAGCAAAAACCTAGCCCTTTGCAGGGTAAGAAGTTTTGCAATTCCTTGTCCTCATTTACAAAGATAGGAAAAACAAATATTTACATTTTTATTTGTTACAGGCATATATAAACAGGGGAAGAAATTAATATATATTATGCTGATGTCTCATATATTAGCCTGTTTTTATTTACTGTCCACAATACTGAAATGACATACGGTCTTAATATAACAAGGTTCAGTCATTCAATAAAATAGCTCAATTTGTCAAGTGTTTGGATGGTGAATCTGTAGTCTTAAAGGCATACTGTCAAAGGCTACAGTAAAATGCTAGCCTTTTGAAATTAGTTGATGAAACTTCCCAGCTGAATTCAGTTTAACAACCGACATGAATTGGGTACTCTGTTAATTGTTTCTTCACAGTTTTCAGTTAGTGCTAAACAAGGGAAGATTTCTGTTAAACTACGTACTATTCCTAGAAATATTGGCCAGGATCCAGAAAACACCCTCAAACAGAAATAAACTGTGTGTACAGCCAGAACTCTCCTTTCTGTTTCCCCCCCAGCATTTCCTGTTGCTGAAAAATAGTTTTTGCTCTTGTGTTTGAAAATCTGCTTCTAAACTTATACTTTAAAAAATGTTGTATGCCACTTTCTCTCTGTGTAAACAGATTTGAAAAGCACATATAAAATAAACATAATGAAAAGACATTTCATGACATTTTGAGGTGCACAGTTTCCATTACTCACATAAGTCAAAACAACAAACATAAATATGCCAAATATTTATTTGCACCAAAATTCAGAAGTCTAATGCAAACAATACTGAACTTGAAATATATAAAAGAGTGATACAGATATACATATGTTATTATGGTAGAAATACATTCAAATTAGCAGCAGAAGGAAAATAAATGTGAAAGTAAAGAATAGGGAAATATGACTATTGTTACACAGTAAGTGGTAACATTTCTGGACTCTCTTAGTACTTACTGGCAAGGTTCCTTTTTATACTTTTTTGATGTATGTGTATAGACACACACACACACACACACACACACACACGTTCTTTTGTATACATCTGTCCAAATTAAACTTATATTGCTATCATTTTCATTTAGTGTGCTTTTACTTACAATTCTTAAGACGATACACTTGCATATCTCGCTATCCTCTTCTCTACCCTATGTAGATTATGTTGATTTGTTAGATTGAGGTTTTCATCGAGGGTTCATTTTTGTGGATGCTTTTGCCCAGAAAATCGAATATACGATTTCTGGAAAGACAGTAGTGTTCCTTCTTACCTCTGCAGGAAAAACCAGATTTAGGTTTGGCTTTTTAGACAAGTATAATAAGAGGTTTTCTAGACTTAAATACTGTATCACATAACATGATATTTCACATTTGGATTAATTTGTTAATGTATGATAAATCCAAATGATTTGTACTATGAAGCTTCATGTGTCCAAACCAATGAAAACTATTTCAGATATTAGAATGCCTTGTGCTCCAATTCGTACTAATATGATAGACTTGTTTGTCTTTCTCTCTCTTTTTTTACAGAGCAGTACAGGTAGGCCACATGTCATTCAGAAAACTTTAGGAGCAAATATCTCCAAGCAATGGGAAGATACTGGTAGGACACTGGTTACATTATATTATGATAATAACTCAATGTTTAATCTTTAAAAATAATTTTGTAAATTTTAAAGTGAAACATTCTGCTTTGATAATTATCAGTACAACTTGCAAACATTTTATTGGAATAATACTAACAAGCACGTCCACTTTTATTCAATAGAAATTATCAGTATGGTAGGTAAATCAGCTTCACCTTGGCTGGATAGTACCATATTTAATGTGCCCCATCTCTCAACTAAGAAATTATGAAATCTGCACTTGTTCAGTACTTTTCTTACTTCTCTCTGCTCTCAAATGGAAAGCCTGCCCATGGCTGAATTATGTCTAAAGGTTGTGTCAGTGGTACTGTCACGATGGTTAAAGTTACCAAGTGGACTTCAACACATGATTAAAGCATGTATTGGTTAGTGTTAGCCAGGACTGGCATTAGCCTTGTGGCTGAAGGTCCTTGAATGTGGAGACCATCATTTTGGCTTTCATTGTTGAACAGATGTACCTGGCAATTTATATGAATATGCAGAAGTTTGTGAAGTAAGGCTGGAGGCAGATCTTTCCTATCTTCCTGAAGTCCCATGCATTCTATTAATGCATTCTGGGGTGAGCTGTTTGTTAAAAGTACCATGGAGTAGGAGCAGCCCTGATATCTGAAATCAAATGTGTTTTCTGCTCTGCTCTGACGTTACTTGAAGGAAGATGCTTTAATAGAGGACTGTACTTTGCTGCCACTGCTGAGACAACACTGACAGTCTGCAGCAGTGGCTAATGTTAGAATATATGAGGCTTCTGCGGTTGTTATCTGGTATGGTCAGAGAACACAGAGAAAAAGTCTGTTGGTTCCAGGGTGAAAGATATACATATGAATGGCTCTAATTACTGAAAATATAGTTAATGTTGGAATTTGGTTCCTTTTAGTGCAGAGAAAACTGTGGAGAAATCTGCCCATTCTCATCCTTTCCCTTAGTGCACTTCACTCCCTCTCCTCCATTGTGCGCTCAGGTACTCGCCAACTGCAGCAGGCTTCCCTCCTCTGCCTTCTTCATGTAATTGTCCACTCTGACGAGGAGGTAGTGGTGGTGAGTCTTCCTGAAAGGCTCAGGAGATTGTGGGTTTTGCTATTCATTGAGCTATATATAGGGAACCATCAAAGAAATATACTACCCACAATATTCTAAGCCTCCCAAGGATCACTGAGGCAGGAAGTAGGTCCCAGAGAGCCCACTGTCCTACTCAGCTGGGCAGCACAGCACTGGCGGAGGGCAAAAGAAGGCCCAGAGCAAGTAAGGTAGATGCTGGGGACCATAAAGGGAGGAGGTGGGATGGGAAACCCATGAAGGGGGTTTTCTATGTAGCCGAACAACACAGAAAGCCCCCTTTCATTCTGATATGTACCCAAACCCTGGGAACCAACAAACTGGTTCATTTTTAAAAAAAAAAAATCATCATGGTTCACGGACACTGACAAACCATGAACTATCACAAACTGCCATTGTGCCAGTTTGTGCCTATCTCTAATGGCTTCCATAAGAGAAAAGAAATACGTATATGTTTTATGGGATTAGGCAGTACCAATGAAGGGCAATGAGAAGAGAGAGACTCTTAGACACACATATTAACCCAATGTATTTCATTTGATAAAGATAAGATACTGCTGTGCCATGAAACTGTAACTTCTCTACTATTGCTTTTATCTTCTGTAGATACTGACTCTACTTCTGAATGGCCCTTCTTGTCTGAGTTGCAGTGGCTAAGAAGGAGAAGGAGGGCTGTGAGTGTTACGATGTCAGTGATCCTGCGCCAGATCACAAGATATTTGCTTTTAAAATACATGGGAAAACTGTGTTAAAAGTAATTTTTCATACATTCAGTTCACATGCTGAACAGATTTGTACTGTGATTTTCACTGCCATGCAGTGACCATGGATAGGGAAAAATCTGATTAACCTCATCAATGTTTTCATCACTTCAAATAGAAAAGTGGCGATAGTTCACCTTGGATGTATAAATGTATTTAAAATGGTGACACAGAAAAAAAATATTTAGTTGCTGAAAAAGAACAGAATGTTATATTCATTAAAAAAGTAAAAAATCTTTATGGACCAAAAAAAAAAGAATAGGAATACTGAAGAATGAATATTTGAGGGCAGAGGAAGGAATATTATACAACAAGTATTATGCAGAGTGAGGTGGGAGGAGAGAATACTGGAACTCTGAATGGAACTGCTTCTGTCATGAGAATGAAACTGTTGGATCCAGTCTCTAGTTTTCAGTTGAGCATTAGTTTCACTAGATCTTATTTCATTTTGTTGTGTGGTAGAACAAAATCACAAGTCAAATTAGGGACAATGTTTTGGAAGCTCTATTCACTTGATGCATAACAACATATTGGAAAATATTAAAATGTTTAAGTATGTACTAATTTAAAAGAAGTTATTAAGTACATGAAGAGAGCACAACTCTCCAAAACTTCAAAATTGCATCTAATAATGGGCACATACTAGAGATGGGGGTATTTGTATTTGTGTACGAATATCCCTGCACAGGTGGCGTTAACAAGGATCCAGCCCCCATTGGGTGGACAGTCCACTCACCAATCCACCATGGACGTGGACGGTGCGATTCTACCAATGGCTCCACAGCAGACGAGCCGCTCGCCACTCTTTGACCTTGCAGTGAGGCTTGTCCTCCTGCCGGGACTGGCGAGCGGATTGCGCACTGCAGAGCCATTGGTAGAATTGTGCCGTCTGTGGCGGATCAGTGAGTGGACCGTCCGGCCCCATGGGGCTGGACCCTCGTTAATGCCACCTTTGTGGGGATATTAGTATTTCTATACAAATACCCCAATCTCTAGTATGTACAGTACTAATTGGAATCCTCTTGTTTTTTGTGTGAGGTTTGCTTAACTTGCCAGATCCAGTTTACCCAATTGGTGAGGTACTGGGATGCATCCCAACCACATAATCAGTCATGTGACCAGGCATGTTACTAAGACATACCAGGCCAGTGCTTCATCAGTTATGCAAGTAGAGCATACCTTTACACAAACATAAATAGAAATCTAGACACTATTTCTTAGAAATAGGAAAAGAAAGAAGATACCTTTTCCATTTGCGGGATTTTTCCTAGGAGCAAAGGAATTTTCTGGTATAAGATTACTAAGGCAACAGAAAATAAATATGTTTTCAACAGACTCATTAATCTTGCCATTAACTTAAATATGTTTTGCTCAGATACTGTGGATTGAATTTATTATTTCATCCTGAGCAAAGTACTGAATAGCAAGGGTCCCAGCACTAGCTGGATGAAAACATTAAATGAATGAATATATTGTCATATATTATAACTTATTATTTCCATTGGAATGAAAGAAGGATGGTTGCTCATTCATTTATTTTACTTATATCCCACCTTTGCTCTAACTTGGCAGTCAAGACCAGATAGTCTCCCATCCAGCACTGTTTAGATCAGCTTAGTTCATCATGTATCATGTGCCTTCAGATAATTGAATGTTTGTTCAAAAGTGTATATTTTTGGTAGAAAAGAATTTTATGCTTATTAAAGTTCTCTTTGATTCTTGTACAGTGGTGCCTTGACTTAAGAAGTTAAATTTAAGTCAAAGCTAAATACAGGGGTACCTTGACTTAAGAACTTAATCCGTATTGGAATGGCGTTCATAAGTCAAAACGTTTGTAAGTCAAAGCACCATTTCCCATGAAATGCATGGGAACAGGATTAATCCATTCCAGCATTTTAAAAAAATACAAAAAAATAAAAATAAAACATAACCCCACCAGCCTAATCCCACACTGCAAAAGCCACCCAAAATGGAATAAAGCAGCACCTTACCTCACCATGAAGCCTCCCCGGAAACCTCCCAGCTATGCTCAGCCTCCCGGGCTCCACTGCTGCCAACACCGCCATCAGCGGGAGGCCTCCTTGGCTTCCACGGCTGCTGCCTGGGCTCCTCTGCTGCCAAAACCACCACCGCCCCGCCTGGGTTCTGCCACCGCTACCTGGCCGGGATGGATCCTCGCCTCCCAGCCAGGCTCTGGCTCCTGACATTAGGTCCGTCCGCACTGCTTGCTTCCCGGCCAGGCTCTGCCTCCCGGAGTCCAGCTGGGAAGTGGGAAGTGCAGACTGACCCCGCGGTGGTTGGCAGGAGCCTGGGAAATTCAAATGGGCTCTCCGCTGGGCTCTCCTGGCGCTGGCTCTGCCACCGCTGCTCGCTTCCCAGCCAGGCAGTAGGGACGGAGTCAACGCCGGGAGGCAGAGCCCAGCCAGGAAGCCATTTGAATTTCCCGGGCTGCCTCCCGGTGCTGGGTCCATCCCCGCTGCTCGCTTCTTAGCCGGGCTGTGCCTCTCGGAGTCCGACCGGGAAGCGAGCAGTGGGGACAGAGCCAGTGCCAGGAGCCCGAGCCTGACTGGGATAGGTCCTCGCCTCCCTGCCAGATGCCCACTGCCACTGCCGCATGCCTAACTGTTGGGGCAAAAGAGCTACAAAGAAGCAGCCTCTTTGCCACCAACAGTTAATATATTTGAATTCCCCGCCCCTTTTCCCTGCCTTTTTTCCATTCGTAAGTCAAAGCTCCGTTTGCAAGTCAAAGCAAATTTTTACCAACGGAGCTCTTCGTAAGGCAAAATGTACATAGGTCAAGGTGTTCGTAAGTCAAGGCACCACTGTATATGCAAATACTCACTAGATCCTGCATAGATACAACAGTTTTGTACTAGGATAGACATCCATGGATACAAATGCTGATTGTGAGGGGCATATGGCATGTCTTGGGCCCAATCATATAGCAGTGAGAGGATATTCTTCATGGTTTTTGAATGGTTATACCACTAATTGGTTATAGGAGCTCCCTGCTCCAGTGGGACAATTTGCTGGAAATGGCTGGCAATTTTCAAGCCAGAGTGAAAGTCACTTGACTATAGTTATTTTTCAAAATAAATAGGTAAGAATGATTTATTTTCCCTTTTTCATCTAGCTGCTGTTTCAGAAGGTGGCTTTTCTGTTTAAAGCATCCCTACTGAATGTATTCCCAGGAGCATGTTGGCCTAGGAATAAGACAGGGCTGTTCTGAAGAGCCAAGGTGCTGCTTGAAGCAATGGCAAGACTTTAAAAGAATTTTAAAAGTGTTATTATTTTCCCACTCTCCCAGTTTGATTCTAGGGAGGGTTTGGTCTACTTCCAGCCCCTCTGGAAGGGAGAGAGAAAAAACTAGATTGGTTATCCCCAGGACTAGTTTTCATCAGGTATTACCAGCAAACACTGACAGGCAGTTGTGGTCTTAGTCAGACATCATTCCCAGTTTTGTTAACTAAATTCCCTTTAACCAGAGATCCTAGAGATTAAAGGTGGGATTTTTTAAAGAAGTATTGTTGCAGAGTTTTGAGTTTTGGCTAAAAACTGCACAGCAGGTGTTCATGGACTTACAGAGCAGAATTAGCTTCAAGTCTCCCCAGAGTAGACCACCCCTTATTGTCTCATCAACTGGGACATGCAGCCTCAACAACTCACTATGAAACATTGGTAGGAGAAAAAAATAAATTTTTTTAGTCTCAGTTGTATAGATCAAACAGCATTGTTGTTGTTGTTTAGTCGTTAAATCGGGTCTGACTCTTTGTGACCCCAGAGCACGCCAGGCCCTCCTGTCTTCCACTGCCTCCCAGAGTTGGGTCAAATCCATGTTGGTAGCTTCGATGGCACTGTCCAGCCATCTTGTCCTCTGTTGTCTCCTTCTCCTCTTGCCTCCACATTTTCTCAACATTAGAGTCTTTTTCCAGGGAGTCTTCTCTTCTCATGAGATGGCCAAAGTATTGGAGCCTCACCTTCAGGATCTGTCCTTTCAGTGAGCACTCGGGGTTGATTTCCTTCAGAATGGATAGGTTTGTTCTCCTTGTAGTCCAGGGGACTCTCAAGAGTCTCCTCCAGCACCACAATTTAAAAGCATTAATTCTTCAGTGGTCAACCTTCTTTATGGTCCAGCTCTCACTTCCATACATCGCTACTTGAAAAACCATAACTTTGACTATGCAGACCTTTGTCAGCAAGGTGATGTTTGTCATGGCTTTCCTCCCAAGAAGCAGGCGCCTTTTAATTTCGTGGCTGCTGTCACCATCTGCAGTGATCATGGAGTCCAAAAAAGTAAAATCTGTCACTGCCTCCATATCTTCCCCTTCTATTTACCAGTGATGGGACCAGTGGCCATGATCTTAGTTTTGTTTTTTTATGTTGAGCTTCAGACCATTTTTGTTGCTCTCCTCTTTCACCCTCATTAAGAGGTTCTTTAACTCCTCCTCACTTTCTGCCATCAGAGTGGTATCATCTGCATATGTGAAGTTCTTGATATTTCCCATTTCTTTAAGAACTTGCCATAGTTAGCTGTGGTCCACACAGTCAAAGGCTTTTGCATAGTCAATGAAGCAGAAGTAGATATTTTTCTGGAACTCTCTGGCTTTCTCCATAATCCAGCACATGTTAGCAATTTTGTCTCTAGTTCCTTTGCCCCTTCGAAATCCAGCTTGTACTTCTGGGAGTTCTCAGTCCACATACTGCTGAAGCCTACCTTGTAGGATTTTGGGCATAACCTTGCCAGCGTGTGAAATGAGTGCAATGGTACGGTAGTTGGAGCATTCTTTGGTACTGCCCTTCTTTGGGATTGGGATGTAGACTGATCTTTTCCAGTCCTCTGGCCACTGCTGAGTTTTCCAAACTTGCTGGCATATTGAATGTAGCACTTTAACAGCATCATCTTTTAAGATTTTAAATAGTTCCACTGGAATGCCGTCACCTCCACAGGCCTTGTTGTTAGACAAGCTTTTTAAGGCTGACTTGACTTCACTCTCCAGGATGCCTGGCTCAAGGTCAGCAACCACACAATCTGGCTTGTCTGGGACATCCAGATCTTTCTGGTCTAATCTCTCTGTGTATTCTTGCCACCTCTTCTTGATGTCTTCTGCTTCCTTAGGTCCCTACCATTTTCATCCTTTTATCATGTCAATCTTTGCAGAAAATGTTCCTTTAATATTTCCAATTTTCTTGAACAGATTTCTGATTTTTCCCTTTCTCTTATTTTCCTCTGTATCTTTGCACTGTTCATTTAAGAAGGCCCGCTTATCTCTCCTTGCTATTCCTTGGAAGTCTGCATTCAATTTTCTGTAACTTTCCCTATCTCCCTTGCATTTTGTTTCCCTTCTCTTTTCTGCTATTTGTAAGGCCTTGTTGGACAGTCACTTTGCCTTCTTGCATTTCCTTTTCTTCAGATGGTTTTTGTTGCTGCCTCCTGTACAATGGTACGAGCCTCCATCCATAGTTCTTCAGGCACTCTGTCCACCAAATCTAGTTCCTTAAATCATTTCTTCACTTCCACTGTGTATTCATAAGGAATTTGGTTTAGATTAAACCTGACTAGCCCCGTGGTTTTTCCTACTTTCTTCAGTTTAAGCTTGAGTTTTGCTATAAGAAGCTGATAATGAGAGCCACAATCAGCTCCAGGTCTTGTTTTTTGTTGACTGTATAGAGCTTCTCCATCTTTGGCTGCAGCGAACATAATCAATCTGATTTCGGTCTTGCCCATCTGGCAATGTCCATGTGTAGAGTCACCTCAAATGTAGAATACTCCAACTACCGTACAATTGTGTTGTTGGAAAAGTGTGATGACCAGCTTGTTCTCATGACAAAACTCTATTAGCCTTTGCCCTGCTTCATTCTGAACTCCAAGGCCAAACTTACCTGTTGTTCCTTTTATCTTATGACTCCCTGCTTTAGCATTCCAATCGCCTATAATGAGAAGAACCACTGTCTTTGGTGTCAGTTCTAGAAGGTGTTGTAAGTCTTCGTAGAATTGGTCAATTTCAGCCTCTTCAGCATTGGTGGTTGGTGCATAAACCTGGATGACTGTGATGTTGAAAGGTCTGCCTTGGATTTGTCTTGAAATCATCCTATCTAGCTTTTCCCACTCTTTTTGTTGACTATGAGGGCTACTCCATTTCTCTTACAGGGTCATCTGAATTGAATTCGCCCATTCCCATCCATTTTAGTTCACTGACGCCAAGGATGTCAATGTTTATTCTTGCCATCTCCTGTTTGACCACATCCAGCTTCCCAAGGTTCATAGATCTTACATTCCAGGTTCCTATGCAGTATTTTTCTTTGCAGCATCGGACTTTTCTTTCACTTCCAGGCGTGTCCACAGCGAGCGTCCTTTCTGCTTTGGCACAACCACTTCATTAGCTCTGGAGCTACTTGTCCTTGTCCTCCGCTCTTCCTCAGTAACATTGTTGGACGCCTTCCGACCTGAGGGGCTCATCTTCCAGTGTCATATCTTTTAGCCTTTTGTTTTTCTCCATGGAATTTTCTTGGCAAAGATACTGGAATGGCTTGCCAGTTCCTGCTCCAGGTGGATCGCGTTTAGTCAGAATTCTCCACTATGACCTGTCCGTCTTGGGTGTCCCTGCATGGAATAGCCCATAGCTTCTCTGAATTACTCAAACCCCTTCGCCACAACAAGGCAGCAATCCGTGAAGGAGTCAAACAGCATACTGTACAAAATGATTGCTTATAGCAGCGTATCTCAATAGACTCACAGTCTGCTTCTAGAAGACTCCTGTAAATTCACACACAGCTAACTGCATAACTGCTAGTGGACTAAAGAGAGAGGGGAAAAGAAACTTAAGCAGAGAGGCATTGCTCTCTTTTAAATCAAAGGCAGGAGTATAGTTATTTTGGTTACTGCTGGATTGATTGACAGCCACCTGAGCCCAGAAAAGTCCCTCCCAGCCAAACCTTCTAGAGCAGTGGTGTCGAACTGTGGCCCTCCAGATGTTCTTGGCCTTCAACTCCCAGAAATCCTGGCCAGCAGAGGTGGTGGTGAAGGCTTCTGGGAGTTGAAGTCCAAGAACATCTGGAGGGCCACAGTTCGACACCACTGTTCTAGAGGCAGCATACAAGGCTGAAATAACTTCACCAAGTATATCCTCCACTACTAAGTGTCCCTCCATCCTGCTTATAATGTAAATTCTGGCATAGGCCATAAATATAACTTTTAATACAAAAAAAGGAGGAATAAGTGAAAAAGAAATCGCCAATGATATGAATAAACTGTAGTTAGAGATACTGTCGTGAAAATGTACAGTCCGTTTGTCGCAACCAAGAGCGGTGTTAAATTTTTGCTTAAGTGAAATCAGGTTTAGATAGTGTCTCATGGCTCGTGATAAAGCAACTGACTTAATGTTGTTAATCTTACAGGCATCACGTGGCATATTTGAAGAAATGAAGTACCTTGAACTTATGATTGTTAATGACTATAAAATGGTGAGTTCATTGATTTCAGCAAACCTCTTATCAAATGATCACATATAGAATATATTCTGCTTTTGCAACAATCAACTGCTATTCATGTTATTTGTTGGTACAATGTAGTGTTTTAATCCAGTTAATGTTCCGTAGAATTTGTCTTGTCCCAAATGCATGAAATTGTACAGAGAATTTGGAATCTAAATTACAGTATTGGGAGATTCTAAGGGCTCTAGTGAGAATGGTTAAGAAAGGCAGCATTCAGAGTGAGCTACAGAACAGGGGCTTATGATGAACGGTTTTAAAAGTTACATCACTTTTTAAAATGGAACTGGTGCGAAAATGTTTCAAATGGCCTTTTTATAGTAGGTTTTACTCTGTTTTGTGCAACTAACCATCATGGGGGGGGGGGGAAGGTTGTAGCCTATACAAATGTTAGCAATTAAAAGAAAAATATTACTGGCAGAGCGGCTGCTTGCTATTAGTAGCAGAACTGCTGTATTGCTAGGAGAAAACAGCAAATAGCAAATATCTCATATTAGGACTTAATATTTTTCTTTTAGTTCAAAAAACATCGCTCGTCCTACGCTTATACGAATAATTTTGCAAAATCCGTGGTAAACCTTGTTGATGCGGTGAGTATTGCCATAATTAATTCAATGAATGGTAAATGAGTAAATATTGGACTTGACAGACACTAAGAAGAACATAAAGGTGGTAGTGGATGATAATTTGAAAGTGTTTTTAGGATATGAACAACATTTAAAAATTGGAAGCAAGAACTAATCCAATAATAACAGAATTCTAATAATGCCAGTCCTTACGATGTAGTCAAAACAGCACCATTTGCACATACACAACAAAATCACCAACTTGGGGAAGTTCTGTGCTTTGAAGAAGTATAAAATACTTTTTTAAAAATGTAAAGTTTGTAACTTTTTAAAATGTAATTTTAAAATCTTTTAAACGTACTTCTCCAATGAAAATGCAAAATTTGTAGTTTTAATTTCACTGCATAAATCATAATTAAACTCTACTTCACAAAATACTTAATTTTCTAATTTTAAAAAGACATGCTTAGTCAGGGTGTGACAACACAGTGAGGGAAATGCAAATCCACTCACATTAATTCATTATAAAGTTGCACCAAGGAATTTTGATGTGTGCTATTTAAGTAGGCACACAGAAAAAAGGAGAAAGCCTCTTTTTTGCTGTTTTCCTGCTGTTCTGTTTATAGCCCGGGAGGTGGTGCCTTTACAACAAACTGTCTTATGAATAGTAAAAAGGCTTCCTACTTAAATTTTCTCATCTAATTATCATCTGTGCGTGTGCGTGTGTGCGCGTGCATGTGCGTGCGTGCGTGCGTGCGTGCGTGCGTGCGTGTGTGTGTGTGTGTGTGTGTGTGTGTGTGTGTGTGTGTGTGTGTGTATAAAACACCTCTCATCCATGGAGAAAAGCTCCATTCTTAACTTGTAAAACAAAATGAGAAACCAGGAGTGTTGCCCTGCAGAGGACAGCTATATAAAAAAGTGTATTTGCTCCTCATAAGTGTGTTGTGGTGCTGCTTGTGTGTATGCATGTGCACGCATGTGTTCATGGGCGTGTTCATGACTTGTTCTTCCTCATTAGGCAAGGGAGAATAGTCATTGTCAATGCACCAGTTTATGTATGTGCGCATGTGCTCAGCTTGTCCTCCCTTTCTGCATCAGTCCAGGTGATCACATGTCTGAGCCAATCTGAAAGCACTTGTACAGTATTTTTTAAATAAATAAAAGCATCCCTGGTGGAGAGAAAAATTACAGATGGAGGGGTCTCTATGCTGATTCACATTTCCTATTGCATTGTGTGAGGAAGAGAGAAAAAATTGAATTGGTCCATCCCAAACTCATAGTATTCCCGACTTAGAAGGATTTTTTTTTACTAAAAAAGCTTCCTTCTGTCCTCTAGTGGCCTTCTTTGTTTGTTTCTTTGTTAAGAACACTGAAATAAAAGAATGCAACTTCTTTCCAAAAAAATCAGAGCACTGTCATTTTCAGTACTTAGTACCATCCAGAGGTAAGCTAACTACTAATTCATTAATATGGGTTCACAGAGTCCACAAAGAAGAAAGGCAGGTTACTTACAAGAACTGTAGTTCTTCAGGTGGTCATCTGTCAGCTCACAAATCCTGCCTCCCTCCCCTCTCAATGTCCCTACCTCCCCATTTTTGGCAAATTTGGAACTGAGGTAAATAGAAGGAAACAACTTCACATGTGCAGTAGAGGGATGGGCCCCACCAAAATGCTAGACTCAACTATAGCAGTTTTCTAAATGTTCTGCACATGTGTAAAAGAAACTCAGTGTAAATTCACAGACGAGCACTCGAATAACCACAGTTGGGTAAGTAACCGTCCTTCTCTTTTAATGCAGTGAGTGGTGGAACAGTATTGCAGCTGAGATGAGAGATCCTTGTCTGTGTTGAACTTTGCCTCTTGGAGTTCCGATTGGTAGAGGCCATCACCAACACTGCAGAAATATCTGTTGATGTCTTCATATAAATTCTGATACATATAATTGAAGAAACATAATTTTAAAATTATATTCTGTCACATTTTAAATTTCCCATAGCATAGTGTAAGCACTTAATAATGAAGGTGCAATAATAATTATACGTTGACTGATATTCTATTGAGTTTCTGCTAAGCAAAAAAGTCCCATCAGCATAGTAATGCGGGTTCATGCCATCTACGCAAGCATCACATTAGAAATTGTTATCTCCATAAAGAAAACCTGACCTCCATTTGGGCAACAGCCACACTATACACAAACAGTGCAGTCCTGCATCACTATGCTTGTAGGACTTTCCATTCTGTAAAAACTCAATAGGGTACTAACTATGATATTTTCGAACATAGAATTTAATGTAACCTTACTGAAATATGATTTCTAGGAAAACTATAGATATATCAGCTAATTGTATTCCCATGTTCCCCTCCTGCTTCATCCCCTTTGTCCTTCCACTGACTGGCTAACTGCATGTATGACCCAGTGTTCTACTCCTGTGCCTGTCCTGTCTCTGCCCACAGATTTACAAGGAGCAGCTGAACACCAGAGTTGTTTTGGTTGCTGTTGAAACCTGGTCAGATAGAGATCGTATTAATGTTCGTCCTGACCCAAGGCAGATGCTTCATGATTTTTCCAGATATCGACAGCAATTCATCAAACAGCATGCCGATGCTGTACATCTTCTCTCGTATGTATAGTGAGCTCTATTTTGTACATAGTTTTTTCCAGAAGACCTGTCCTTCATGTTTTCATTTTTGTCTACTGATTTTTTTTCCTAAATTTATCCTAAATGCTGCTGACTTCAGTTACTTTATCATTGCACTTATAAAAGGAAGATGCAAGTATTAGAAAAACTTTAAAATATAGACCTCTGTATTGTATTTCCATGTTTTATTTTAAATCAGTTTGATTCAGAGATTTGTAAATTAGTACAAGGAACCAATTTTAAAGATTCAAAATAATATCCAGTGTACTCTTATGGTGGTCTGCAGGGTAGCCTTAAATCCACATATAGCCCAACAGAATGGAATGTGTTCCCTGTTTGTTTCCCCCCAAACCAAGGTTCACTCTGGCGCCATTTTCTCTTTCATTCGCTGCCACCAGTGGATATTCCTTATCCACACTTGCCCAATATTTGAATCAGACACTTGCTGCCAACATAACTAGTTTATTTAAATTGAATTTGAATCAGAGATGTTCTTTTTAATCATTGTATAGAATCACTTGTTAAAAACCTATGATCTTTGGTTACACATTCAATTCTTCATTTGTTTTATTGATTTATTCACTTTAACCAACTTATTAATAATATCAGTTCTCTCAACTACTGAAGTCCTGTATTCTTTCAAGCATTTGCAGGTGAGCTGAACTGTCTGAACTTCAGCTATTTTGCATCTTGCTCTAATTACATGGGTTGATAATATCTTGTAGATGTTACATCCATGTGGCAGGAGATCCTTTAAGACCATTCTTGTAGCTTATTATAGGTTATTCCTCACAGGAGGTCACTCAAATACTTAATTAGCATGGTGCTGAGTAACGTATCTGTAGGCATCTTCCTTGTGCTGCAGGAAAGCTCATTACTGAAATTCCAGTAGTCCAAATATAAATACATATGATGTCCTTACATTGTGAGACATTGCTTTCAATATCACATTGTTTATCTTTTTCTAAGGAATGTGACATTTCATTACAAAAGAAGTAGTCTGAGCTACTTTGGAGGAATATGTTCTGTGCCGAGAGGTGTTGGAGTAAATGAGGTAATATTTGTTTTTGTTTTTTGGAACTTTTGTGTTCCCTTATCACATACCCTTTTTTTAAAAAAAGAGATGTGCCTTACTTCATCCTCAGAATTCCAAATCTTTTTCGTAAATATTTTGAAAAATATTAAATTGCACATAAAATTTGCTCAACTTGGTCTAGTCTATTCTTTTAGCTTTGGTGTTCAATACAGTGGTGCCTTGCTTTACGATTGTCCCGCATTACAACAGATCCGCTTTATGACGATCTTTTTCCGATCGCAATTGCGATCGCAAAGCGGTGGTCTAAATGAGGGAATTTGGCTTTGCGATGTTCGGTTCCCTGCTTCGGGAACCGATTCTTTGCAAAACAATGTTTTTTAAACAGCTGATCGGTGGTTTCAAAATGGCCGCCGGGTAAATAAAATGGCTCCCTGCTGTGCTTTTGGATGGATTCCTTGCTATACAGGCAGCAAAAATGGCCACCTTATGGAGGATCTTCGCTGGACTGAGTTTTAAGCCCATTGGAACGCATTGAAAGGTTTTCAATGCGTTTCAATGGGCTTTTTATTTTCGCTTTACTATGTTTTCGCTTAACAGCGATTTTCCTGAAATGGATTATCGCCATTAAACGAGGCACCACTGTACGAGTATACACTTTAATGAAAGCATTCAGTTTAGAAGAAGGAAGGAAGCATCTGTATGAGAGATGAAATATTTTTTATATAGAATCCAGTATACGACAGAAAAAAATAGTTGGCCTACTTTATGTACCTTTTGTGTTGTAGATATTTCCAGAACAGTTGTCTGCTTTTTTGTCAGCTAAGTTAATATAGAATCTTGTTTTTGGAAATTGGCTTTGCAATGTAATTCCAAATTTACTTTCTATACTTTGCTCCATTTTAATCCATGGTTTCTTCCACTGTGGTTCTCACATTAGCCTCAAGCAGTTTTTCTTGTTGATCGGTAGAAATCATTCACATCATTTTGCTAGTCATTCGTCTGTATTTTGTTACAGATTTGTAGTTTCAGAAATTTGAGTTAAATGGCTCTCCATCATAGTCTGTGAGACTCATAAAGCTTGGTTACAGTATTGAAATGAATTGGGAGCTGGACAGGGTTTGTTGAAGTTAGTTACAGGTCACTTTTTTTACGTTGGTGTGTTTGAGACAACATTTAATAAGTAAACTGCATTGTATATTGGTTGAGGGCCTTACATGGTCTTATAAAATAATTGCATTTATAAGCAAATTGGCACCATGGGGCTCCAACATCTGATTTTTCTGGGTCCCTTGTCTTCAGTAAACAAAAGAGAAAGAGAGAGTCATTCGGCTGTTTCTTTTCTGTCCCAGTTTCAGAAACAAGGGTAGGGGAGCTGCTAAGGATGGTGAAACCAATGCCTTGTCAGATGTTGGAAGAGAATTAGTTCGGTTGCCTGGTGCCAGTGGGAGTTGGGGAGCGCAAGGAAGCAGCAGAGGCACTACTGCCACTGCTTCCTTTGCCACCTCCTTCCCCTTATCCCCCTTCTGGCTTTCAAAACATAGATAAAACATAACTTATTTATCCCCTGAAGGTCCTGAGGCTCCTGTGGAATCCCTTCCAGTGTTGGGAAGCTGTCAAGGACTGTGGATGGGGAAGTAATCTATTAAAAATTGCTGCCTCCAAATAAAGTCTTCCTAGCAGCGGCAATTTATAGTAATTAAAGACCTTCCCCCTCCTGACCTGTAGTCACCAATGGTTTTCCATGGGCGAAAGGGATTTTCCATGGGACCTTTGTGTGAAAAATTGGAAATATTTGATTTCTGAAAAATTGTTGTGGCTGATATGTCATCAGCCTTATGCAGAGTTATATATGGCAACAGAATTTTAGCTATTATCTATTAATTATTTATAAATAAGATTTTATCTTGGTTCTAGCTTCTCCCTTGGATTGTTTCCCGACCTGAAACAGGAGCTTACAAAAACTACAGAGAAAAACAAGCCAGAAATAAGAAAGAAAAGCAACTGTTTTATCACTTTATGCACTATTGTGGCTTAAGCAACAAGTCATGCACAACACAAACCATGGCTTATTATGATATGTGAGTGTATAAAGTGTGTCATTCTGGGAAAATGTGCCTTTGCTAATATTCCATAGAGTTTTGTGAGTTTCCACAGCATTACCCATAGAAGAGCATTAAGATGTTGTTGCTTCCTTTCTGGTATAAATGTGTTTTTGTTGCTTTCTTGTTTACGATAATTAGCGTATACATTGTGAAAGTTTGAGAATGCAGTCTTGGAAATAAATTCACTTCATGTTAAAAAATATTTCCACATAAATATGAGATGTTTGAGTCAATTTCAGTAGATATATTTTTATTAAATTCCATATAGAATAAGTAGCAAGATGGAAATGAAAAACTGTAATAACCCATGTTTGGTTTTGTTGGGTTTTATTTCTTCTTTAATTTTTTCCCCTTCCCCCACAGTATGGTCTTCCCTGGGCAATGGCACAAGAACTATCTCAAAGTTTGGCTCAGAATTTAGGAATACAGTGGGAACCAGCATCCAGGAAACAGAGTATGTACTTGTGTTTACCTCCTTCTATTCTTTAAATAGAGATTATAAAATTTTACAGTTTGGATTTTGAAAAATAAACATATAAACATGGGACTGCATTCTGATCTGTGCAAATGTTGAAGTCCACATACTTTTTTAAAAATGTTATTTTTACTAAACCTCTAATAGCAAATAACAAAAAAAAAATGGCATATAAATCATGCTCCTCCTCACCTGAAGATTCAACCAGGTTTCCCTCCCTCTGTGGAGCCCCATTCCCCTTCGAAAATTACATTGACTCTTTTGAAGCTACATATTCCTTCTCCTTTGGTGGAATGGGTGTTCAGTGTTTTAAAACCCCACCTTCTCCAGTGTGCACCCACTCGGAGACAGCAACTTAGTTTTCCTGCCCCACCTCCTCTGGGCACTACCTCTGACTGGGTACCCGTGGGAGTAGGCAGCTCTTTGAAGCACGAAACAATTGTTCAGCCAATAAATGAACCAGTCCAAACTGCCGAACGGACAGTTTGTGCCTATCTTTAGTCCTGAGGAATGGCTTGCTATGTGGACTGCACTGAATTTGAATGAAATCAATAAAAATCAAGTGGAGGTAGCCCTTCACTCTCAGAACTCAGTGTCCAGCCCATAAAAATAATATCGAAAGGTTATGGACATTTTAAACTTAAAAAATGGTTAAAAGTTGCAAGATTAAAGCAGTGCGAAGAGGAAGGACAGTATGGATGGGACAGGTACCAACCATTAAAATAAACATTCTACCCCAGATATTGCTTTTCTCATATAGTATCTCATTACAAGATTTTTTTAAATGATTTTGAAATTACAGAGTATTTTTTAAACATGTTATACAGTTAGGTGTCTGGACAATAAAAATATATTTAAAATATCAGTTAAGATCAAAGCAACATATGGAATGGTCTGAAATATTGCAGCACTATCTCTATAGTTTACTTCCAAGCCTCATAGAAATTTTCTTACATATGTTTAAATTCATTAAAGGAAAGAAAAGAAAACAGTTTAAAGGCCTGACAGTTTATTCAGAACATTTTGGCTGGGTTCATAATTTTTGCACAGCAAATTTTCTATTGAAATACTCCAGTAAAATGTAAGATTAAATATGGTATCTCAATTGACCCATTCTCAGACCTAGCTATATTTTTGTTTAGCTGGAATTACTACTAACCTCTGTGAGCAAAGTGTGTTTCTTAGCTATTCTCTTTAGTCCTTTTATGTGGAGTTTATTTTTATTGCTCATATATGTTTTTTTCTTTGGTGTTTTTCACTTTGCTTTAGAAGGATGTGACTGCACAGATTCCTGGGGTGGATGCATTATGGAAGAAACAGGGTATGAAATAATAAAAGAGTCACTGTATGTTGCAGAAATTAAATGCTTATCCTTGTCATTTGGATGCATATAATATAGTAAGAGACATTTAACAAGATAGAATACTTCATTTTTGAAAAATCAGCAATTAGAAATAGACTGAGGTAACCACTGAATTAGATTTTCAGGTAATAGTAGGGTAATGAAGGGTGCGATTATATTGACAAATAATGTGGGAAATGCTCCAGGATTGGGACAATCTAATTATTTTCTGTAGACTGCATGATATAAAAGTGAAGACATAGTTTCCCACCTTAATTTGCCCCCCTCCCCGCTGCTGGGGCTTCTGCTTTTTTGGAATCAAAAGCCTTTGCATCACTTCAGGTTATATGATTGTGTGAGCCAATGTCGAAGGGTTTGTAGCTGGTGTATTTAAAGCCAGAATCAGTGAAAGATGCAGGGCATTGGGAAAATCAGCTGCCTTTTGAATCCTCTCCTCTGCACACCTGGTGTCTGCTTGTTTCCCTCTTCCCTTCCGATTCAGTTTCTTTCTTTTCCTTTCTTTCTTTTAAAGGCTTGCTAATCTAGTGCAGAGACAGTTATGGGACCAAAGATATAGTGATAGGACTAGACAGAGAGAGGCAGCTCTGCTCTAACCATGCCTCAGTTAAATCTGGATGTCCAGGGCAGAACAGAACTATCTTTGCAAGCTGGAAACAAGGCTTCCTCCTGTCTCACTGCTAATTCCTTGGCATTCCCCCCCACACACACACACACTATTGGTCATCTAGCTAGCCTAGGAACAGGAAGCGAACATTTAAAAGGAAGGAAGGGAAGGGGAAAACAAGCAGACTCAGGTACCAGGTGTGGGAACAAGAGGATTCAAATGGTTAACAAAGTGCAAACTAGACTGATTTCCTCCTCTCTTTCTCTCTCCCTCTCTTTGCTGATTCCTTTGTGGGTGATTGAAGCAAGGTCGCATTGAATTCATTTGCATTTTTCATGTTGTATAGTCACACACTACTAAGGTTAATTTTTTTTTTAAGCTGGAATGTAAGATAATTTACATGGGGTAAATTAGGAAAAGGCCAGGTGGACTTTAAAATTACGTAAATACAGGAGTGGGTGACACCATTTAGACCATGACAAAATCAAACAAACAGTAAGCTTTTGTGAGGTCAAGTCCACCTCTTCAGGCCAAGCACTGATATTTTGTGGACAGTCCAGAAAAAAATATAAACGAGAGTCCCAAAAATTCATGACAGGTAGCTGTGCCAGGTCTGCTTCTTAGAGGTGAGTTCAAGTGCTCATTGTAAATGACCTTTAGGGGCTGTGGTTTTAAAATTCTCTTTTCTCACTTTTTGCCCAATGTAATGCAGGTCCTCTGAGATGGCAAAGAGAACCTTTACCCTTGGCTAACTTTGTGCATCCATTGTGGGAATGGGCTGGCACACAGACAGTGAAATAAAGCGAGATAGGCAGAGTTGACAGAGAAATATGCAGAGTGGCAGATTTCACCCTGCCTTGACTCTGATGCTCTTTTATGGATCAAAAATCTTTCGTAGGAAAAAGTTGGCCATTCCTTGCTCTGAGAAAAGTGGGAAGGGGAGTTTTCTTTCTCAGCTGCCTTTTTCTTTTCCTGCCCTACAGACCACAAGCTCACATACAGTGTCCATGCTAATAGAAGGATTCTGGGAATTGTGGTCCAAAAATGTTATTTCTGCAAGTAGTTTCTTTGCTTGAGACTGCCTTTGCTGTCGGCAGTAATATTGACCTCTACAATCTTACTTGATAATGCATGATGAAGTTGTTTCTTGAAAGGGGTTGTGTTTGATATAACTAAAACACAGCCAGACTGACTCTTATCTTATTTCCGTTCCATGTTTCATAACATCTGCTGTTTTGCTGGTAGGGATGTCAAAATCCCTGGGCTAAGTCTGGATGAATTGCTCAGGAACTTCCTGGTTGATAGACCTGGAAGATCTGCAATAGCTGGACAAGAAGGCTGTTGTACCCATTTTAGGCCCTGGTCACAAAAGGAAAATGTTTTGTGTTTCTTCCAGTACTTTCCATACCTCTGTCCCAAGCATTTTAGTGGCAACGGACTATTTCCTCCTGTTTGAATGGATATGGTTGGCTACACAATGTTGCTGGTTTATTTTCTCTCTCTCCTCAACAGTCCATCTATGCCCTCATTTTTTTAAAAAAATCACTTTGGTTGTTGTGGGTTTTTCGGGCTTCTTGGCCATGTTCTGAAGGTGGTTTTTCCTAACGTTTCGCCAGTCTCTGTGGCTGGCATCTTCAAAGGACAGCACAGTCTGATGCAGTACATAAACAAATATGAGTTTAGCAGATAGGAGATATCCTGAGTGGAAAGGTATTTGTTTTCTAAGTCATTCTTCAGATGGGGAGGGCATACGGTATCTACAAAATTAATTAAAGAAAGTAAACCAAAGATGACAGGTAGCTTTATTTATAATGGGTTAGATTGAAGATTGTTTGAATTTGCAGGTGTCAAAGAGATGGTAAAGAAATGACAGAGATCTGCATTTAACTCATGTCATAGAGATTTTCATTAATTCAAGGAAAATAATACTGAGGGAAGTTTGGAAAATATTAAGAGACTGAACTGAGGTGACTGGAGCTGCAATATTATATTAATCTAAGCAAACCTATATCAGTTTTTATGGGATTCTGCATTCTTTATAGCTTTACTGTCTTTTTTTGTTTTTCAGTGTCTACCACCCCAGAAAATTCTCAAAGTGCAGCATTAAAGAATACAAAGATTTTTTAAAACGTGGGGGAGGTTCCTGTCTTTTCAATAGACCCACCAAGGTACATTGCTTACACTGTAATTAAATCGGTCATTTTTCTTTTGTGAGGAGTGGGGAAGTGCCTGGCATGAGTACTTCAGTGGATAAATGGCTGGTATTGATGATGATGATGATGATGATGATGATGATGATGATGATGATGATGATGATGATGATGATGATGGTCAGTGACCAGGAAGATAAGAATGCATTATTTAGATAAAATCACATAATATAAGAGATATTGGTCAATACATCAATGCATCCTTTGGGTCTTTTACAACATTAAAATTAAAAAGAAGTTCTGAGTTAGCCAGTAGCACTTGAAGGATATAAAAGCCTTTAAAACATCACAGCAATCACATGATATAGAATGAAATTAAGAGACACATATAACCATCAGTATGCCACCCCAACTCTCCTACAAAGTAAGTTAAACAAGACATCTCTAACAAGGGCAGGGGCACTCAAAGACCTTATATGATCAAATACTGCAGCAGCTTCAGTATTTGGCCACTTTACTAGTAATGTAAGAAACCTTATCGGAGAGCAGCAAAAGAATATAGAATTTGTCGGATCTTCCTGGGAATTTTTGAAAAATAGGGGAGAGACGATCCTTGTGGAGATCTTGATAGAAATGACAGTGTAAGAGGACACTGTTTCTACTTCACCACCATCACAAGGACATAAACGATCAGAATAGGGTATGCGTTGAAATCTCCAGGAGATTAGAAGGCAGCTCATTAAATCTAGCTAAGGTAAAAGCTCTTCTAGATTTAGGTGGTGTTATACTGGTCATATAGGTGGGAAGTATAAAGGTGTTGTTTTTTACAACTCTGGATTTGTCCAGTGAACCTAAATGTTCTTGAAGTTTTATGTCCCAGATCCTTTGCTCGGCGGCTGAGTGGTTGGGAAAGAAATGAAGGGAGGAAGGAGCAGACCCTCAGTCTTTCTTCCCCCATGTCTCCGCTCCTGCTTTGGTTCAGCATTTTTTCAGAACTAAAAAAGATAAGATCTGTGTTTTGAGGAGCAGCTGAGAACTGAAATATACATTACAGAAGACTCATCATTTTAGTTAAAATAATGTTAATACCAGGTTTGGTTCCCAGCGCTTAAATGCCTTCCTCCCATGCAGTCTTTCCATTAGGAATAGTTTTTATGTTTGTTTGCGTAGAAGTCAGATAGTTCTTAACACTTTAAAATATAATAATTTATCTGAGTATCATTGTATAAATGCTGTGTTCCTCTTCTGGGCATAAGAATAAGTTTTATTTAACTCACGCTAAAGCATTTCTCTTCTCAGACATTTTGTCCTTTTTCTTCTAGTATTTCTGAATAGAAAAGTGAACCAGCCAAACCGATACTGTTTTATGTGCTTTTATTTTTTAACGTTGCGTCTGTATATCATATACACACAAAGTATCACTCCAAAAAAGGCAAACATAAAATGTTACTGTCAAAAAATTTTTTTCAACCACACTTCAAAATGCAAAGAATACATATCTAAAGAATAACATAACATTAAGCATATATAGCCTTACACAACCTTACATTGACATACAAAAATAAAATTTTACCCAGCCATTTGTGCCAGCACTAAGCTCATATGGTGGTAGTCCATGATGCTAAATTCTCCTCTCTCTTCCTTTAATCTATCTCATATCATATGCTTATGAACTTTCTTTCTTGTTTACTTATACTTCTCCTAGCTGTTAAATCTAGCAGTTAACTAATATATTTATCGTGTTACGTGGCAAAGTGCTTCTCTAATATTTCTATACAATTCTACATATTCTCTGCATGCTTGCAACTTGCAGTCATAGAAGTCAGCTTTGCTGCTGGCTTGTAGTCATAATATTTTTCACATGTAAACAACTCTGCTGAGGTAATAAATTGGTATATGGGCGGATGGCTCATGAGATTTCTTACAGGATTAGTATCCTGCTTACTCAATGATTTGGTGAAGATAGAAATTTACCAGATAGAACTAAATCTCTATCAGATTCTTGACTCGTTTGTGTTTGTCACTATAGTGCTTCAGAATGGGAGTAGGCAATAATCAAAAAAAATTCAATATACAACTAAGTATTTGAATGGTAGTAAGTTGTAATATATTTTAAAATGATATTTTGCATATTTCTCTCTTTAAGTTGTTTGACACTACTGAATGTGGAAATGGTTATGTTGAACCAGGAGAAGACTGTGATTGTGGCTTCCAAACGGTAATTTAAAAAAAAAAAATCCAGTTATTTAACCTTACCTGAACTGTAAATAGCCATTTTTGCACCTACAAGAAAATAAAATATATAGAATTGCATCGCCTGTATTTTCATTGTAATTATTTTGACAATAAGGTAAATAACAAGAAATGAAAATGTGTAGTGCTCATTTAGGGAATGATTATACAATGCACCTTTTTCCTAAGGGCATGGCATGCTTAGGATAGCAGATACATATACTATGTTTTTTTCCTGTGACCCTCAGCTTTGTGTGGCTGAGGCATATGCCTCACTTGCCTCACCTTTGCTACAGCTCTAATCCTTACTATTCATCTAATAAACTGTTCCTTAAAATGAAAACTTAATAATACTTTATTAACAACAAGCCTAGAAGGGAAGCCAGCCAGGCCCGCTTTTCTTGGAGCGGCTGGCATGCTTGGGGACAGGGGTGGGCATATAGAGACTTAACAGTGCGACTGAGACAAATGGGTCCAAATCATGAGACGAGTCACAGTTCCCTGCCAAAACCTGCAAATCAAGTCCAAGTCAGGTTACCAATGCAACTTGAGTCGGATTCAGCCGTGAGTCCCCCTCCCTGAATAAGCTTAACACTATTTCAGGGCTTTTTCTTCTTGTGGCCCTCCAGCATTTTGTAATGCAGTGGCTATCATCTCTTACCATCAGTTATGCTACTTTGTGCTGATAAGACCTATAGTCTAACAGCTTCTGGAGAGTCACAAGTTGCCACTCCTCCTGTGCAGTAGATACTGGATATTAAATACTGCACACATAAAATATGAGATCATTGCATATAATATGGTAAGTGAAGAATAATGAGGAATAATATATTTTCTATAAGAACTTTCCTTCTCTTGGTAAAAGAAAAGATGGCTGAAATCCTATTTCTTGGCATAGTAAGTCACAACTAGAGTTGGCCAATTGAATCACTGGAGATTTGGTGAGTCAACTCTGTAAGTTTCATTGATTTAAAAGAGTCCACTTTGTTTGCAACCTAACTTCAGCATAGTAAGGTGCAACTAGAGTAGCCCCATTTGAACCAGTTACCCTGTGGAGAGATTGACTCCATAAACCCACCCAATTCAGTGGACCTATTCTAGTATGACTTGCTATGCTAAGCAAGAAGATTTCAACCAATATGTAAAAACTGTTGGAAATCCCTGCTAGCAGAAAGTCCAACTGTGTTCCATAGCCATTCTTTCAATCATGACAGGGCTTTTCTTTAGAAAAATGGAGGAAATTAGCAAAAAGGAGACATAAGTACAATCAGTGAATGTGGTTTTAAAATACTAAATTCTGTTACACTTATTCCTTGTTTTAGGTTGCTGTGTATCTTGTTGATTCTACAGTATAGAAATAAGTCATATCCATTTATCGTTTTTCATCAATTTGTGGTTGAATTTTTGTGACTGAGTTAATGTACTTGATTTTTAGCATGAATACATCACAGTGTGTTTTCTTCAGGATTGCCATGCAGAGTGCTGTAAGAAATGCTCACTTTCCAATGGAGCTCATTGCAGTGATGGCCCATGTTGTAATGAAACTTGTCTTGTAAGTTTTTTTAAAAGATTTTCCCCCTCTTTGCTATAACCATAGTCTAAATTTCATTGTTAATGTTTTCAGCTCACTGCTTTCAATGGCTGAAGCTGAAGAAGTAGTGCTTACTTAAGAGGGCATTGTTCAACAAACAGATGATACCAAAGCAACATTTTGCAGTTAAGTGTTGCATGTTGGCAGCAATTTGCCAGTTTCTCTAACCAAACTTGGTGAAACTGGAGTACTCTATTAAAACCATTCCTTTTTAAAGAAAACAATAGCTGCTGTTAAGTCAGCTGAGATGTTCTCCATTTGTATGTATCCAGATCTTCTTCAGCTCTTTCTTACTCTAACTTTGTCATGTCATTGATAGCAGAAATTTTATCCCGCACTGAAGCCTTATGTTAACCCTGGTAAATTACAAAAGGAGAAGAGATTGAGGTTATGAGGTCTTCTTGAAGAATGTGGACTAGACTTCTCAATGTGTACATTTGGTATATTGTGGGTTGTTAAACTTCCATTTTTAAAAACCAGGAAAATGTGGCTGCCATAGCTTTCAAACAGAGAATTCCAAGGACTTCACCAAACTACAAATAGTGAGCACAAGAGAATGTCCTGAAGACCAGTTTGACGCTGATGATACAAACGTTAAGATTTGCCGTTGCTATCTAAAGCGTGGTATGATCTGTCCTGCTGGCACTGTAGGTATGATGCTACAAGGCAATGTCAGACCATTTTGTGGCATTTTGTATCACGGATACAGGAGCAATACATTAATTAAACTAGAGGTTTTTTGTTTTTTAATTTTTTTAATTCATTTTCTATTGAGTCAAGGAAAGGTCATAGGGAAGGGGATTTGGAATAAGGTACTAGGGTAAATACATATACAGAATGTGATAGAGAACAATATATATCATTATAACTTTTACTGATATGTTTACTTACTAATCTTACTTCACAATAATCTTGCCAATTTTTTCTAAGCCTTTAAAATCTACAATTATGTCTTATATCTTGTTTCTTATAATTTTAATACATTTATGTTCTCATATCTCATCCAATTATACAATGATTCCCATTTTTTCTAGCCACCTCTATTTCTTTGTCTTTTAATATTTCAGTTAAAATATCTATCTCTGCTGCTTCTAAAAATTTTTCTATTAACTCTTGGATTGTTGGAGTTTCCTCTTTTTTCCAGTACTTAGCATACACAATTCTTGCTGCTGTCCTTACATCTATGATCAAATATCATTTTTCTTTTTCTACCGAGTCTGGTATTATATTCAAGAAAAACAGTTCAGGTTCATAGGGAAATATAGAGGATAAAATTTTTCGTAGAATCTCATGGATTAATTTCCAAAAGCTCTAAACTTCTTTATAAGTCCACCACATATAATTAAAGCTATCTTTTTTTAATTTGCATTTCCAACATTTGTTAGAGGTACTTCGATATATTTTCGATAATTTTTAGTGTCATATACCATCTATAGAACATCTTATACAGTGGTGCCTCGCATAAAGAGCGCACCGTTTAATGGCGAATCCGCATTGCAATGTTTTAATAGGCCAAACATCGCAATGTTTTAATAGGCTAAACATCGCATTGCGATGATCGGTAAGCGTTTCGCTTACCGATCTTCGCATTGCGATTTTAGGGAAACAGCTGATCATCGATTCCAAAATGGCCGCCGGATCCAGAAAATGGCCGCCCGCAGCGTTTTCACGCCCTACCCTCGCTTACTGAGGCGGCGAAAATGGCGGCCAGATGGGGAATCTTCGCTTACCGGTGAGTTTCCCCCCCATAGGGACGCATTAAATGGAGTTTAATGCGTTCCTATGGGGTTTTACGTTCCGTTTAGCGATGTTTCCGGATAGCGACGTTTTTCCTGGAACGGATTAACGTCGCTATGCGGGGCACCACTGTATATTTTTTCTTTATAATTAACTGCTTTTGTTTACTTAATATTGTCTTCCCATATTTGTGACCCTGACTTCAAGTTAGTATTGTGGCCCACTACAGGGTTTTTCTGAAGGACTGAATTTGTAGTTTGGTGAGATCCTTCGAAATCTCTGTTTGAGACCTCTAGCAGTCATGTCCTAAGCCAGTGGTTCTTAACCTTTGTTACTCAGATGCTTTTGAACTGCAACTCCCAGAAACCCCAGTCAGCACAGCAAGTGGTGAAGGCTTCTGGGAGTTGCAGTCCAAAACTCCTGAGTAACCCAAGGTTAAGAACCAGTGTCCTAAGCCATAGCAGATAATTTTAAACACTTTATCAAACTACAAATCCTAGATTTTGTAAGAGAACCATGGCAGTCAGAATGGTATCAAACGACTATAATGATGTGATAAGGGTATGTTAGAAACAGAATGTAATGAAGAGAGAGTTGGTGTTTAAACTCTTTCTTACCACATCAGATCAAAACATCAGATCAGATCTGTGTTATTCTGCCAATAAAATAAAATATATCCTTTTATTTAATGATATTTCTCACTAGTAGTAGACTAATGTTTTAAAGAGAAACTTTGAATATTTTATATCCTTTCATTTAAGTCATCTTGGATCTTAATCAAAAGTTGTTTAAATTCCAGTTTTTTCCACGAGGGTTTGAATGTCGTGGTGCGGTAAATGGGTGTGATATCACAGAGAACTGTACTGGGGACTCTGGTCAGGTAATTAAACTCTTCTAATGTATGCCATGCTACTGTATGATACTATATATATATTTTTATACCGGGGTTATAGAGAATTATTTCAGCTGGAGCCAAAATGTATTTTTGAGGAAATACGCTTTTGTGAAACCATATGCCGTGGTTCCTCGACTTACAAACTTAATCTGTATTGGAATGGTGTTTGTAAGTCGAAATGTTTGTAAATTGAAGCACCATTTCCCATTGAAATGCATGAGAATGGGATTAATCCGTTCCAGCATTTCAGAAGAAAATACAGTTAACAAACAAACAAACAAACAGAGCAAGTCCCATGGTGGGAGTGCAAAAAAACCCCACCAAAAACAAAACAACACCAACCCTCAATCCCCAACAAAGCAAAAAAAACATTTTTAAAAAGCAGCACCTTACCGGTCTGAAGCCTCCTCAGCCTCCCGGGCTTCCATCGCTGTTGTGATCGCTGCGGCCGGGAGGCTTAAGCCTGGCTGGGTTTCTTCGGCTGCTCACCTCCCACTTGCTCCATGCCACCCTCCGTGGGCCGATGGCAGGAAATTCAAATGGCAGAGGGCGGCGAGGAGCGAGCAGGAGGCGAGCCGGGAGGCGAGCAGCTGAAGAAACCTAGCCAGCTCAAGCCTCCCAGCTCTTTGAAAATGTTGATGCATCTGGAATATTCCATTTAATGGCATGGATCCAGAGAAACACTGCTGAAAAGGAGCAGAGGGAAAGTGACTTTTCAACCTCCAACTCCTGCTTGCAATTCTCCAAAACGGCAAAATAACTAACTAACTAACTAAATAAATAAATAATAAAAACCTCTCCTAAGTGTTGGAGGTGGTATGCTGTGATGCAGTGGGGTTAAGAGCATGCTGAATATCTGGCAAATGCAATGTCTTTGAGCAGGATGAGAGAAAAAAGATAATGAGACTTCATGTCATATCTAGTGTGACACTCTATTTTTTTCTCTGTCCAAATTCAGAATGCATTACTGTTCTGTTTAAATCCTGGCCCTCTAAGCAATGATATCTTTTGTTGCTGTGGTTCTCAGCTGGTGGAATATGTACCACCAGTGGAGTATGGATAGAATTCCTATGCAGGTTTTATTCAACTCAGCACTGTGAATGTGCTTTAAAGCAGTGGTTCTTAACCTTTGTTACTCAGATGCTTTTGAACTGCAACTCCCAGAAACCCCAGTCAGGACAGCTGGTGGTGAAGGCTTCTGGGAGTTGCAGTCCAAAACTCCTGAGTAACCCAAGGTTAAGAACCAGTGCTTTAAAGGACATGCTTTACTCTGTTCCTCCCTTGTCACATTTTTCATGGTTACAGTGCTGACTTTGAAGAGGAGAGATTCTTGCTTAAATTTAAAGCCTTAAATCCTGGAAAATCTTGGTTGTTTCCCACATGTAGAGACTCACTTACCTTCTCTGTAGTCCCAAATGCTGTCAGCATTAACAATGTGACAACCAGAAGCAGGAGCAGACACTAGTTTCTGAATAAGTTCACAGGAAGTGGTTGAATAATACCTGAATAGAACTATAGTCTATATGGGATGTAGAGTTTTCATAAATTCATTCGTAATAATACTATTGCTTTTATTTACAGTAGGACACCCTTATCCGCGGATCAGTATCCAGTGATCCACTTCTCCATGGTCTGAAAATATTAAAAATATTAAAAGAAAAATCCTTGAAAAATATATTTCTAAAGGTGTAGTCCCAGAACTTTTCACTAGAGAGATCCAGAGACCATGCTATGTATAATATTCGTTATTAAAATAACATGCATTTCTTCTTCATGGTCTCTGTGAATGCACACAGATGGGTTGTTCTGTGCCTGCACTGAATGTCACATGATTAGTGGGACATTCCCTGTGGAGCACATGCTCCGCCCATCCCAGATCCCCCCAGTTCCTTTTTTCCGCCGTGTTGTTAAGACCTCTTACGGAAGAACAGAGCAATTTGTCACTTTGAGCATCCAGATCTATCATATTTCAAATTTATCCTGTTTATTTCCAATCATACAGTCTACGTTCCCCTGTAAGTTTGTTCTAGTTTTTATCTATCCATGTTTTTGCTTCCCCCCATCTCAAGCCATTTTTCCTTCCTTTTTCCTGCTCTTTATGACCTTGCCCAGCCCTTTTAAGCGGTGCGTTGTTTGTGCCAACAAAATATCTCTAACCAACGGGCACGACTCCTGTTTGTTTTGCCTGGGTGCGTGGAAGAGATTAATGAAGCTGGCCCTCAAACTTCAACTCGAGGTCCTACCTTTGGATTAAGTCTCTCAACCCTCCCGCGGCTTCTATGGAGACCATACAGTCCCCAGATCCTCAAGTAGAGTGGCAAATTCCACCACAGCCAGCTCCTGGCTCAGTGACTCCTTCTCCGCATCCCAAGGAGAAGTCCAAGAAATCGAAGTCAGCATCGAGATGGAAGTTGATATCGATGTCGAAGACCTCGACTTGAGCCCCAGACTCTTCTTAAAGAAGAAAGATAAGATGACTTCAAAAAAGGCAAAAAAGGTCAAATCTACTCATATTAACCCACCACAACCAACTTTGCCATCTCCTATCATGGAAGAATCATCCAGAGATGCTCCAGTATCGACATCTGAGAGGGGAGAGTCTCCTTTGCCTTTGGCCCAAGCTCCAGTCTCAACTGGTAGCTTGTCGCCTAATACCAGCCTTTCTCCAGTTGACATGCAATCCAGCCAGGCCTCGGCCCATTCTAGCCCTGCTTCGTCAGGGCTGGGAGTTGTAATAGAGTTTTCGGGTTCTGAGTCATCTCACCACTCTCTCAGGAAGCACTGAGAGAAGCGTAAACACCTTTCACCTCCTCAATACGTTCCTCCATATCAAGAGTACTATTACTACCTGCGATCTTCACGATATCAATCTAGTGACAAAGAGAGGGAGAGATGTTATCACTATGATCTGTACTTAATTGAAGACCCTCAAGAACAACTTCACTATGAGGAACCCAATAGAGTCAGATATACACTACCATACCTATCTCGATATTCACCATCACTCTCTCCATCTCCACCTCCACACCAACATCGATCTCAGCATTCCATGTCCACTTATCCTACCATTCCAGCCAAACCAACTTTGAAACGCTCTTTGCCGACTGTTCAACATTCACTCCAAATGATCCAAACACTCCTCTAAATGTCAAACATCATTACAAGTCACCACTACATATAAAGGTTCTCCTCCTCCTCCCGAAACACACGTCCTCCCGTTCAACTTCAAGTTCCTTCTGCACGATCATCGACACTGAGACCTCGAGATCTATCCCCATCTTCATCGTCATTATCTATCCAAGAATTAAACTCGGACACATCTCAAGAATCACCATCGAATCTCCCAACCCCTACTTCTGATGTCAATGAGAACCATTCTCTGTCCCCATCTGAAGACTTTACCCCGTATTCCCAACTAATTACGAGAATGGCCAAGTCCCTACAACTCGAGATGGAAGAGCCACCACCATCCAAAACCAATTTGATTTTTGATGACATCAAGCAAGACAGAACACCTCAGTCTCACTTTCATCCCGCCCATGCTAGAATTGATTAAAGAATCTTGGGACAAGCCTCCATCATTGTTACAAATTTCTAGATGCACAGAAAATCATTACAAAATGCACGGACCCGATACCAGTTTCCTTACTAAGCATCCTACACCCAACTCAATAATAGTCGAATCCAATCAATCCAGAGCTCAAAATAAATCTGTTGCTCAGACCAGCAGGGAAGGAAGAAAGCGCGATATACTTGGTAGACGAATCTACTCTCTTACTTCATTCATACTGCGGGTGGCGAACTATCAAGTGGCAATGGGAGCTTACTAAAGACAGTTATGGAATAAGATCCTCCCTATACTGGAGTCAGCTCCCGAACTGGTTAAATCAGAGGCCATCAACATTCATACGGAAGCTACTACACTGGCTAAACAGCAGAGAATTGTGTCTCGTCACACTGCAGATGCTGCATCAAAATCTCTAGCCTCTTCTCTTGCATTACAATGCCATGCATGGCTTCGGTCTCCTGGACTTTACGATGATGCCAAATCAAGAACAGAGGATCTTCCATTCGATGGAGCTGGACTGTTTAATCAAAAAACTGATGAAGTCATGGAAAATCTTCATAAAATATGCAAGACAGCCTGATCTTACTGTACTGAACAAACATTCAGATACCAACATCCTCATACCAACGATTCCAGCCATATTGACAATACAAACCGCAATCATCAGACAAAACATTTCAAGGCCGTTCACCTCCAGTATCATCCTCCTTTCAGAATCAACAACAACAACAACGCCCTTTCGTCAGAAAAAGGGTAAGCAATATCCATAAGCTCCAATTACCATTCTACCATTCTTGAGCTCAATTCCGAACAAGACTAAACCCATTCTTTGATGCATGGCAAACTATAACTAACAATCAGTGGATCCTCTCTATCATCAAGTATGGTTATTTTATAGAATTTAAATCCCTTCCACCAATTGGAAGAGTCAAAAACACCCCATACTCTACAGTCCTTCAAGAAGTCTCTCTTTTTCTTCACAAACAAGCTATAATCACAGTTCTTTCATCTGACCTGCATGACGGCTTTTACTCAAGATACTTTACAGTTCCCAAAAAAGACGGAGGACTCCGTCCCATTCTCAACCTCAGACATCTCAACAAATTTATTCAACCTCCGTCTCAACAAATTTATTCAACCTCCGACGATTCAGAATGCTGACATTAGACACTTATCATTCCTCTACTTTCGCAGGGAGACTGGTTCATCGTGATTGATCTCCAAGATGCCTACTTCCACATATTGATTCATCCAGGTCATCACAAATTTCTTCGGTTCTGATTCGACAGCACTGCATACCAGTTCTGCGCTCTTCCTTACGGTCTGTCCACAGCACCGAGGACCTTCACAAAAAGTATGGTACCAGTTGCTGCACATCTTTGACTTCAAGGAATCAACATCTTTCCTTAAATAGATGACTGGCTAATAGTCTCAACATACTATCACAATGCCATCAGAGCCACCAACCTTACACTCAACACGCTTCGAGATCTTGGCCTCAAGGTGAGCTTCGCAAAATCACACCTCAAACCTTCCCAAAAGGCCACTTACACCAAAGCCCTTTTTGATTCTCTACAAGCCAGAGCCTTTCTCTCATAAGAGAAAATCCTCAAATTAAAAAAAAGGCTATTCAGCCCTTTTGACCATTAGCCACTGTATCAGCTCATAATGTCCAACATCTTCTTGGACTCATGGCATCAACAACCTCGGTCATACAACATGCCTGACTCAAAATAAGATTGCTCCAGTTGTGATACCTGTCCTTATTCAGTCCTGTGACAGACCACCCAGCTGTGTGACTAACGGTAGCACCTGAATTAGCCCTTCAACTCACCTGGTGGACATTTCTCCCAAATCTACTCATTGGACGAACCTTTATGCTTCTCCAACCGACAGTACAAGTTACCACTGATGCCAGCCTGTTGGGTTGGGGAGCACACTGTCTACATCACAAGATTCATGGCTTATGGACAAATGAAGAGAAATGGTTGCATATCAATCATCTCGAATTTCTAGTGATTATCAGAGCCTTTCACACTTTCCTGCCACTGATCACAGGACATGCAGTTCAACTCGCCACGGACAATATTGCTGCCCTTTATTACGTGAACAAGCAAGGAGGTACTCACCGTTTATCCCTCCTGTACCTCACAATTGAGCTGTGGGAATGGTGTTGCCTGCATCACATCTTCCCAATAGTAGTACATATCACCATGGAAGAAAACTACATCGCAGACTACCTCAGCCATCTGACATTGAGAAAACACAAATGGTCTCTGGATGATACCATCTTCAATCTTCTCTGCCACCGGTGGGGCACTCTGACCATCGATGTCTTTGCTTCCAGAGCAAATGCCAAGTGCCACATTTATTGTTCTCGAGCCGGAGTCAATGAGAATTCCATCAGAGACACGTTCATGATAGACTGGAACAAAAGCCTACTCTACCTCTTCCCACCAATACCACTCATACAACTAACAATCATTCGGCTCCCGACACTTTCAGTCCAATGTGATCCTTCTAGCTCCTTGGTGACCAAGGCAACCGTTCACTCACCTCAGGTAGATTTTGACAGACTCATTCCGGCTCCTGCTGATTTCCAATCTTCTCACACAGGACGACGGGAGGATCTACCATCCAGACATAGCTTCTCTGAATCTGGCAGCCTGGAGGATACTCTCACCATAAAAGACATCCTCGATCAAACTTGAAGTTCCTATATCAAAATAATTGGAAAGCATTCCTCTCCTTCGCTGATTCAAACAACTTACCTGCAACACCAGTTTACTTGAAAACTCTACTCACTTTTCTGCTTTACTTGTTCAATTTTGGACTGTTCTATTCCACCTTAAAGGTCTATATTCCAGCCATTGTAGCTCACCAACATGCTAACTCTAAATCAGCTAAACTTTTGTCTCACCTGACTGTAAAAATGTTTCTCAAGGGACTTAATAATATTCATCCACCACACCAACGTATTATCCCTCAATGGTCTTTTCAGCTTGTCCTCGGTGCTCTTATGTGTCCACTATTTGAACCGATGGCTTCTTTCAATCTCAAATTATTATCATTGAAGACTTCCTTTCTCGTAGCAATAACATCTGCTAAATGAGCCAGTGAACTAGCTGGCCTCTGTTCCGATCCACCTTTCCTCCAGTTCCATCCAGACAAGGTCACACTCTACTTTGATGTTTCTTTCTTACCCCAAATTGTATCTGATTTTCACCTTAATCAGCCAACTCTTACCAACTCTTTTTCCATCACCATCAACACCTCTTGAGCTCATGCTCCATTCGCTCGATGTAAGACACTCTCTTGCCTTCTATATTGATAGGACCAAAGCCTTTAGAAAAACAAATAGACTTTTTCTATGCTTTCATGGCCCTCACAAGGGAGCACCAGCTTCCCCACAGTCTATCTCTAGATGGATCATCCAAACCATCTCTTTGGCTTATGAGTTGTCACGCAAACCAGCTCCTGAACATCTAACAGCACACTCCACTAGAGCACTGTCAACATCTACTGCCTTCCAGCGTGGAATTGAAATACCTCACATCTGCCATGCGACCACATGGTCTACTCCATCAGCCTTTATCAGGCATTACCGTTTAGATGTCAGAACACGGAGTGATGCTGGTTTTGGCAAAGCTGTCTTGGCATCCTTCCTACCGTGATGTCCCACCATCCGGTAAGTGAGCTTGTTAGTCACCCATTTGTGTGCATTCACAGAGACCATGAAGAAGAAAACAAGGTTACCTACCTGTAACCATAGTTCTTTGACTCGCCCTCTGTGAATCCACACATCCCACTCATCCTCCCCTGTCCGTCACGTTTTACCTTAAATAATTCTTTTACCTGTGGACAATTGTCAGGAACTGAGGGGATCTAGGATGGGCAGAGCATGCGCTCCACGGAGGAATGTCCCACTAATCATGTGTCTTTAAGCTCTAGAAACTTCTGAGACATTCAGCACAGGCACAGAACAACCCATTTGTGTGGATTCACAGAGGACCACTTGAAGAACTATGGTTACAGGTAGGTAACCTCCTTTTTTTCAGCATCTGTCCAGCTTAGAACTGATCCCCTGCAGATAAGGGGACCCTACTGTATTTGTTTATTGGTGTCATTGTCATCTATTTATCAGAGAACAGTAACATTTATGCTCAGCAGTATTATTACAGTTTTCAGATACTAATGTTGTTTGTTTTTGTTGACTGTGATGAAGAACTTAGAAAAATGGTTTAGAATTACTTCCTCTCTACATATTAAATTCTCTGTATAATCATTAGGATTAGCTGACATAAAACAATTCATGACCTTTAGGCTCAATCAAGATTGGAGGGTCATTGAGCAAGGAACTGCCTTGTACATATAAGGAGGATCTGTTATTGTTAGAAGACCATTTAAGGTCACATCGGCTTCAAAGTACAGTTGTATATAACTGCCAGGAGACAGCTTTCCTGGGTGGAGAGGAAACAACAGATAAAGACCACAATAAGAGATCTCATGTTGAATCCAGAAAGAAAATGTGAAATTGTCTTTGTGAATTAGTGGCAGCCTGATACATTGAGGGAAATTAAGGAAATTAGTATCCCATATTTGGTACCCAGTATGATGTAGTAGATAGAGTATATGGTTCAGGAAACTTGAATTTGATTCCCTGGCTCTGGCATGGAAACTTACTGGGTGGTGGAACTGCTAAAACCCTACTTACCATGAGGGGAAGAATTGCGGCTAAATTTAGATAATGCTTGAGCATGTTTATGGAAATTTATATTCTTGTGTGTCATCCAGATCATGTGAAATATGTTGGAGCCAATAAAAAGCAGTATTAGTAGTAGACATGGTCTAGAGGGGCGGGGTATAAATAAATAAATAAATAAATAAATAAATAAATAAATAAATAAATAAATAAATAAATAAATAAATAAATATTAGAGCAGAAGAAGAGACATTCTGAACCATGAGTTGCTAGCTCAGATGCTTGTCGAGAACAGAGCACCTCTGCACTTGAACTGTGGTCTGATGTCTGAGAGACAGAATTTTGCATGTAACATCAATAGTATTGCTTGCACTCTTCCTTTCTACTGAAAAGATCATTCCAGAGGATGACTGAGGCAGTTTTCATCCCCAACCAAAAATCATAACATTTCTGTCTGATTACTCTTTTTTAATTTTTCTTTGTTTTTTTTTTGCCAAATGTGTAAACTTGTCTTATATTTCAGAGTTTTATGCTTCAACAAATATTTTTGCCTTTCAGTGCCCACCAAATCTTCATAAGCAGGATGGATCTTCTTGTGATTCAAATCAGGTGTGCAAGTCTTTAAACTGCTTTGTTCAGAATATTAATTTTGCTTATAGTTTCATGCAATGCACTTCTGTGTCTTAGTTGTATTGCTTGCGTCTTTGTTTTGATGCTCTTAATGGCCAATATCCTGTTGTGTAGATCCAACAGCTTAGTGAGAATGATATAACCAATGGTGGCACATTGCTGCTAATTAAAGAGCTGCTGCTTTGATTGTGAGCTGTGTATGACTCACATGCAATTAGATGAAGTTATAATAATAAAAAAAACCAAGCAGGAACTGCCACTGCTGCCACTGCTGATGATATTACTCCTGTAGCACTGGTAGAGCTATGGAACAGCATTTTGGCCATTTTGTTATTGAAGAGAAAGTGGGGTGCAAATTATTTGAATAAATAAAGAACTCATTACATATACATTTCACGTCCCTAGTTAAATCATCCTTTTCATCCTCCCTCATAACTATTACTATAGTATAGTCTAGTGAAGTGAAGGCTAGTAAATCTCACATTGTTGGGTTGGTGAATTTGCTCCAGGGCTTAGTCCAAACTTTACAGGTACTAAGATACCTAACCCTCTCACCTAAATAGTTTCAGCACCTTGGGCAGCTCCTTTAAAGTTCAAACTAAAAATCCAGTAAAATCAAGAGTTGTGGATCCAGGCAAAATAACCCTCCTGTCAAATAAAAACACATACTTTATTCAAGTTAACAGTTTTAGTTGCAAAAAGGAGTTGATGGATATTTAAAAGGCCAAAGATTTGATTAGTTGCAGTAGAAAGTGTATTGATGCAGCATAAGGAGCATCGGATGACAAACAGGTGCCCACCTTCCCTGTTTATTGCTGGGTATCCAGGGGAGTTAACCAGAGTTGAGTATGTACACCTCTCCAGGTGCAAGACCACTAATGGTGATCACTCCCTAGTTCCATCTATGGGGAACTATGGCAGCCCTGCCAAGACAAGTGCACCCCTTGTCAGTCCCCCACCCCCTGATCCTGACTCGTAGACAATGGCTTGCCTGGAATAGAACCAAATGCCTGTCTCCCTCAGTAAATATCTGTGCAACCTTGCCCTGTCTTCTACCACTGATAAAGTAGTGGTAGAGTAATAAAATGTATAAATAATGATGTGTGCAAAACTGCACCTCCCCCCTTAAGTTACACAAACAGCCCTCTTAAATTACAGGGAAGGGTGGGTAGGTGATGTGTGCTTGAAGACTGCTGGAGAGGAGCCTGAAGTTCCCCTTTCTATTCCTGCCTGATAAGCTGGATTGAAAACTTGCAATCAGGTCTGACAGACCAGGAACTTTACCCCTATGTGCCACCAGCTATCCCTAATTGGCCTGCCAGTTGTGCACCTCCCAGAGCCTTCCCCCAGACAAGAGCATGTGGAAAGAAAACCAGAGCATGGCAGGTGGCTGTGCATTGTCCCAGGTCTCACTGGGCTGCAAACCAGGCCCCAGGTGAGTCATTTTAAGCCGGGTGACCCTGGTTTACCAGTTTCCACTGGCACAATAATAACATTCACCATATACATGGCCGGTTCCCATTCCCAGAACTAACTAGGATCAAATTCTAATTTACATTATGAGTATAATTTGTTAGGCCTGAAATTATCTTCTAGAATATCCACTTCTTTCTTATTTCATATACCTCCTCATAACTTACAACCTTTGGTCAAGCAGGGCACACAGATTCTGAAAGCTTAGAACAGAATTTACCAAGTTCCATCTCAATTGGTAAATATGAAAGAGAAGATATTTTTCACATATTTTGATGTATTGTTTTTATGAGGACACAGGTTCTCTGAGCTTTCCATCTTACTGGGAACAGAGTACTAGACAACGTAATTATACTACTCTTTCCCCTAAGGAGACTGACCCAGGAAAACTGCTGAAAACACACCTTCCCATTTGAGAACAAAATAATAATAATGTGTGCATAGCTAATAAAATAAGTTATTTTATAATAATAAAATTTTAGTAATAAGTACATTTAAAATAAAATAATTATTTCATAATTTTGTTTTCCTTTGGGAGAGAAAGGCAGAATGTCTCATTTTATTTATGAATTGTTTTTATTTAGGGACGTTGCTACAATGGAGATTGCAAGACAAGAGATAATCAGTGCAAATACATCTGGGGACCTAGTAGGTTGATTTAAGTATGCTTTATTCTAATGTATTTCTTTCTTAGTTTGTACCATCAACTTTTCACTTTACTATAGGTTTTCATATAAAACTGTACTGGATTTAAAAGATAATGATAAGAAAATAATTTCTATTTTTTAAAAAAGGCTCTTTTAAGCATACAGCTGCAAAATATGACAAGCCTGCCATATATTAAAGCAAGTCTATTTGTGTCTTACTTTTTCAAACATGGTAAATATTTGAAATTACATCAGGGGTGGTGGAGTATATTCTGTATTTTCATAGCATACCAGCACCTTGGGTTTAAAGTCTCTCTCTGGCTGGCAGACAGGGTTCAATCACATTGATCCTGTCTTTCGCAGACTGGCCTTCACTGAAAATGGGGTCACAAGCTTTCTTAAGCTCAGCAGAAGAGTAAAGAACAAGAAAGAGAAAGGAGATTTTTGTTTCAACTAATTCCCAGCATTTTCCATTCTAGACAGTTCTGAAAATCAAAGTAGTATTCATTAGGGTTTCGCCTCTCCCTTGACTTTTTTTTTGTGAGGAGTGGTCATAACTGCCCTCTATACTGTTTCATCTGTGAAGAAATGGCTTGCATGGAGGCCATCCATAAGAAAATGCCACCGATATGCAGATGGCATGCAGTAAAGGATTGCTGATCAAGCCCTGCCCTTTTTTCACCAGAGTTATGCTGGGTTAATAAAACAGGCTAGAGGAAAAGAACAGCCTGACAGGGCTTAGGCAGTCCCTAGTGTGCAGCAGAAAGAGAATTGGCACATCCCCTGCCTAGTAGAGTTGGGAAGAGGTAACTGAACCAACATTCAAAAAACACACTTAGAAAGTAACACCATTCCCTTTCGTCATAGGATCAGGCTATACCTCAGAAGGGCTCTGTGAGACTTCAGGTATGAAGGGAATGCAAAGATGAGCTGTCCATTGCAGTTCCTCCAAAGCAAATGAATGTGTGGTGTCAGAGGGGCAGGTCTGCTATGGGGCCCCACATTTTCTTTCTAGCTGCTCTCAGACTTAGATCAAGCCCTTGGCTAAGCCATTTTCTCCTGTGGAATAGGCAGATTCCCCCCCCCCCCCCAGGGGGAAGACAGACATTGTGTGACAACTGGTGACAGATGAATGCAAGGGACCTTATTTAGGCATACATAGTACAAGAGATTCACTGTGGATTCCCCCTAGTGCTATTTTACTTGCCAGAAGATACAGAAGGAAGGGAAGTTTCTTGCAATGAATTCCTGTCCTTTGTGTCTTCTACAGGACACTCAACTACCCTTCTTGCTGCAATGAACTGCAATTATCTTCAAAGATTTCTACCTTGCCATTAAGTTGAAGGGCAATAACCAGTGGCTTGAGGCTAGTTCTTTTCTGCCCTCCATACTTACTGTTAACAGTTATAACAGCACTGCAGTTTAACTACTGCCTTGTGGCTATTGGTTAAACTCTAGTACTGCAGTCAAGCTTCTGCTCACAACCTGAGTTCAATCTGAATTCGGATAGCTGGCTCAGGGTTGACACAGCCTTCCATCTTTCCGATGTTGGTAAAATGAGTACTCAGCTTAATGGGTGTTCCTTAGTGTTACTTGCATAATTGTGTTGTAAACCACCCAGAGAGTGCTCTAGCACTATCGGGCAGTATAGAAGTCAAAACAACGCCAACAACTCATTTCATTATTTAACCTTCTGTTCAGTTCCCACTGTGCATAGGAGAGTTCTTAGAATTTCAGATGTTTAGTAGGTGGGTTATTTTCGCTGTTCCAGACCAGGCTGAATAGAGCAGAGTGGCCACTTCCTCTTGAAAGGTTCTCCACCTGGAAAGGGAGAGGGAACCACAGATGTGGAATGCCCTCTAGACCAGAGGTCCCCAACCCCCGGTCTGCGGCCCGGTGACAGTCTGTGGCCTGAGCTGGACCGGGCCGCCAAGACAGACCTCCCGCCCCACTCCCCGCATGCACTCATCCCCACACAGTCCGTTTGCAACTGCGCGCGCTCTCCAGCATGCCCGTGTGAGTGCCGTGCTGCCATTTGCGCATGTGCACAAGCGTGCACATGCTCAGACAAGCACTGCACCACTGTTTGGGCATGTGCACAAGCGCACACTTGTTCATGCGCGAGCATGGGGGTGCCTCGCCTTCCCCAGCCGGTCCATGGACCAAAAAAGGTTGAGGGCCGCTGCTCTAGAAGATACAAAGAACAGCTATTTATAGCAAAATGCTTCCCTTACAGTTTGTATCATTAAATTTTCATATCAGGTGTCTGCAGATGTTATAACAGTACAAATGCAATGGCATAATATTTAATTAATTGTTGCTGAAACTATAGTCCTTAACAAACAGTATTTAACATATAGGTATTAGATATGTGATCCCACTGTAGTAACCAAATTAATCCTGAAATAAGGGAAGTTATAGCAGGTTGTTATTGATTATTTCTTGCTTTCCTGAATCAGTATTTGAGAGTACTGGTGTCATATTTGAATAATAGTACCGTGGTATTAATCCCATGCCTTCTGTGTGATTCAGATACAACCCACCAATGCCCAGTCTGGAGAAGGGCCAAGTAGGCATAACAAAAGATCAAATCTCTCGATCACATTGCTCTAGTTTAGGGGTCCCCAAACTACAACCCACCTTGACTTTTTATCTGTTCCAGACATAGGAAGAGGAGGGAAGCGGGACTCAAGCAATCTCCCTTCCCTCCTTCGTCTCTCAAAAATGTGTAAAATGGCCCTCATATGGAAATGTTTGGAGACCTGTGCTCTAGTTTTTTTAAAAAAAAATCCTCCAGAGATCCAGGTGTGTAACAAATAGTCCATATATTGAAGCACTCTCTTTTATAAAGGTGTCAACACTAAGTAATTCTGCAATCCAAAAGTTTTTACCAAGGAGTGTAGTTAGGTACAGTTCTTTTTCTTAAAGCCATCTTCTTAATATTTTCTGAGCAACAAGAATATTATTAAAATTTATCCTACTTTTATACCCCACTTCTTCACTCTTTACTCTTTCAGGTATGTTGGAAAACATCTCAACATAAATTTTTTAATCCAATGTGTGGGGCAATTTGAAACTAAATTAATTTACAAGTTTTTGTTGCCAAAATACAATTTGCAGAGTTGACTGTAGTTGGTGATATGCGTGTTTTTTAGAGCTACAGATTAAGCATATTGGAAGAACCTGCATTCTTTTCTACCATTTTTTTCATGCTTATTCATTATAGGTGGAGAATAAAATCACATAGATAGAATTCTGCTCAGAAGATACTTCTTCTCTCCTCTCTCCTTCTCTGTCACTGGCCACTCCAAATCTCCAGTAATGATGTGATGACATGAATGGTTTACAAGCCAGGTTTCTCAGACACAGACACGTTTTCAGTACAGATAAAAATCATTTAGGGCATTCACCTTTTAAAAAATCCAATCTGTATTACCTAAAAGATGCTTTTTAAATTGTTATTTTACATGCATTCTGATAAAGGAAAATAGTACCTGTGTGAATTTGTATTAGAAATTACATTCATGTTTTCCTCAACAGAGGCTTCAGCATCTCATAAACACTGCTATGAGAAGCTTAACACAGAAGGTACAAATAAAGGAAATTGTGGGAAGGCTGGAGATAAATGGATTGCTTGCCACAAACAGTAAGTGTAGCGTATTTAAATGACTATATTTGTGGTATACCTTTTCTCTTGCTGAAAACAGAATTATCAAAACAGCTGTAGGAAGTTTAAATACTGCTCAGATCCTCCATTCGAGGATCAAAAACTTTTAATTCACCGATAGCTGGCATTTATCCTACCTTTACTTGTAGTTTCCTTGCCAATGATAGCATTTGACTGCAGACTGGAAATTAAGCCAATCAAAGCCCTATTAAGATGTTTGAAAGGGAGCCAAAATTAATGTCTATGGGGAGGGAAGTACACTAACTGCATGGCTTCCATTATCAGTTATATGTGAAGACAGTTTACACAAAGTGTAACTCTTAAGAAATGAGAATTCTTGATCACATCAAGAATCTTGACATGTAGGTAAGCTCTGCTAATCATGCTGTTGCTGTCCACCTGTGGAAAGTGATATTAAGGAAGGTGGGGCTCACATAGGTATATTAACTCTTTTTGAATGTGTGAATAGTATTTGTATTTTTCTGTGATTCTTCTGTCTGTCTGAAGGTTTTGTAGGTGGATTAACAGATAGCAAAGGCAAATGGCATGTGATACCACCTATGCAACTAGCAATTGTGCATTTTTAAAGAGTAAATAGCAAACTTGGTGGAATCAGTGGCAAATTTCTTCCCTGTGCAAATAGCAGGTATGGGACACCTGGTACATTCTAGGATTGCAAAGTAAGGCAGAGATGTAAAGCGTTTGTGTGGACTGCTCCTTGTACCTGCTATTTAATCACATCTCCCCTCAAACGCACAGTCACATGGATTAAAATTTGTATGAATTGTGCCGTTTCTGGTTTAGTCCTTGCTTTAGAGCTGCAGTAACTTTCTACCCTAAATGCTTGGGACACCAGTCTTTGTTTTGATGTAGATCAGGTTGTTGCTTTTGAAGTATTACTGCCTTGACTGACTGACTGATTGAGTGATTGATTGAGTGATTGATTGATTGATTTGCATTCTTGGGAAGACCAATGTATGGTCTATTATCCATTGGTTTGGCTTCAAAAATCTTCCCATCCCCCCTCTTCATTGAAAACGTACGTCCCTTTCCTCAAACTATTTCTGAGATTCAGAAAGACGGTCAGATACATGTGATGTGACCTGGACCTCAGCTGGAGACTGACACAGTAGCAATAAGTGACAGGAAGATGGTGGGTCCATGAGTTGAACTCTTTGGGATCCAAAATATCTGCATGGGCTTTAACTGTATAGCATGTTTCTACATCTCATATGAAGCCCATACCATATCATATTCTTGAAGTTAGTCTTATTGCCTATAAATATTCGATGTTTTTATTTGTGGAGATTTATATCTGCTGTGCTATGATCAGTCTCGTATAAACACTGAAGATTCTCAGTAAGTTTTACGATTTGAATTATATTCTAGAAATTGTTATATAGTGTTCCTGCTCTCAGCCTAAATTTACATGAGGCAGTTACATGAAAATTGTGGATTTTAATCTTTGTGCATTAAAATCATCTGGAGTTTTTACATTGAATAAAGTGCAGTCAGGGTTTATTTTCTCCCACAGGTAACTTTTAATAATTTACCACAAAATTCCTTCTATTTTTATGTGATAGAATCATTTGTTATTTGAAACTATCTTGGTTTTTATTTTACAGTGATGTATTCTGTGGATTATTGCTATGTGCAGATCTTGAGGGGCCTCCACAAATTGGTCACCTTCAGGGAGAAATTACTCCAACTTCCTTTTTCCACCAAGGTGTAGTAGTGAACTGCAGGTATGTAGTGTCCCATACTGTGTGTGTGTGTGTGTGTGTGTGTGTGTGTGTTTGTTTGTTTGTTTGTTTGTTTGTTTGTTTGTTTATGTGAGGGTTTTTTTTTAGTATTCTTGTACATTTCTGTAAGGCAGATTCTTATGAATTATTGCTGAAGTTTTGTTTGATATAATTTTTTTCTGTAGTTTACTTCCTGACGTTCACTTAAGTACTGACACCTCAATAGATTGCCCTCTGGGCACAAATACTTAAAGTCAGTGTGTGTGGTTCCTTCCTTCACACACATAACTTTTTATGCCCCTCCAGTAAAGAGACTAGACTCATGTTCTTGCTTGAACAGTTCAACATTTACTACAGTATCTTTTTTTTCTTACATCAAATGCAACAGAAGGTAGCAACTTTCTTCTTCCTGCAATGAGGGAAGGAAGGGGTTAAATAAACTTGGAACTGTATAGATTAACACTAGCAACTTCATTCCATTAATTCTGAAGTCCATGCTTATTCCCAGACCTCAAAAGTGTCCTGTCTGACAATGGCACCAGCAACCTGGGCAATGACTGTGATTCCCATCATTCAGTTGCTCCTTGAGTCCATATGTCATCCATGGGTTACCCCCTGGTCACCAGGGGTGAACAGTTCAAAACTCATTGTTTCCTTAGAGAGCCTCCCCTGTGCTCTGTGGGCACCAATGCTTCTTCTTCCCTCTCTTCCCTTCTCCTTTCCCATCTTTCTCTTTGCCCCTAGTAATAGGGCTTCTCAGGAGATCTGTGTCGCTCTGTCGAGTTGCTTCCCCTTTAGGGAACATAAGTCGTTGCCAAGTTTGAGTCCAAAGGTTCAGTTTTCTGATCCATTCCCAACCAACAATTCTTTCTCCATCTCTACAGTACCAGCCTGTATCTTTTTTGAATGCTTTTTACCCTCTCCTCCTTTTGTGCCTTCTTCTTCTTTATATATTGTCCTTCACTCTCCCCCTTTCCTTCCATTATCCTTCCTGCCCTTTTTTCTCCTTCTACTCCACCTTTGGCCTCTGGGGGGAGGGTCGCCTTTCTCTTTCTCCCTTCTGGCTTTCAGATTTTGTATCCTGGGTTTCATCTGTTTTCCAGGGAAGAGGGGCAGCACTCCAACAGGAGACCTAGGCCTTCTGTCCAGGGTCTCACACAGTGCTTGTCACACAATTAAAATATTGATATGCTTTAATATGTACTGTCTCACTGAAATAATCTGGTGTTTCACAATTGTATTCAGTGTAGCTACATTTTTAAAAAGATTATTCAAAAAAGCAAATGATCTTATCATTTTTAGTACTGTATCAGTTTTTATGGCATTTTGAAATCATAAATGTTTTGAGCCATTTATTTTATGAATTAAAATGAAGCTAATATTATGTTTTAAAACTTCTTCTTGTAGTTTTGCACATGTACTTTTAGATGATGAAACAGACTTAGGTTATGTCGAAGATGGAGCTCCATGTGGTCCTGAGATGATGTGTATGGACAGAAGGTGCCTATCCATTCAGTCTCTGAATATAAGTAGCTGTCCTGTTGATGCTAAGGGAAATATTTGTTCTGGACATGGGGTAAGTGACAATTAAGGTATGCCATAGCCTTAGTTCAAAGAAAATTATTTACTTACTGCTGAGCAATGTGCATTTCTAGAGTAGATTTTTTTAAAAAAAGCAACGATACAGAATTTTTGAAAGAATATTGGAAGCTCGGTAGGCGATTACTTTTTCATCCCAGCACTCAGTTTGTCTTCAGTTATGCTACTAGATGTTTTAGCTGCACAACTTAAAAGTGATACTTTAAATAAAACAGCAACAAAATGTTACTTGTTAACTGTGGTCCTCAGAATTTTTTTGACTTGCAGCTTGCCTTGACATACTAGCCATTGGCCACAGCTCCCCAATACAATACTTTGTGGGGGGAGAAGGGAGGGTGCGCAGTGCTTCCATTTTTTCTGTTTGAAAATCATTTACAATTATAGAATGTTACAAAATAAAAATATAACATGTTTAATCAATGGTTATTTGATTAAGAAACACAGTATTAGTTATAAAAATGTTTTCATAGGCTTAAAAACCTTTTTTAAAGATTGACATTAACCATGCGTCATACTGTCTGTACTTAGTTCTTCATTTCCCATCCTCTTTTTTGTCTTTTTAAAAAATTATTATTCTGACAACTCACCCCGAGTGCACACGGCTGCAGCCGCTGGTCCCTGCCACACTGCCTGGCTCCCAGCCGCAAGGAGCTGAGCTGCCGCTGGTTGCAGGGTAGGCAAGGAGTCCAGGCTTGTGACTGCCGCCACCAGATCTCTTTGATCAAGGTGGATGGGGGTGCAGAGATTGAGGCAACATGCTTTCGTGTCACACTTGTGCACATGCACACAAGCTCGACATGCCCACCAGAAAGCGTGACAGGTGATCCCTGTCCGCGGCCCAGTTCAAGGCAGCCCACTGACCGGCACCGGACCGCGGACCGGGGGTTGGGGACCCCTGGTCTAGTCCATGTATTTGCACTAACAAATAAACTCATTTGAGCTATACAAAAATGTGTAAAACATTTTTTTTGATGGATATAAACAGCTCTGATCCAAAGAAGAATTTTCTTAGCATTCTCAGTGTCTTAAATGAACTGATTGTGTTCTCTCAATATATGCATTAGATTACTGAGTTTATGCTTCAATGCAATTATTGCATCTAGGCAAGGACATACAGTATTCATCTCTGCACAATGTTATCCTTTTTTATTTTTGAGGAGAATAGTATCTAAATACATTAAAAATACTCATGTAAATTACTTTTTTTAAACCAAGAGATCCATTAAGAATGTGAGAGCATCTGAGCATTCCAATCTAAAATATAAACTTGTTGTTTTCTAAATAATAGTCCTAATTCTACTTGAAAACTTTCATATATGCTAATACATGTAAACATTTTATTTAGATATGCAGCAATGAAGCCACATGCATTTGTAACACCACCTGGGCAGGGACAGATTGCAGCATACCCGATCCTAAGAGGAAAGAAGACTCTGAGAAACCAACTGGACCAAAGGGTTTGTATGATTTCAGTTTTCCCCCCTTCCCCAGGTCTTTGACTTATCTTTAATAATGTGCATCTAAGAATACATAGTTTATTGTAATAAACACCCATAAATAATCTTACCTCCCACTTTGACATACCCTGCTTCTCTGAAAATAAGACCTAGCCTGAAAATAAGCCCTAGTATAATTTTTCAGGATGCTCATAATATAAGCCCTACCCCAAAAATAAGCCCTAGTTAAGTGAAAGCCTGCCTTCCACCATTGTGCAGCAACCAGAAGGTGACATGGCTATATTTGAATAAACTTAGATTGGTGTACATGAAAAAAAAATAAAACACCCCTTGAAAATAAGCCCTAATGCGTTTTTTGGAGCAAAAATATGACCCTGTTGTATTTTCAGGGAAACATGGTATTAATTTATATTTTAATTAAATCTTTTTATTACTGATGTCTCTTTGTAATATACAATGTTTCTGAAGAAAAATCATATATGTTTATTAAATGTAACTTTCACTGTGGGAAAGGATTAACATTCTTAGAGGTCTTCTAAGAGTATTTACAGCACAATCCTATGTATGTCTATTCAGAAGTAAGTTCTGCCGAATTCAGTGGTATTCTTAAAATTATATATTTCTAGCTTTAGATGTTTTCCTCAGATTTGCTCTGAAGCAGTTTTCTTTCAATACTTTAAGAGCAGAATTTCAATTCATATTTTAAATGATATTTTTAAACAAAATTATGGATTATACCATTTGATTCTATTAAAGTATACTTAACCAAAATAATAAGAATTTATCTAGTAGTGCCATATTTTTCTGTGGCAGATCCCATTAAGAAACTTTGATCATTTTGAGTTTTGGATATATTTTTTCTCTATATTTCCCACTTTCTGTACCTAGAATCTTGGTCAGAATCACTTTCATACTAAATATAGAAGAGGGAAAATACTAATTTTCAGAATATAGTTATTTTACTGGGGTTCATTTTTTGTTTTATTTCGTTTTCTGTGTGTACATGTATGTCTGAATATTATAAAATTCTGTATTAACTAGTGTACCAAAATTATGTCTGGCAGGTTTACTGCTTATACATGGAGTGACAGAACATACATTTATGTCATATTAATTTGTATTACTGAAAGAATGGACAAATTGGTGGTTTATTATTAAAGAGGAATAGAATTAAAGTGTTGTAAAAAGATTATTAAAACAGTTATTCAGGAATAAAAAGCTAAAACTGGCAGTAGGTTAATCTGAGTTTGAAATAAGTTTATAAATAATGATAGTATGGAACCCTTAATGCCTTGGCGTACTAGGAATTTCTAAAGCTGTTTCAAGGGTCTCCCAGTACCATGCCATAGCACAGTAAGAAGGTAAGAGGAAACTGACTCACTGCCCAGTCCAGGTGATCCAACAAAGAGATGGATGTTGCATAATTCAACTGGCATTTTGACAGAATAGCACTGATCAACTGTATAGATTTCCCCTGCAGTGAACTGGCCCTTCCCATCAGCTTCAAAGGAATGTTGGACTCTCCGGAGCAGATTTTTGTGGGTAAGAAGTGTAGAGAAAGAGAGAAGATTCATTGCAATGAGAAGACGTGTGCTCATGCAATGTCATTCATCACCTGGATGCATAATCACATGAAACCCTTCCACAAACACCTAAGAACCCCCATTATAAAAGAAATCATTAAAAGGAGGAGTAGAAAGCCCTATTTCTGCTCCTGGATGCCTTCAAGAACAGGATCTATTTATTGGGGACTTAGGGGATCCACTAAGCGCCCTCATCAAAGACAAAACATGAAGTGCCCATTGAATTACCTCCTTTTTGTGGGGGGAGGGGGGTAAATGGCTGTTCCTAGGTTTAATATGGCCCATGGTGGCATCTCGGGAGTAAGCCTGCTGCAGTAGGTGAGAGATAGAGGCAGAAATGAGCTAAGTGTAGGCCCAAACAGGCCTAAATGCAACTCTCAATGCCTTTGCCCCCTAGCATCCCCTCACCCCCCTCCAAAAAAGTTTCAGAATTTAACGATTTGGCTGTCCTTTTCTCGTTGTTCAAAATGTTTCCTCTTGCCCACCAGGAGTTGTGGGAAGAAATGTCACCATATGTTATACCCCCATTTTATAATTTGAAAAAAAAAAAACCTCTAAAAATCCACACACACACATCTAGTGCTTTTTCCTTTTTCTTTCTCCCCAACCCCTTTCCCCCCCTGTTCCTCAGTTTTTTGGAAGTCAATTAGAAGATTTTAAAAATGCAAAAGTTCTCCCCAAAGAGGTGTCTTCGTCAGTTCAAATAAACACACACACACAACCACATTATGTAGAGTGGGGGGGGCATGGGAATATCTGTAACCCTCTAGAGTCCAAGAATGGGCATTTGCATTAGCCCACCCCTTTTCTGGTGGTCAAGGCCATTGCCATTTAACTCAGGTACATTTTTTTAAACTCGGTAGCCAAAGGTTAGAACATTAGAAAATCAGACTTCCATTGACAGAGACTTCATTTTAGCATTCTTATTTCAATACTGTTTTTAAAAGAACAGTAAAGTCAGTGCATTTTGCTGCATCTGAGTGGAATGCTTTGGTGTTGGGTGTATAATGTAGGAAAAGGCTGGAGTAATAGATTGTCTGAGATATGAAATTCTCTATGTATCTTTCATATAAAGCCACTTTGTGTCCTTTTAAGGAGAAAGGTTGCATGAAAATATATTAAATAAATAAAAAATTAACTGATTTTATATGATAATAGCCATAACAGTATGTAGTATGCTACATTGAGATACTTGATTAACTTCTCTTGCTGTGTTACTGTTTTTCTTTCAGTGCTTCATATCATCTATCAGTTTTGCTTCTTTATGTATTTCAGGCTGTCAATTTGCTGTCATTTTCAAATAAAGATAAATTACATTAAACTGGAAGAGTTGTAATTCAGCTGCATCTGCCTGTCAGTGGAATGGAGGACACTGGCAGACAGATGCCCCTACAACTCCCTGTGCCTACCCCACTCTATCTGGAGGATTGTGGAATCTTCTGGAGCACATCAGGAGGAGGCACAGATATTGTAGCAGGAAGGAAAGGAAGGGTCGCTGTTGTTGCTTGACACCCATGTGTGTAACATGGGAGGGAAAACCCACATCATTCACTAATACAACTGTGAAGGAGTATATCATATTATATGTATTTTCCATTTTTCTGAAAATGTTATTTTCAGTGGAGTAAACTAACAAATGTAACTGCGAAACCAGCATTTCATAATTAGCCATATAAGAAAGCATTCCTTCAATATGTATACTGGAGAGTAAACTCTCTTTAAGATAGTAAAACTTTCTTCTGAATAAGCATGCATAAAACTGCACAAAATCAAAACCTGTTCTCAGATGTGCCCTTTAAAAGACAATATAAGCTTAAAACAATATGAAAATCTTTAAAGTCAACTTAATCCTGTAACTTTAAAAAGGTAAAAATTTATAGTAGTATGCAGATTATATAGCACAAACATATCAAGCCAGTACATTTTAAGTTAAAAATTAAAACAAAGTATTAATGGTGGTGCTTCCCTATCTCGGGGGGGGGGGAGTAATTTGAGACTTCATCAGCGTTACATGGTATATCTGCATGAAAAAGATGTGAGCCATTGTGTACAAGTTGTAATACTTTCTTCCAAATAAAAAGACAGAGTTCACTCAATCAAGGGAATTAGTAAACCACAATTGCTTCAATAGATGGGGTTCTGGGAATAAAATAAATTAAGCTCACAATATGTGTTGCTTATCAGTTATAGGTTAGGATGCAGAGACCACCTTAACAATCACTTTCCACTGAGGGTGCTGACCTTTTGTTTTTGAGCACTTCTGTTCTACAGCACAAAGGAATTTTTAAAGCTACCTTTCCTTAAAAAGGGGGGGGGGGGGACTATTGGCATGCATACAGATCAAGAAAGGCAAATCTACAGTCTACCTGAGCATGCAGTATTAGTCGTGCCATTGCATAATCCTGGCTTATTTCTACGTGAGTCCTCTCCAGAATTTATGTAGATAGATAATGGATCTTTGCAAATTTATTTTAAAAGTCCTGATTTCCTTTAAGAAAAATTCTATAGAAATGAAAAGGTAGAAAACCAAATTCCAATTGTGCCACATTCTGGTGGCACAATTCCTTCTTTTAGTGGAAACTTTCCACTAAAGGAAAGTACTGTACAAAACTTTTTATACATTGTCAGTAGACTTCATGTGGCTTTCTTAAGACATTCAAGTAATGGAAATGCTTGTATATAAAGGCAATATATTTGGAATTATCAGAAGGTTTTATTTATATTTTTGTTAGTAAATTTTCATACAACTCATGTTTTGTGGGCTTCCTGTTAATGAAAGATAACATGTTTACCATTACAGAAGTCTCATGGCAGTTACATTTTATTGAATACAAGAAAAACTATCAGGATTTGCAAATTCTGTACATCCTCTAGTAACAATGCTACAAATTTTCAAATGAAGAATTTATATAGAATTGGTCACATGTGTTTTGTCATATCATAAATAAAATTCTAAGGCTACAATGAAGACTGTCTTCATATGAGACCAACATATGTACCCTCTCTTTCCATGAGAGAGGGTACATGGAACATCTGAGGTTTGAAATTGCCACATTTACAGTCAGTCATGTTCCTTTATGTTAATAGGCAAAATTATCTCAAATTATAAATATAGCTGGTAATACCTCAATGAAATCGTGTTGCACATTTTTTAAAAAAGTAGATTTTAAACTCTGCATAAATGACTGCAATATAAAAATGCTATTCACAAAAATAAAATGTACTCATAGAATTATTCAGCTATTATAACTATTGTAAATATTGTTTTCAGGCAAGCTTAGTTTGTCTTATAAACAAATGAGTAATATAGAATTCAACTAATTTGGACAGCTGTTGTGGTTAAGGGCTTTACATTGGCACCTAGAATATCAGCATCTGATTCCCCACTGAGCTGCAAACCTTAGTGAGTGAATTTGGCCCAGTGACTTATTTTAAACCTCATCTGAAGGACTGTTAGGAACCTAACATGGGTAGACGAAAGCTGTGCACACTGCCGTGAGTTCTTTGTAGGAAAGACAGGGTTTAAATGCAACAAATAAAAGCAACAACAATAATTAGTCCGTTTAAATATTGGCAGTCCACTCTATGGGTCTATTCACTTGCCATCCACTAGTGCCGTTCTCCTCCTTCTGAAAGCTTTTACTCTCTTCTGGACCTACCAGAGGAGGAAGGGAAAATCAGCTAAGCCTGGGAGTCACCATAGTGCTGTGCTATACCTCCCTTTACAGTAATAGTACATCGAGCATGCTGGAGAGTGTGTACGTACAAATCAGTGGTTGAGTAAATGCAGCTTTAAAGTGGTTCCATCTTTCTGCCTTCACTGTCTCCTCATGTATTTTTAAATTCTCACCATTATCACTACCAAAAAACAAAACACTTATATAATCATTTGCTTATTAACTGCTAGATAGTCCAGTGCTTTATTAATCTTCCATATACACTCTGTCATAGAGATGTTGATAAAAAAAATTATACTGGAAGATATTTTGCCACTCATTGTAAGAATCATAATATTGTATTTGTTTTCTTATGGGAAAACAAAGCACTCCCTTTAGTCATTGAAAGAGCATGAATTCAATCCAGAGACACACTAACAGTAATTCTGGTAATTGTGTTGCCCTGTGCACTGCTGTGTAAGACCTAGAGGAAACTGCAGTTTAACAATGCGCAAGAGAATGTATTAAGCTAACATGCATCTTAACACATGCAAGATAATGTGCAACAGAAACACATTCACAGATTGAAACACATTGAGCATGCTTAAAAATGCACTTCATTTTGCAGTGTCTTGAGACATGCCTTTCCTATAAATAGGTAAAGGTTCCCCTTGACATTTAGCCCAGTTGTATCTGACTCTAGGAGGCAGTGCTCATCGCCGTTTCCAAGCCATAGAGCTAGAGTTCGTCCAAAGACAGTTTCCGTGGTCGAGACTAGACACGGAACGCCGTTACCTTCCTACCGAGGTGGTACCTATTTATCTATTTGCATTTTTACATGCTTTCGAATTGCTAGGTTGGCAGGAGCTAGGACAAGCAACGGGAGCTCACTCCATCACGTGGATTTGATCTTACGACTGCTGGTCTTCTGACCTTGCACTCTTATCCTCTTCAAAGCTTCTTCAGAGGCTTCTGCGGTTTAGCCCACAGCGCCACCATGTCCCTTCCTATACATAGAAAGGGTATATTTTTATCTTGTATGGTAGTTTTGTGTTTTAGTCTATAATGAAAATGTTAGGTGAGTCATCAGAAATTTTTCAGGATTGTTTTCCCGGTGTCCCTGAGTGGGACATACAGCACTGCCAGTCCTAGCTTTGAAGAGGATAAGAGTACAAATGAATAGTGTGCAGAAGTAGGGTATCAGTCTGTTACTGCTGGTGACTTAAAGGTTAAAAAAAATATTGGGCATAAGTCATAATAGGATAGAGTTCACTTCATGAGATGTTTGAAGTAAAGAGACAGTTGCCCTGGCCTTTAGACTGTGTTCCATAGCTGTTTGTCCCATCCAGCTTATTGACTACCACTATGCTTTGCTACAGTTAAAGGCAAGCCACTGTATTGCGTACTGCAAACTGGTGGGACACTGTATGAACAGAAATCACTCACTATGACCTTTCATCAATAGTGACTAGTAGCCCAGCATTTCCATAGCTTCAGCTAGATCACATCCAAACACTGGTTTTATCTTCTTTTGTTAAAATAATAAAATAAAGCTATTAAATGTTGTTTGTAATGACTTAAGTAATTCTTCTGTATTATAATTTTGAAAAGTACCCTCTGATTTAGGATATATTTCTAAAACATTTATATAAATATAAATAATGTGTTTCTTGTATGCTTTGCTTGATCAATATATAATATGTTTTTGACTATACAGACTAGTTCTGTTGTTCATAATGGTTCCAAACTGTGTCTGTTTTTAAAATGGTAACCTGAACTAAGGCTGAGAAAGAACATGTGTCATAGCAGCACCATCCCTCTGCCTCTGAGCATAGCTGTTCACATGGGAAGGTGCTGATGCAGAGCATGGCGGAGCTTTTTTCTTCTTCTTCTTCCTGACTGCTGGCTGGCCTACCACTAATGTACATGGCAGCCAGGCATTATTTGCAACCCCTTCTATGTATCAAATAAGCTGTTCCTGTCTTCCTCAGGAACCCCGGCTCAGGTTGTTTGTTCTCAGAAGTAAAAGTAACCCAGTAGACCTTTAAAAGGAAAGAGATGACTGACTGCAAATAGAGGAGGCAGTCAAGATGTTCTACTTAAAAGTAATGGTCAGCAGTCTCCAATGAATTCAGCTGAAGGGCAGCCAAGGAGTAAGAAGGAAAATATAGAACTCCAGTGAGCCTTATGCCTGTTCTCTTCCATGCCTGCAGCTGTGCCCCTGGGAATATGGATTGTGTTTATACTTGATAAAACATCAGTTGTTTCAAAACTGAGTGTGAGTTTTTAAATTGGCGACTCCTACATGTTCATATTCAGGCATGTATAGTCTCTATAAAATCCATGTTTCTAAAACTGCTGAACTATATTATTTGTAACATGAATAACAGGAAGCAGTACTATCATTTTGAGGTGCCATTTAATTCTTCTTTTCAGACGTCTTCTTTGTATGTAATTACTCTTTTTAAAAAGTCTTCCCTTTTCCCTCTATACAGTGAGCATGGCCACTAACAGGCTTATAGGTGCAGTAGCAGGGACCATTCTGGCTCTGGGGGTGATTTTTGGAGGCACAGGGTGGGGAATAGAGTAAGCATATTTCTTAGTTTCAGAGTGTCATGTCTGGTGCCTAGTGTGTGAGGTAACTGTATGCATTTAAACCCTTTGTGTACTATCTCATTAGCTTTGTGTTCTGTGGTAACTGTATTTGTCATGTGATTTGAATGTCTTGTGTCATGTGGTATGCTCATGCGTGTTTAACCCTCTCATGTCTGGGATAATGTGGGGCATAAAACAATGCACCCATGAATTTTATATCATAATTAAAACCATTAAGTGTTTATGTGTGTCAGTGCTCTAAATTATACAAAGAATTTTTAAAATTCTGTCACAGATAAGAAATATAGATGATTTGTTATGAATTGGTTTATTGCCATTAATATTAGATAAACTATCAAAACTGAATTATGAGAAACCAGAACTCCCTGAAAACTTAGAGATGATGTAACCAGCTTAATAATGACTCTTGACTCTTGTTTTTCTAGGGTTTTCAATTGTCATAGCCCACTAGTATTCTATATTGTGATGTCCTGCTCCAGCACAGGAGATTCTGACACTGAAGCCACCTGCTGAGCATGTAATCAGTGTGTATCCAAATATACATTGGGATGTGCCTCTGTATTATAGACGTGAACTTCAGATTTGTAATACAGTGCTCATCCTGGTATCATTGATTCAGCTATAGACCTCATTTAATGCTCCTGAAGGATCACTAGCTGAAGCAATTCCTCGTTATGTGTCTCTAAAACTGGATTGGGGCCTTAAGTAATATGAATGTACTGAATGCTTTTTTATAATTTTAAGGTATCAACTGTTAATGCACTATTTGACAGAAAAAAATTGAGTATTTTATGGAATACAGTATATTGCTGATATTGCAGATCAAGTTGGAACTCTCACCGTTATTTTCCTTCTTTCTTCTTTTGTATTTTATTCCTTTGCTTTTTAGCAACGAGTAGTTCATCTGCATTTTGCTTGTTTTGTTAGATTTTGGATATTGCTTTCTTTCAAGTGTCAGCAGATTATTTTGCTGTTTTTATAACATTAGACATTAATAGTTTTTTTAAGCGTTTTTATAATATTCAAAAAATGTATTCACGTGGCAACTCTGTTGGCATACTCTGTCATAAAATATCAACAAGTGACAATGACAGTGTATTACTGTATTTGAAACTTTCTGTCATTTGGCTTGTATCCATGATAGTAAATTTTTTTAAAATGCAGACATTATTTTGGGTCCTAAGAATTTAACTTACAAAAATTAATGGAAGAAAAGTTTCCCAACTCCCCTTTCTCCTGCAGCCATTTGCAGCCCCTGAATCATGTCAAATGACTTTTGGGAGACCTCCTTAACTGTGTAGGATATGGAGCTAGTCAGAAGACAAGAGAATGGAAAAGTTTCCTTTCGGATAATGCAGTCTTATACATGGCCACTCATATGTAAGTCATGTTGGGTTCAGTAGAACATAGCTTCCAGGCAATGTGTATAAGATTGCAAGCGTTACCTGCTTGTTCTACTGCCCCAGCAATACACTGCTTTAGTTCCTCATTCTGCTTTGTTTAGAAAGTTCTCCAGATCTTGCAGAGAGGCTGTGCACAGGCTCAAGGGGTAGAATGGTACTGGAAGAGGGAAATGTCCTTCTGGCAGCTATAAGTTGTCTTTTCCCAGGGCATCAGCTGTTGTTGATGCTGCTTCTGCTTTTCTGGTTCTTAGGAAAACTGTATTTATTTATTTATTTATTTAATTATTTAATCAATCAATCAATTAATTAATTAATTTATACCCCGCCTATCTGGTCATTGCGACCACTCTGGATTTTTCAGGTAGTATTTTCTTGCATAGTGAGTAATGTGTATGTAATCTAAGTTCTAATAGTTTATTAGAATTCCTAATTAAATATAAGATATGCTGCTCCAGAAAAGTAATAATCAATTCAAAATGCTTACAATGTTTCATGGAAGTATATAAAAGGATAATACTTTTTTCTAAAAGAACTAGAACATCATAATGAGAGCACATTTTAAAGTTCATTAGGCTGGATGTTAAGCAATTTGTGATTGATTGTAAATGGCATAGAAGAGACATTATGTGCCTCTTAAGATATACCTATCTGATGCAAAAGAATCTTATGCCATAGAAGACTTTAAGAACAGAGCAGCATGGCTGTTTTCCTTTTGGAAAAAAATAGATAGCATTAAGTGGAATACACAGGTTCCTTGTAAGTGGATAGGAAATTTAAAAAGGAAACTAAAAACATAATAGTTTAGCAAAGGCAAAGTAAACTTTACATGGTGTACTGGGTAAATAGTAAATGCTACATTGGGACATACATGCTTAATAATCAGCAAGAAAGGCTAGTTTTCTTGAAAGCAAAGTCCCATCTATAGGTGGCAGAAAGTTATATTTATTGAGTTCTAAGCCTCTACAAGGATGGTTTAATTTCGCATTCTCCTAAGTGGTAAAAAGTGAAGGCGACCTTTTTTATGGTTGTCAGTAATTTTAGTTAGGTTCTGAAAATATATTTTGCTTTTGTTCTTTCATGATACATTCTTTTTGCTCAGTTTCTAATCACTTTTTGAATCTGTTTTTAAAGTATGCTAAATATACAGTAGCTGGCAAAAAGCTATCTTTTTGTGTAACTGAATAGTCCTTATAAATTTAAGGAGCATCTAAATGTATTTACAGTTCTGTGCAAATTGCCAAAAATATCAGTCTTTTAACATTTTCATAATGGAACACATAGAGGAACAGAAATTATAAAAACAGGGAAGCTGTGCTGAAACTGCTGTGGTCTGAAAACTGTTTTCCATATTAATTTATTTGTATGCCTTCCTCCCAGTGCAACTAGGGTAGTTCATGTGGCACTACAGGGTTCCCCATATCAAGTGCTATTTGATAATGGTCCTCAAAAAAGAGATATTTTGCAGGGGAATATAATGTAATTTAGAAACAGTATGTATGTTTCTCAGTCTGCTACATGAAAAGACTAACAACTGGATAGTGCTCTGAGGAGTTCTCACAGCATCACTTAGCCTTTTTTCAGGAAGACTGATTTGAAGCATATCATTATTTTTCTCTCCTTCAGTAGATAACCGTAAGTTAATTTAGACAATACAGTGCTGGCCACCATTATTCGCACTGCAGCGCTCAGAATACCACAGCCAGCCCAGCTGACTGAGGTATTCTGGTAGTGCAGTCAAAACAGCAGACATTTCCCCTCTTTGTCTATATGTTAGGCTGAGGTAGAGTTTTAGAGGTAATCACACGGTCTTGAAAATTAAGATTGGAACTAAAGTGATTAACTTTTTGTTTCAGAAATAGTCATGTGATGAGTTCAAACAGTACTTCAACAGAGTTGTTAGATAATCCTGCTGCTTGATATTGCAAACTATATACATTCTTTAAAATAACCATACTTTTTTTTACTTGTGAATTTTTAGCTGCAGAAGCAGCACACTGAACATCTTTAGGACTGCTGCCCTAGAACACTTCCTGAGAGTAAATTCAGTGAAACTAATTGGAGCTTATTTCCAAGTAACATGTATAGGACTGTACTGTAAATCACTGAGTAATAACTACAATGACTAAAATTTTATGTAGACCATTTTCATCTTAGATATTACAACAAAATCAAGAATGGTGCTTTTTGTTTCTAGGACTGTATAGTTTACTTTTTAAAACATTGCACAGCATTCCTACTGATAACAGCAACATTTTCTCATCACTAGGATTGGAGGCCTAAGGACTGGGATCTTGGGCTAAGTCTTTAGGCTCCAGCTATTTTTAGTTGCCCCCTTTTTGCTTTTTCTTTCCCATCTACAGATGTTCTTTTTTTCTTAAGTCTTCTGCAAAACGATTCCAAACACTATTTAACATTTAAAGTAGTTTAGTGGTATTAAAACAGAAGAAATATACTGTCTGGTTTATTTCTTTAATAAATATTTGAATGTTGCAACATTGTAAGGTATATAACATTTAAATATGTTTGGATAATTATCAATTGGAGTTCAGTTAATAGTAAATATTCTGAAAACTTGGAGATGCAGACATGATAGATAATCTCTTCTTTGTTTTTTTTTCCTCACTTAAAAAAATAAGCCTGCCCCTTTGGACATTTTTTTTGTTTAAAGTAATATAACAATGCACTAATTTTAAACTGCTTTACTACATTTCCCTTGATGTGAATTAATTAAGTCATTGGTTCTTATGTCTTTCTTCCCATAATCCTTTATCACAGGTCCTAGTGCCACCAATCTTATAATAGGTTCCATCGCTGGTGCCATCCTGGTAGCAGCTATTGTCCTTGGGGGGACAGGATGGGGCTTTAAGTAAGCAATGCCGCATGTCTTCTCTTCAGTGGCTATGGCATATTTCTCTTCTGCTTACATCACTAAGTTTTGAGTTCCTGCTACAAGATATCTGGTAATATACTCAACTGGATGCATATATAGGTAAAGGCCAAAATGTAGTCTTAAAAACCTCAAAAGATGCCATCAGGGTGCAAAGTTGTTAAATTAGGAAATTGAGCTTAATAGTTTTGATAAAGGGCCAAAACATTTGTTTGTAATAGGACAGATACTGCCTATCTGCTTGTCACAAAGTTGTTACATGTTTTGGAAATTACAGGAACAACCTTGGATGTCACCACCTCAAAATGACTCCCATGGAATATATGGCTTGTCACAAAATGCCAACCACGAGGGACTGGATAATCACAAAAAACAAGCAGCTAGCTCAGCGGCAGAGTAGCAGCTAATTTTCAGTTCTGCATGCGATACCAGGTATTGAAGTTGAAAAGCACAGCAAAGTACTGATTTACAAAAGGAAACCTTAGAAAATTAGAGACAAGGATGAAAATCACATCTAGGGTGCAGTAACCCACAGGCATAAAGTTCTGTGTGAACCCTGACTTGCTGCATGAGCGGTAAAGCAACAAGGCATCTGCTTACACAACCGTGTAGTATATATATACCTGTGCAAACTCTGGCGTAGGTAAGTGTTCATGCAAAAGAGTGCTGTGCAAGTAGTAATAATGGATTCTGGACTAGCAGCATGACAAAGAAGCTAAGCACCAAGAACAGATTGGAAGTAAACCCTAAGTATCAAAACCTATGTTTGATATTATATGGCACAGTAACATCTATTTCACAGGAAGAACTAGGAGACTGAAGTGCAGAATCCACCCCTCTTTCCTCCTTGCCCCAGCCCTCTTTTGTTGCTCTCTCACACTCATATGTACACTAAATCCTGCCCTTGTCTACCTCCCCCTTTTAAAAGCAACAATCTTCTATAAGGTGGAAAGGATTTAAGTCCCACTGAACTCAGTGAAAACTGTGTACAGTATAAATAGTCCTACCCAGCTTGCTCTCTCCATTATTTGCACCATAATCATGGGCAAGTGCCACAAAAATGCCTGCTTTCAGCAGTTGGTAGGTCAGCAGCATCTGTCATGACCTGAGATTTCGTTCAGAACCTGAGACCTGGGGGTGGGTCATTGTGTTGTCATTGGAAGGATCCCTGTGGTGTCACGGGAGGGGAGCCTTATGGAGTCACAGAGGAAGGCAGAACAAGGGTGAGCAGAGAAAAAAAATAACACAGTTGCTAATGCCTTTGCACTGAGTTAGCAAATCTTCACAGCAAATAGTTTTAGGTGGAGATGGGTGGCTTTAAATCACATGCCAAACAAAAGTCAGTCACACTCAGACTGAGGTTGGTCATCTTGTCTAAAGAGCTGGAGAAGCATAGTCATTTCCTGAGACCTGGCCACCCTGCTTCTCACTAGAGACACTACAATATAGACTGAACTGCTGTTCACTTAAGCAATGGGAACTTTCTTTCTCGGCACCCCTCCATTCTGCTTCAAAGGATCATATATAAAATATACAGTGTAATTCAGATGAAAGATCTGAAGCTGTGGACAGATTTTATTTTGAAACAATAGATGTTTCATGCTCAAACTGGTTTTAGCATTCATTCCAATTCAGCCTTAAAAGGTGGATGAAACATCTTGTATTCAAATGGTATTAAGAACTATTCTATCAAAAAAATAAACATAATAAATAGTAGAATTATTTAGATAATTTCATTATTTAAAAAATGTTCATGCACAATGAGTTGAAACCAACTGGGTGTGCTTTTCCCCAGTGAATGGAAGAGATTCTTCCATCCACAGAACACTTTTGTGTCCAGCAGAGCATTTACAATGGCAAAACAGAGGAAGGACTTTTTAAAAGTTTTTCTCCATCTCTCTGAAGCACTCTGTGGCCCCTGAAAAGCATTTCCTTCCCTCCCACCCCTTTGCCTGTCACCTAGAGAATGTTCCCACTGGGACGAAGAAACTCTGTTCATGATCTGTCCAACATTTCACTCTGATATTTTGAGAAAAGTGTACTCCCCTGATCCAGGCATTTATAGATCCACCTTCTTTAAATCAAGCACCTGTGAACTTAATATTGCACAATAATGCTTCCATTTAAATACTTTGCATCCTGTGTATCTTTCTAGTGTACATAATACCCAATGAAATGATTTAATGTCATATCCCTATCCCTCTGTGGATAGCAGTTCGAAGTAAACATCCCAATAGTTCTCTTTTTTTAAAAAAAAAATGTGTAATACTCTGTAGCAGAACCTCAAATATGATGGCCTCGCCTAGCTCACAGCTTGAAGTGCATGCTTCTTTGGAGTAAAATTGAAAATAAATATTTATTTATAGAAAAGGTCTAGTCTAGATAGGCCCTCTTACATTTTGCTGCTGCTTTACGTATGTGTGACTGAGAGAGAGAGAGAGAGAGCTTAGAATGTTGGTAATATCCAGTAGGCATTAGAGAAAGGACAGTCGACCCAAAACAACAAGGATGCTGAGGATGTGTTTTTGTCCCAAAGATTTCAGGAGCTTGTTTCATTCTGTTTCTATTCATGCCCCAAATGGTAAGTTAACAGTGGAGTCCTATAAAATAAAATAAAATGACATGTTTAGCATCAAATTATGTTTTAATTCTAAAAGAAGAAGAAGAAAACAGTGAGGGGCTTTGCTTTCATGCACAGTGGCCATCTTCAGAAGTAATTCTAATGTTATGGATAGTATTCCAGATGGATCCCACAATATTTATACCCTAATCTTTATTTAGATGTGAGTTTAAGCTTGTGCAAACAAAAATCTCTTCACCTAGCAGGGCTTTCAACCCTCCTCTGAATAGCCATATCTGCAAGTTGGAAGATCCTTCTAATTAGCTTGGGAACCAGTCACAAGGATCTGCAGTGGGAGGAATAAATTTGTGAGAATTGGGTGGAAGCAAGGAATGGCTTCAGATTGTGAGGAGGAATACTCTGAAGGAAAGGGAGCAAGAAAGCTCCATTGTACAAAGGGCATTCTGTTCACACAAGTCTAGAACCAGCTAAGCCATGTTTTGAAAGTGATTAGATTTTAAAATTGTATCGTATGACTGACATTATCTTTAATACAGTATTACTATGATTCTGAGCCATTTTCAGACATGTGAAAGATTTCATTTCCCATGTAATTTTCCTAGACAACCCACAACACAATACCATTCTGTGTAATCTGGCCTGTCTCAAGAAAAGTAATGTGAATATCAGTTTTGAAAGACTTTCATGGCTAATAATTGCATTCACAACTACCCCACATGTTTAATTAAAACTAATCTCATTATGCTGAATAACATAACCATGGTGCTTTCCCAACTGGTTTGAAATCCACTTGATTTCTCCTCCATTTATAATAATGTGTTGTGTTCCATAGACAATTTGAAACATGTATGCATGCTTTCTAAATTCTTTTAATTTTCAGTATGTATGATAGAAAGTACTGAATATTGGAGTGAATTTGTTGATATTGTGCATGATGAAATATGTAAATTATTCTTTCCAAGGGTGTCTTTCTTACAGTGTGCAGTGGCAGATATATGTAACCCAAATGATTTGTGTTGTACCAACCAGAAAACTAGTGCTGCAGTATTTCTGTCTCCGTACTGAAAGGCACAATGCAGACCCTGGGTGAATTTGGTGGTATTTGCTTTTTGCCCCTCTCTGTAGCCTCTAATTTCTGGCACAATTAATTATTTCCATCTCATGAATCCATAAAAATGAATTGAAGAAATAAAATTATTAAAATATCATAAAAACCACTCAAGTAAAATTAGTACAATACTCAGCAAACAAACCACTTAGATGACCAAATTGAAATTATGTGTCTTCACGTCCTTTCTAAAAGCAGGAGAGTGGAAACTAATCAAAACTCTGAGGGAATTCCTTCAGTTCAAGCAGGCCACTGGAGGTGCTGATATTTTCAAGTGATTCTCCTTAAGATCTTATTATCCAGAAATATTTGTCATAAACTATGTGGCTCCTTAGTCGTGCCAAATCATAGTTTGATACTGTGATAAGCAGGTATAAGGGTAAAACCCACATGGTTGCTTCTGCCCTGGTGTTTGTTTTTACAGATATGGCGATGGGACAAAATGTCTGTAGCCTGCTCAGAATCAGACTTTAGTTTCCAATCCTTGTTTCCTCAAACCAATATTTATTGGGTAAGAAATAAACCTCATTGTTGCCAACTAGGAATATGGTAGAAGCATCGAAGTCCCCTTATAAGGAAAAGGAATGCGTAATAATGTCAGCTCTGACAGCTGCTGGAAATGACAGGAAAATATTAACATTCCTATGGAGCCTTATGCTAAAAGGTGTTTCATAAGGTATTTAGAACTAAGCAAGTTTTTGTACCTAGACAAACATGGTATCAATGGGTTGCTCGCTATTAGGATCCTTCTCTTAGTTCTAATAAGAAGGAAATTAATAGAAAATATGATAGGCTTATACAGGGTGGTTTTATATCAATAGAACATCCAGATGGTTTTAGAAGCTGCTTGTGTGAAAGCCTTGGTCACATTTTCAGGAATTTAAGTCACTGTGTGCTTATAGTCATCTCTCATGATGTAAATAAGTCACACAGTTTCAAAGTAAAGAAAATAAAAACCTCTGTTTCATATATTGGTAGATGTGATAACATGTAGTACTGTATATCTGTTTCATTCCTACTCACACAGCAAGTACCATTGTCTCGGGTTAGTTTAGAAGTGGTCTTGCCTGATTCTGTTCTCTCTCTGCAGTACCTAATGTAAGATACATTCTCCAATTTATTCCATTTTCTGCAAGGCCAATTATAAACAATTTAGGAAGAAAACAAAGCTAGGGGGAAGCCAGAAATAGTGGCTTGGAAAATAAGAATACCAACATGAAGCCCGAAGTGTTTGAAAAAGGGAATTGAAAATAAAACAGCCAACATTATAATGCCATTGTACAAAATGATGGTAAGGCCACATCTAGAGTGTAACGTACAGTTCTGGTCGCCACACCTCAAAAAAGTCATAGTGGAACTGGAAAAGGTGCAGAAGATAGAGACTAAAATGATGACTGGTCTGAGGCACCTCCCTTATGAGGAAAGCCTACAGCGTTTGGGGCTCTATAGACTAGAGAAAAGGTGCCTGAGGGGGGACACGATCGAGTCGTATAGAATTATGCAGGGGATGGATAAAGTGGACAGAGGGAAGCTCTTTTCCCTCTCATGCAATACCAGAACTAGAGGACATCCACTCCAATGGAGTGTTAGGAGAGTGAGAACAGACGAAAGAAAATATTTCTTTACCCAGTGTGTCGTTAGTCTGTGGAGTCCTTGCCACAGGATGTGGTGATGGCATCTGGCCTAGATGCCTTTCAAAGGGGATTAGACAGATTTCTGGAGGTAAATCCATCGCAGGTTACAAGCCATGATGGGGATGTATAATCTCCAGGCTTAAAAGGAAGTTACCTCAAAATGCCACATGCAGGGGAAGGGTATAAGGATACAGGTATCTAGTTGTCTCGTGTGCTCCCTGAGGCATCTGGTGGAGCCCCTGTGAGATACAGGAAGCTGGACCTTGGCTTGATCCAGCAGGACTCTTTTTATGTTCTTATGTTTGATTTTGCTTTTATTACTTCTTAGAGAAGGATAAATTGCTCATTTTTGTTACTAGGACAGTCTTTAATTTAGACTACCACTCTACGTACACTTTCTCTGAGGATGCCCATTTAAAATAAATAAGGCTTTCTTTTGAATCAACATGTGTGGGCTTGCATTACATACCGGTAGATATCAGTATCTAAATACAGAAGCTGTTTTGAGCAGGAAAAGCTTTCTAGTACATGGGTCATTTTTGATAGCACAATAAGTTAAAGATGATTACTTCTAGATCCACAGTGGGGCTACTTTCTGTCATAAAACTATCTTGTGGGGAGCAGAACATCATATGGGTAATCTTTACATCTGTTCAGATTTGAATCTTTTTAGAAACAATCCAATGTTTCGTATGAGAGAAACCAAAATACATGCCCTGCTGCTTGTTTTTGAAGAGCAATGCTCTGTTCATGCTCATCTGCATAACCTTTTTACAATAAGCAGTGTGATTCTAACACTGGTGTATAATTATGCAATATGGAATTTGCGACTGAATTGCATTTATTATTACCAGTTAAAAGACAGGTTTTAGTATTGACTTCAATGCTCTTTGTTCGTTATGAAAGCACTGTGTGATATGAAAACATAGCAAAGTTCTTTTGTTCATATCTGGTTCTTCATAAATTATACAAAATTCAAGAGAAGTTGGGCACATTAGACTATCTTACTCAAATACACACACACACAAAATCCTGTGATATCCTTTAAAGAGTAAAATATCCATCTGGTTTAAGATTCTGTAGACAAGATGCATGAAGCATTATCTTTGATTTCGTACATGTACGCATATACCATGAAAGCAACATCTGACCATAGAACCAATAGGACACAAAATGCAACATGTTTGTGCAATCTAAATGTATGGAAGATGGAAACAATCGCCTATTCGCAGTAGCAGAAATGGATGATCATTACTGACTGGTACACTGGTATTCGAAGGTATTAAAAACAGTTTGATGATTCTGCTGGAATAAAAAAATTCAAATGTATCATTATTGCATAAGAAGTGGTGAGATTACTATATGAGTATAATTCAGTCATTGTGATTCGTGGTACATACTTAGGAGTATATTTTGTGTGCAAAATGTCATGAAAATGATATAAGAGGATTCTCCAAACTGATTGGTAAAGTGCATGTCTAAATTAGATGTGTGGCACAAAGTAAAGTCTGAAAATACTGTCTTTTTGCAATCACACACAACTGATAAGATTTACAAGAAAAACAAAATAAAATTACTTCCAAATCCTATTGACTGCAGCAAGAGGAGCATGTAGTGGAGAAGGCTCAAGGCTTTATGTTCCGCACTGCTGAAGAATCTGTGAAATCCTGTTCTATGTTTTACTGCATGATAATTTGGTGATAAGTAGCAGTGCACACGCCCAGTGTTAAGACTAAATGCATGAGCCCCTTGCTTGATGCCCCACATAAAGCCAGATTATGGGGAGGTTGCATCCAATTTTTATGTGGCTTTGTAATGTCTTGCTATTTGTTAATTTAGGATGCTGGTATCACAGGAGAATGGACATTTATTCAAAAATCTTCTGCTAATAACGCCTGCGAAATTCTAATAGCACAACTAACATATGCTGGAGTCCATTCTTCTTCAAGAGGAGCTTCTCAGCATTTGTTGACTGGTGATTGAATTGTATTCCATATTGTAGTAAAGGCTAACAAAAGACAGAGAAAACGTTTTAGACTGAAATAAAATTCTATTGGCTTCCTTGTGGCCAGTTTGAGTAAAAACTGGATGGATATGGCTGCAATTTTGTTTGTGTGTGTGATATAGCATTAATATTTCATAAATAGAGGAGTTTTAAGATTTGATACAGTTTCACATTCAGCTGAACCAGTGGCAGTACAAAGCTTTAAATTCATCCCAAAATGAAGCAATTAAATGGTTTATTGAAGCTTAAATCTGGAGTGTCTTTATATAAGCCCTTACTACTGTATGGTGATCACATGTCTTTTCCCCCCATTATGACTAACTAAAATATTTCTTGTTTTCCTGTCTTACTGTTTTGCCTCTTGCTGAACTGGAAGAAATGTCAAAAAGAGAAGATATGATCCAAATCAACAAGGTATCTAAGGAACTCATTGGAAGAACTTTCCTACATATTGCTGGATTCTGGATATGGTGGAATTTTGTAATAGCTGTGCAGAAAATACATCACCGCAGACGAAAACTAAGACAAATGATTTACAACAAACTACAGGCTGGGATATGTATGAAAGGATTGAAGGAGAACTGTCCTTTTTGGAGATTCAAGTGCAAGAACACCCTCCACTCATTTGTTTTTTTTTAGAGTGTTAGACACAAGACAAGTGCTATAAATAAACTATTTTGGCCTAACTTTTTTTAAAAAAATAACAAAGAATGGAGCAAACAAACCAAGTGCAATAAGAGAACTGATTGAAAATATTCAAATAGGTAAAGAATTTCTTAACTGATAACATGCCCTTGCATGATATTTTAATATTAATGACAGACTCCAGTGGCATGATAAGCTAAATTTTGAAATGGTAAACTGCATGGCATATATACAGCAAACAAGCTAGCAAGCTGACCCCAAGCAAAATCTTCATACCAAGAAAACCGTAAAAATAAAACACTGAAAAATTGATTCTGGGTTTTTCAAAAATTGCATTCCACCACTGCAACTCTCATTACTTTTTAAATTCTCAGACTCCCTTCATAGTATATGTATTTGTTATTATTTTGATTTTAAAAAAAAAAACTCTCGAGTATGGCAGGTTGGGCCAAGCTAATGCCTATTGTTGAGTATAAAAAGAAGAAATGTCATTAAATCTCAGATTTGTGTCATGCTGTCTAAATATAGCACATTTCTTAATTGTTTTTCTATACGTTCTATCTGTTTTAAGTTGTAAGCCTTCTTAGAATGTTGCTAAATTTTTGTTTGTTTGTTTGTTTTGGTGGCATGGCATATAGTGGAGGTTCTGGCTTGCTCTAAAAAGGCATTTCACATGCAGACACAAGACGTTCCAGCAGAAAAGAGACTTGCTTTTAAAATGTGTATGCTTCAAACCAAAAAAAGTAAAACTAAAAACACTACCACCCACACCCTTCCAAATCTCATTAATATATATCTAAATGCATATGTATGCAATTAATTTTTCTCTTTCCAGATGTGTCATGTATTGACAGGGAGATAATGTGTATATATTGTAACAAACCAACACCCTCTCAAATTAATCACAGAAGTGCCAAGCTTGTATTTTATTAATTTTACTGTTTTCCTTTCTCTCACACACACATTGTATGAAAGGAAAAAAGCCTAAATAAGCCTTAAATACACTTAGAATATTGAGAGCTTTTAATAGGTTAAGGCTTTCCCATGTATTGTCTTATAGTTCCCAGCATCACTCACCTTCAGGTCCACCTTTCTGTTTTATGTCAGATTTATCAAAATAATCCAAATGCCCATACCTTTCTCCATTTATTTATGTAGTATGTATATTTTAAAGCACAGCTTTGAATGTTACTTCCTAATCTGCCTGTGGTTACTATCACCACTCAGTTCTGTTTTGCAAAATAAGGAGAGTGTTATTGTTTACCCAGGAGAGTTGGTTTATAATGATGTCCACATCAACATCCCAGTGCATTGCTGCTGCAATTTGAGGCTTCCATGCCTGGTAGAAAACTAGGCCAATAATAAGTTATTCTGCAAAAATGCAAATACTGTATGATGTTTCAAATAGTAAGCGTCTTATAACCCAGAAATGAGCATACGGCAGCATTAGGGCCATATTCAGCTCTTTATCTGATCTAATGCAGGCCTCAGCCCATTTTCAAAAGTGCTGTGCAAGTGATCCATTCAGATCTCAGCAGGATCCAGCTGCTGCTCCTCCAGCAGCCTGCTAAGTGGGAGGGAAGAGGGTGGCAGAGAAAGCAAAAAGTGGCAGAAACAGAGGAAAGGGATGGTTTTGTCAACTTTTTTCACTGGACATTTCCTGCTATCAGAAAGAGGCTCCTGAGAAAGGTTACCCCTTAGGGAATGTGGCCCATGAGAGAAAAAGGCCTATCTTCCACAGTTGGGAACCTTCATTTCAGTTCCTATTGCATCAGAATTCAGTACAGTACTGGAGCAAAGTACAGAAACAGTGAGAGATCAGATGTTTTGTTTCGTGGTGATTAGCAGCAGTGTAGGATGACATTTTAATCATGAATGGCTTTTGCTTTGTACTCTAAAGAGCCATATAATTAAATTTGATCTGACTACATATATTTTTATATCAATTTGTATAACTCAACTGAACCTTCAGAAATCATCCTCATTGTATGTTAATGTAAATATTTTATCATTTTAAAAGAATTTTCCCATGCACAGTTCAGAACTATCTTAAAAAGAAACGGAAACAGTGGCCAACATCCAACAGCAAACATCTGCATAATGTATCTTTCATTTCCTTCTCCCTGCAGCTACCATACTACCCACAAATAGGTTCCAGAAAGCTTTTCAGCATTCTAAAGCAGGTTTTGTAGATTTGCAGGGGGGCTGTACTGGGTAGATGAGATTGCCCTCTTCCTGATTCCATTGGCAGAATCAGTTCTTTCAGCAGAAAGATATCAGGCAGTTAACACTTTTTAAAATCGTGTTGAAACTATTTTTAGAGTTAAGTTAATATATGTTATTTGAGCATTCGATTTCCTCATAGTATACCATTGGTTGTGTATTACTATTGTAGCTTTTTCTATGCCAATGGCTGTATTACATTCAAAGGCAGCACACATCCAATTGGCTGATTCACATTTTCTCATAATTATGGTAATTGATAAAGAGGTACTACCTTATGAGTGAAAGATGAAATGGAAAGTACATCATACTAGGTTATTGAAATTAGGGGACTCTTAACAAATGTAGCCCAGACCTTGCAGCATCTTTAAGGCAATATATTTTAATTCTTGACCTGAAAATGCAATTAGATCTTAGAACTATTTTGCCTAGAGTCATTTTGCATTTTAATATAAGTATCTGTGAATGATATTTAAATAGGTGCTAATGTCTCCTTTATGGTTCTGTTCGGGGAGTAGTGTAGTAACCACAGTAGGAATGCCATTCAATATGGTTTAAAAATCAGATTGTTATACTTTTTTTAAAAAAAACCTGAAGTAATTCACAAAACATTGTAAATGTGCGATGTGGTGTTTTAAATTAGACCACACTGGTCCCCAATTATGTACATACTGCAATATTTGGTGTAACTTTTTGTTACACTAGCAATTTAACAATGAATCTAATGTCTAAATTTCTCCTCTGCTGTTCTGTTATGTGTATGTATGTTTAAAATACACAGATGTATAGAATGTAAATGACGATGCAACCACACAGCTCACGGAAATTGGATTATAGTTTTCCTGTGCTACTACAATTATGTAATCAAACTTGTTGAGATAGAGACTTATTTTATAAGCTTTTATTTACAGCATTTTGTAGAGAACACATGCTTCCTCTTTTTTTAACCACTGTCAGTATCATTTTAATAGTGTTCAACAGAATATAAGTTTTCATTTCAGCCAGAATATTTTTTTCCCATTAAAATGAATTCATTTTAACAGGAAGATGTATGGAAATTTTATATAGCTTATGTTGATATGCTGCATGATCCCACCAGATTGAGCAAATTCTCTAAGGGGAAACTCCACTACACTGATTAACAAAAATATATTCTAGGTGCATGTTAAAATAAACTACATAGAACAGGAGTTTTAAAAAGTTTTCTTTACTATGCAATGATAGGTATTGCACAAACTTAAAATTCAAAGACAAATGTCTGAGGAACTTTACAAAATAATACTTGAATTTATTTTTGATCTAAGAAGCTATCAATCATTTTATATCATTGTTGCTTTCACTATTGATCTTCCTTTTAAATTGTAATTATTTTTTAAAATGCACAATATGACAAAGTCATTTTTATTTAAAGTTAATACTCATTCATATCTTGTTGGCTGCTGATGAATGGAAGTTTGGTTGTCATTGTTCTGCATCTTAGTAAATGAGTATTAAAAACTTCATGAACAATGGAAAATTGCAACTTCTGTACTTCTTTTTTTGTATGCTACCATTAAATTGAATCCCTATGTTCCACATCCAACCAGTGTTGCAGTACACAGTGAAGGTGACCAGCATTTTAAAAGCTGCCAGAGATAACTCTTCATCACAGTAGATTTCATAACCATTTTTGTGACTGCTATCAGATGGTTCACCCTCTAGTAAAACTTAAATGTTTGATGGATTTATAGGTCTCATCAAAAATCATACACAAATGCAGCTAAGCTTAGTTGTTTGGTGAGAGGAGATCACAGTAGTGGGGAAAATGTGGCTCTGTATTGCTCCTGTGAATCAATTTTATGTTTTTTCTGAGGTGGATGGGGAATTATAATTTTTAGAGCATATTCAGAGGTCTGACAACAAACGTAGTAAAGAATTCCAAAGTTAGCCAGTGCTCCTAGGAAAGATTTTATAATGTGTGTTTTTGAAAGTCAGAAATATGATTCAAAAATAATAATAAAGGTTAATCTATGCTAATAAAAGAAATAGTTTGATCCTCTCATTTAATTGGCCAGAAACCTAGTGACTGTTTAGCACAAGGACTGCTCCAGTGGTTCCATATTGCATCTAATTACCGTATTTTTCGCTCCATAAGACGCACCTCTCCATAAGACGCACCAAATTTTTAGGAGAAGAAAACAGGAAAAAATAATCTGTTTTCTTCGCTCCATAAGACGCACAGACTTTCCACCCCCCTGTTTTGTAGGGGAAAAGTGCGTCTTATAGTGCGAAAAATACGGTATATTTAATACTATAATGTTATAGTGCCAGTGTCAGAAGCCTGTAGTAATGATGTAATAGTATAAGCCAACAGTAATGGCAGGAGCCACCATTATAGATGCAAGGTTTTTTTTAAAAAATCCTTTTTGCAAAGAAAATTTAGGAAGAAAGAGTGATGGCAGAGTTGGGATAGAAACTGCTCTGGATTTGTAATTAAAAACTTTTTAACTATCAAATTAGCTGTGTGTGCAGGACAGACATTCTTGCCTGTGAATGTAACTATAACGGGTGTCTAAATGTAATCTGCACAGGTTTTTTTTTTATTCAGCCCATGGTTGTCTCCCCTGGCTTCCTTTGCTCAGGAATAAAGAGAACCTCAGTTTTTCACTATGAAAGACAGAAAAGTTAGTCTTTAATTGCTCTCCGTCTTTGTAAGACAAATCTATTTTCCTACGTCCGGCATCACTATGCATCTTTGTGTTCTGAAGTTCTCTGGTTTGTGCTGTTCCACAGAATGCAAAACTTCTCATATGACCCAGTATTTTGACTGGCACATAAATTGTCTTTGTGTGAAAGATGCCTCAAAATAGTACTTGGAGTTGTCCTTCA